>NW_025400975.1:4984943-4991846 GCF_015345945.1 Tribolium madens
AAATGTAATAAAGCCGAGGATACCTAAAGCTTATGGGAACAAAAAATATTTTATCATAAATTTGTCTATTAATTGTAGAAATATACCTAGTTAGTATATACAGAGTGTCCGGAAAGTCGAGCACCTCTGTGACACAATTACTCTCTTTCAAGGAGRTGCGCGRCTTTCTGGACATYCTGTATTTATGTCAGTTTTAATTGTGCACACTGGCAAAATTATTTAATGTTTTCTTAATTAGGTACTCCGTCATAAAATCAGTGCCTTAATTTCCACCCGGCCAACCATCAAAATTAAAAATTCAAATCAAAATCGCCCAAACYTYGCCTCATATTAATAATTACCTSAACAATGTGGATAAAATATCGCGTTTCTTGCAAAGCGTGCACCAGTTTCCATTCATAAATCTCGCCGCTCTTGCATCCAGAAAGGGACCGCGTCTGAAAATCGTGATTTACGTGCATAAACCGATTGTATAATCAGAGCAAATGCAGTAACAATGGTCTGTATCGCAATCTAAAATCTGCTCTTTCCGCTTTACTCTTATCTCCCGTTTCTTGTCAAGCTTTCGGATAGTGGAAACTATTTTCAAGGAAGTTTTCGGTTCCATGCATATTCATCGACATTTGATCTTAATTAAGTGGATTTATGTACACGGGCATTGTATACAAGACTCAAATCTTCCACGATTAGATAGACGCATGTGGATTAATATTTATGATTGAAGAAAAAAGTTAATTTATTGTGAAGAAGTCGTAAAACTGCGCCAGAAACCGTAAAAGCGCCCACGGGAAAAATATGCATTTTTAACTGAATAATTTAAGGCTTAGTTAGCATGAATTAAGCAATCTTAGAACCTCAATACCTATAACTGTTGTAATTATTCATCAGAATTATATTATTAAATGTTGTCAAAAATACAAAAAATTACACAAGGCGACAAAAAAAAAGTCATGTCATGTCATGTTCGAAGAAGTTCGAAGTAAATCGAAATAATCTAAGAAAAACCCTATGAGTAATTTTTTTTTCATCATTACCATCGTGTAGAGCRTCTCTTTATTAGTTGTGATCCAAATTTTCAAAAGAATATACCGAGTAGTTTTCAAGATATGATTTTTTTAAGTTAAGGTTTGCTAATCAAGCATTGCTCCATATAGGAGAAATGCATGTTAATCTTAATTAAATTGCATTTTTATAAAAGTATTTGTTTTAAGACTCTTCTTTTGTTTAAAAATGGTCAATTGCACCTTCTTTGTTCTAATTAGAATAAACAAAAACTGTTTGTTTACTTAAAACAAATAAAGAGTACCTGCGTATTAATTAAAGCGTTTTAATTAAAGAGTTTTTTTTGTTGTAAAAATGACCACTGATCATTGAGCAAAGAGGATCTAGAAGTTTAAGGCACGAGCCTTAAATATAAGAACAAATCTTTTTCAAATCAAATCACTGTCCATTCAGATTTTGACTTGTTCACTTTGTTTTATCTTTCTGAATTTTTTTTTTTTGAAAATGTTCTAAGCAAATGCTTTCTCATCACTTTCGAGTGACGTTAAATACAATAAATCACCTGATTTATTTTGTTGGTATATTCTACGATCAGCTTCAGTTAGCTTGTAGGTAGTAGTTGTTGTGATAACAGTTGCACACGAAGCAACTGACTTATTGCATTCAACGTCACTCGAAAGTGTTGCATTCGCTGAGAATATTTTAAAAAAAAAATTAAGAAAGCTAGAACAAAGTTGGAATCTGAATGGAAAATGATTTGATTTGAAAAAGATTTGCTCTTATATTTAAGGCTACTGTTTTAAACTTCTAGATACTTTTTGCTCAATGATCAGTGGTCATTTTTAGAACAAAAAAACTCTTTATTTGCTTTAATTAGTACGCAAGTACTCTTTGTTTGTTTTAAATAAACAAACAATTTTTGTTTATTCTAAGTAGAACAAAGAAGATGCAATTGACCATTTTTAAGCAAAAGAAGAGTCTGAAAACAAATACTTTTATAAAAATGCAATTTAAGTAAGATTAACATGCATTTCTCCTATATGGAGCAATGCTTGATTAGCAAACCTTAACTTCAAAAAATCATATCTTGAAAACTACTCGGTATATTTTTTTGAAAATTTGGACTACAACTAACAAAGAGATGCTCTACACGATGGTAATAATGAAAAAAAAAATACTCGTAAGGTTTTTCTTAGATTATTTCGATTTACTTCGAAGTTTGCCAATATTTAATTTCAAATTTTATATCATCCTAAAGGGCAAAGCCATCCCTTTAGAATGGTTTTTATTTGAAGGAAATCGGCCTAATAGTTATTGAGTAATTATTTTTTAAAGTTAAAGTATTTTAAATTCATTTAAATTAGAAAAAAATTAATTAGCTCAAAGTGTGTGGACTTTTTCAATTTTTTTTAGTGCATTTGATTTTTCTCATTGAGACAAACAATATGTTATAAAATTTGTCAAGTTGTCACGACATGAATTTTTTGTCGCCTTGTGTTATATAAAGTAAGAAAGTTTTTTGAAGCAAAATGAAACACTTATTAATTATTACCTACAGTGCATTTTGCAAAGAATTTCTCGGTTTGAAGACTGAAATAAAGACAAAATTATTTGCTCAAATAAAAAATAGTGTTATGTTTAAAAAACAAAATTATGATTAACTAAAAAAAATATCAAGTGATGCTAATGTAAAAAAATATTTTTCTGAAAGTATTGTAGGTACACTCAAAACTTGAGTTTGTTGTTTTGAAAAAATTGTACAATCAGTTTCCGAAATAAGTGAACAAATTTTTGGAAAATTCTCTCAACTCTTTACAAATTACCGGAAATTATTTATAATTACGAAAAGCTCGGAGTGCCAACTGAAAGTGTGCCATCGACTTGGCACGTAATTAAGTCGGTTCCAAGCCGCAACAATTACAGACAGGAAAAGGAGGTGTCAAAACGTCTGAATGATTAATGAACGATGAGCCCAAAATCTGTTTCAAAAATTTGATACCGTTAATGTTAAAGGAAATTTAATTCTCCTCGCTGCTTTTACGTAACCTCCGACATTGATAAATCCAAAAAGATAGAAAATAATAGTAAAAATCGTGAATTATATCACTTTTCCAAAAGAACGTTGTATCAACAGCTGAGACACCTGACACCCAAAAGTTTCGCGTCATCCAAGACATGCGGAACTCGGTTTTTTGCGGTGTTGATGCAGACGAGCAACGAGATCGATTACACAAAAAGACCGAAACGCATTTGCGTTGTCACAAAGTCCAGGAAACAAGTGGGACAATATTGGGGTGTCGTCGGGTTTAGGGAGGGGAAGTAAGTCGGGGTATCCACAATCCTGCTGTCTCGTAAATAATCGCTCAACATTAAACATGTCATATTTCAATTTTCTTGTGAGATATTGCTTGTCGAAATCCACCCACCCACAGTGCGACTCGTTGGCCGAGTTAGCACATGTGCGAGGTTTCAGAGAACAATCACGGGCTAATGGAAAATTTAATTGAGACAGATTGTGGTCAGTAAAAGAATAAAACAATAAATGGGATACCCTCTTAAACAAAACGGTAACAAAATAAATTTAGAATTTTTAAAAAAATTCGTAATTAAAGAACTTCCAGTTTTTAATTTTGTTCGTAATATGTATTTTGTTGATTTTTTTTAGAAACTAAAATCTTATTTTCTGCAATATACATTATCACAAAAATGCACAAAATTAAATTTTACTTGGACATTTTTAATTTACAAAAAAATGCTATTAAAAATAAATTGATTTAACCTTTCTTTGTTAACGCAAAAACTAAGGATTTCAAAAAACAAGTTTTTGTAGTATAAGCATGTTACAAACAAACAAATAAAAAAAATCATAAATAAGTTTTTTTATTTTCCAGTAGTATAGACCTAGTTTTTCTATAAACAAAAATTGTATACTTTAGTATTCTCTTCCACCACTGTAGAAAAGAACTAAATCAAATTTTAGATGTTGTAAGACTGCTTTTAAAACTGTTTTTTTAAACATGGTTGGTTTGTTAATGTTAATAAATGCAACTCTGGCAACTGTAGATCGAGACTATATAATACATACCTACCTAAATGTTATACCTATTTCAGTTTTTAGTTTTTTAATAATATGGTTAGTATCATTCCACTTTAATTACTCATCCTGTATATAATTTTTTTTTAATAAATAATGTTTCGTATACTTAGTACTTAGGGACGTAATTTCTAACACTGATTGTATTTCTTCTAACTAAATTTGTGAGTTTTGGAAAAAAAAGTAGAAATAACTTGAAAAAGAATAGGTAAAAATAATTTTTTTCTATTTTGCGTTTAAAATAAGTCTATTAAAGCACCCAAGTGACGTCATTTGAGTGTTTTAATATGTCGTTGGCTTTAATTTAATTTTAGTGACGGACTTTCTTCACTATTCATTTTCAAATGTGAAAATAAGAAACTGACAATTCAAATTAATATTTTATTTTTCACAGCCGCCTAAAATTATTCCACATAAATGTCACCAACAGTCGCAAAATTCCCTAGATTAAAATTTTTTGTCTTTTAATTTATGAAATGATATAAAACGGGAAAATAGAAAAAATTGTATAAAGCACTTGTTGCTGAAGGTTCTTCAAGGACTCATTTGTTCCTCAACTCGCTGCTACGCGGCTCGTTTCGGAGTTTCAAATTTGTGCTTGCAACGGCAATTTGTATTTTAATATATTATTTTATAAAAAAAATGGCGAATAAAAACCTTTAGAAATCAGTTTTGTATTTTTTCAGTGGTTCAGTATGGACAAAAGTCTTTACAATATCTTTTCAACCATGGCAGAAAAGCACAAAAACAGATTTTAAACATTTTTGAATTAAAAACATGCAATTTTCATAAATTTATCTATTTTTTAAACTTTTTTTTAGAAATAATTAATTTTGCATCGCAGCAACGAAAATTTAACACAAACATGATTTTGTAGTCATGCATTGTTCAGCAAACAAAATCACAAAATACTGAATGAATGTAATTTTATAACCTGTAGAACAAATCAGTTTCTTTCGATTTATGGGGTCACTCTGTATATATAAATAATATTCCATAAAGGTAATTTTTATGACGAGTGTTTAACACTGGTAGTAAAAATAAATTGAGTGATTTTTGTTATCTAAATCAGTAGGTAGCAGGTTGTGCTCCACACGTAATTTAGCTCTCGTTAAAATCGTTCAAACTTTGTTTTGGAAGCAAAATTCGTCGAAAAAGTTCTCGTTAATTGCACTTATTTAATAATAAAACTCGTTGTTTACGACTCGTGCAATAAAATAAACAAACAGTGGATGGGCCAATAAAAAGGTGCAGATGCGAGTTTGTGCAAGATAATATGTTTCAAGCTCGACTAAGGTACGCTTTTTATAGCAGCTCCAACAAATGAGTTCACAAATTGAATCTACGTTAGTTAAATAACAATTTATGAGTTTGTTCGGGCCTTCCAGCGTTTCTCTTTACGAGATGTATGATGCTGAAAGAGTAGATTTTAATCTTTCATTTTACTTTTTTTCTTTCTTTCTTTCTTTCTTTATGAGACGGTAGTGGATTTTTATCGGCCAAGAAACCACATCAAATAAAATTAATGAATTATTAACCAATTAATTATTTCTCTTAAAGCATTATTCTCAACTCTCAATCTGTCAATTGTAAGCTAATTCAAAACTTGAACCATTTTTTCTTTTCTTTTCTCTAAAAAAGAGTGACGGCTCTCGATGATACTTCTGACAGAGGGAATGCCATTACGTGTGTCCTCTCGATCTGATAAGAGCCCTAGGGGTCATAGGTCACGCTCACGCTGTCGACCTAGCCACTCACTGCACCTTTTCTCATCTCAGACATCGTGGCTAAATCTCGAGATTTCGTGGATGGCAGCAGGAACTGAGGAAATTTATGTAAATGGTCGACAAGATAGATAAACTTTAAACTTATTGTGTAGTAGCTATCGGTATAACATCTTCGTTTATTTCTTAAGTTAAATGGCAATGACGCCACTTTGAATAATTCGACGCGAAAAGATCGGTTTTGATGATTGTTGATTTTCTTGATGTTTTGTTTGTTGCATAAGCGAAGACTTGCCACTATTAATTTAAAATTTAAATGTTTCATTAAAATGCTAATGGGATGCTCGATAAACTGTTAATTGTAGATTTCAGATGTTAGAGAAAATGTAACCTAATAACTATCTCCAACCTAATAACTACTTATCTATAACTTATAACTTATCTATTGGACTAAGTAAAGGTTCATTTCCAGATTAAGATTCTTTGCTCAACGTAAAAAATAGTAATTAAAAGTTGCCATAGTCTAGAAAAATTTTCGATAATTTCTATAAAAAAAAACAACAAAAACTAAGCTTTATGACTGATTTCTAAACTGCATGTTTTCTTTGTAGGTTAGTAAATTAGAAACTTGTAGGTATACCTATTTATTGTAATATCTAAATTAAAAATTTTGCTTTATTAAATTCGTAAACTTTATTAGAATCAATACCTAATTATTTTTTTCACTACTATCTGTAGTTTGTCAAGAGGTTGTGAAGTTGTTTTTTTCTCCTAGAAGTCAATAATAATTTTCATTATAGACCATGAGCTATAATGTATTTAAGGGTGGGCAAATGCCGATGTTGGGGAGTATTAATTTTTTTTTTAATTGTAATATGAAACTTCAGGAAATATTAGCTAAATGTAGGTAAGCTGTAAATATCTTCTAAAAATCAGATCCAAATTTAGGGTGCGGCGAGAAAAGCACTTGTCTTAGGAAATCAGAGACAAATTTATGAAAAATAAGAACCAATAAAAAGAAAGTATAATGAGAAAACTAACTTCAAAAATTTTAAATTTTTGAAAAAATAGTCTAGGAGCTAA
>NW_025400975.1:4992851-4996196 GCF_015345945.1 Tribolium madens
AAGAAAATATAATGAATGAGAAAACTAACTTCAACAATTTTGAATTTTTGGAACAATAGTCTAGGAGCTAATGAATCTTTTCGATAAGATTATTTAGTTAATGATTTTAACTAAAAATACTTGTCCTTTATTTGTTTAGAATTTTTTAACAAAAAATTTAACAAAATACAGAACCAAAACAATAAGAAATTTCAAAAATGTAATTTTCGTAACAACCAATTTTTTTTTAATTCTCCTAGTGTAAAACTTATAGGGTGGCTAATTTATTTTTCTGTCTTAGGGTCTGCAAGTAATCTTTTTGCCAAAGTCAAGAAATCTTTAATTATGTCAAGCTATTGTTATAATAATAAAACATTTTTTATATATTTATAAAAAAATGTTTTATTATTGTTAAACAATCTGTAGATACAAATATTCTTATAATACAAATATTACGATTACAAGTACCAACAGAAAAACATATTTCGAGACAAAATTAATGCAAAATTAAAAAAAAAAAACTTAAATTCCTCATTAAAAACATCAGAATAACCCCAACTCTAATTCTTCTATACCTATGTCAAAACTGTTAAAGCAACAAATGAGTTTATTTCTTGTTAAAACACTATCGGTAGTGAGACATGTTTTAATGCTTTTTTTTCTTTTTTTGCAATTTCTTTGTTATTTTAACAATCATTTTATATTATGAAACTTCAGGAAATATTAGCTAAATGTAGGTAGGGTGTAAAATCTTCTAAAAATCAGATCCGAATCTGGGGTGCGGCGAGAAAAGCAATTGTCTTAGGAAATCAGAGACAATTTTATGAAAAATAAGAACTAATAAAAAAATATAATGAGAAGACTGACTTAAACAATTTTGAATTTTTGAAACAATAGTCTAGGAGCTAATGAATTTTTTCGATATTATTTAGTTAATTTAGATTATTTAGTTAATGATTTTAAGTAAAATTTCTTGTACTTTATTTGTTTAGAACTTTTTAACAAAAAATTTAACAAAATACAAGACCAAAACAATAAGAAATTTAAAAATGTAATTTTCATAACAACCAATTTTTTAAATTTGCCAACTCATAGGGAGGCTAATTTATCCTTCTGTCTTAGGGTCTGCAAGTAATCTTTATGCCAAAGTCAAAAAATCTTTAATTATGTCAAGCAATATACATATAAAAAAATGTTTTATCATTATTAAACACTCTGTAGATAGAAAATTTTATTAAACAAGACTTTGTATCGTATATGTAAGAATACTACGAGTATAGGTAAAAAAACAAAATAAAAGCTTTGCTACTCTATTTGGTTTTAAGTAGTACATATTCGAACAAGTTTCAATTAAAGCAAAAAATCTGTTCCATTTCCATTTCAAAAAGCCCTTTCTGATTTCGAAATCCGTACTCAGCGTCGGCTTGATCCTTTGTCGGAGGACCGCATTCCTGGCAACTGGTCCTCGTTCGCACTGATCAAGGATCAATAAGGAATACTCAATCTGTGTCAACTCATTAGGCCCATCGCACACAAGTGACTAAGTGGCCGCTAATTCCCGTCTAGTTGCGGGATGCAAAGGACCTGTCGAGGACACTGACGGTCGCTTTTTTGTCGGCGGCAACACCGCCGATTACACAAAAACACGCCCGACCGCATAATTATCCGCTAATGTCGAAAACGAGCAATTAACGAGAAAACACACCACGCCACTTTGATGTCATTAGAATAATATATAAGAGTGCAATTAAATTTGTGACGTATGTGCCGGATAATGGCGAACACCTATATTTACATCCACGAGCAGAAAAACGACCTTCTAAGAATYTATCATCTACAGGATAAACCACTAAGACTGAAATTTTTCAATTTAAATCGTTTTTTTTTTCAATTTTTTTCTAATCTGAGTCTTGGAATCAGAAAACATGCTTAGCTCTGTCTACAATTTGTCATAAACCATAATTCCGAATTGTTAAAAGCTGAAAGAGTAGATTGAAGATAGTGGCCTACGAACACACACAAAAAACTTTTTATAGTCCCACTGTCAGTCATAGTCAGTGTTACCAACACCCCGCTGCGATATAACCTCCAAGTGTAAATTATATTACCTTCATATTTTCGTTAAGTTTATCTTTTTACTCTTCGTTTATGATGTTCACAGACTTCTGGACATTGTCGCATTAAATTAATTTCACATAAACGTCACTTTTTATTGTGATTTGTGGTTCGGGAGATTTCCTAGTATTTTTTTTAGTTCATTTTGCAAGTTCTAGCTTATTTGCATGTGTTTATTTATTTTTGAAATTCACCTGTTCCACCTGTTTCACGTTTCAATCATCTATAATTACTTTCATAATTATTAAAAAGGATAATTTCTTTATTTGAAAATCTAATTGATAGTTGTCCACTTTACGTTTCTTTCATTTACCCGATTTCGTCGTAATTCTTGACTTAATCACATACAGGTGCGATAGACTTAAAAACGGGTTTTATGTGATTTTTAACTTTCTTCTTCATAGGGGGCTTGAGCAGTGTTTAATTTTGTAATTACATCAACTGAACAATTAACGATTCTTACAGGCGCCAGCGAGTAATTTTTTTCTTCATTGTTGCCAACTTAATTTCACAATTTCTTTAATAGAAAGCTTTTTTTTAATTGCAAAAATGATACAACCAACATTGCACACTTACGAACTATTTTGAGCTCCAAAAATGACTTTTTTACAGACAGTTTTGTTTTACTTTATGGATTATTTTGTTCACTTTACCGCTGTTTTCAGAAAAAAAAGTTGTTGATTAACAGTTGCTGTAGTAGCAGTTGTCGACTTACTGAAACATCTTTATACAACTTTTGAAAAAATTTTAAAAACAAAATGGCTAATCAAAATCAGCCATGCTGATCGATTCTTACAGGCGCCAGTAAAGATTTTTTTTATTGTTGTCAACTTAATTTCAAAATCTTTTCATAAAAAGCAAAAATTATGCAACTAATATTGTCCATTTATGAACTATTTTGAGTCCCAAAAATGACTTTTTTACAGACTGTTTTGAATTACTTTACGGACTATTTTGTTCACGTTACCACTGTTTTCAGAAAAAAAAAGTTGTTGATTAACAGTTGTTGTAGTAGCAGTTGTCGACTTACTGAAACATCTCTATACAATTTTTGAAMAAATTTTGAAAACGAAATGGCTAATCAAAATTGGCCATGCACACCGATTCTTACAGGCGCCAGTGAGAAACTTTTTTCCATCGTTGCCAACTTAATTTCAAAATCTTTTTAGAAAGCTTTTTTAATTGCAAAAATTCCACAACTAACATTGCACACTTACAAACTATTTTGGTTCCCAAAAATGACTTCGTTAT
>NW_025400975.1:4997321-5037647 GCF_015345945.1 Tribolium madens
GAACTATTTTGTTCACTTTACTGCTGTTTTCAGAAAAAAAGTTGTTGATTAACAATTGCTGTAGTAGCAGTTGTCGACTTACTGAAACATCTCTAAACAACTTTTGAAAAAATTTTGAAAACTAAATGGCTAATCAAAATTGGTCATGCTGATTGCTTGTGCTTTTATTGTCTCATTACCGTCATAATTGGTCACGTGTGCATTAAATATCAATTCATTCGGCACACTAAACGGTTGTCTATCAAGCGTATCGCCGGAGATGATATCTATAATGGAAGCATAACTGAATATAGTAATGCGATCAAAGAGCCAGACTGCTCCCTACTGATGCCGTTCCAGATCTAATTGGCCGATATCGACCGCTAATGCTCCAATTGTTTCAAATTTTTTCGTTGTGTGACGGTGAAATTGTCAGAGATCACGTGAAGAGATGTCGTGCAAGAGAAGCAATTTCCGAGTGGTTGTCATCCGAACAGAGGTTGGGTGTCGCACCGACTTCAGAGGACACGCACAACAACTAATTGCACGTAATTGACAAGATAGATGCACGACGTTTTTGCTTTTTTCAACCTTCTCCAGGGGCAATTACCGATGGACATGTCGCCCGGGAGAAGACGCAAAAAATACGACGAGACGACGAGGGAAAGCTGACGAGAAATTACTTTAAAGTTTTTTGATCGAAATCGAAAAATCATGCGGCGGAGTACCAATAAAAAGAAATGAATCGATTAACTGACCGGSACTTTTTATATTCATTTAGCGATCGCAAGACCGATACGCAATGTTAATAATCGTTTTAATTTTAAACGAGAAATCTGACTCTGATACTATCGGCCCTATAATAACAACTTCTTWTAGACATCCGAGAAAGTTTGTAAACATACAAGAAAATACATAAAAATTCAGTACCTATGTCTATGTAATAACTTTTTTTAAGCTTGTAGTTCTTTAATTTACCTATGTAAAAGATTTCAACAACTACGCAACTAACATTACATTTTACAGATTCTCTTGTCAACTTTACAATCATTTGAACTAATGACATAAAGTAAATCCGGGAGAGATGGAGCAACAGGATAGGATTTTTAAACTTACAACCTTTCTAGAGCTCTATCTCTCATAGCAAAATGTCAATCTTAATGTTTTAAGTCACTGTAAGTTGTAAGAAACRGCTTGTAAAACGTGTGGCCTAATACAAAATTATTTTACGCAAAAAKTTTATCATTTATTAATTAATATTTTGCATATACAGGGTGTCCAAAGTTTTAAAGCTGGCGCAAAATAAATATTTGTAATTGATTAAAAAAAAATTATTAGTGCAAACGATGCTTTAACATTGTTCAAAATTTTTAGTGTATATCAGTGAGGTAGGTACTAAAAACCAAAATTGGATTTTTTTTAATTAATTAGAATCTTTTCTACATGATATAATAATTCCTACATTTTTTCTAATAGCAACTGTGGAAATTGAATAATGTAACAGTTGATAGATTTTGACTAATTAACATTTTAATATTAAAAATTGAGAAATTTTGATAATATGTATATATTCAAGTTTGGGATAATGTGCTGCTAATGCATTGACAATAGAGCGGARGCTTTACAATAGAACCCGGGTTYGTGATAAATGTCATTGCGGATCTTTWTCTATTGACAAGAAATTCTGGTCTGATCACCAATTCCAGCAAACCCCCTTATAAATTATTCCAAGTTTCAGATTTTCAATATTAAAATATTAATTATTCAAAACCTATTAACTTTATCATTATTCTATTTTCACAAATACCACAGAAAAAAATAAAAGAATTTTATCATGTAGAAAATATTCTATTTCTCCAAATTTAWTTTTTTTTAATCTTACTGCAATACGCTAAAAATTTTGTACAATATCAAAACAGCATTTAAACTGTATGTAATTCTCTATCGTTTACACTATACATTTTTTTTTTTAGTCAATTAGAAATATTTATTTTTGCGCCGGCGCTAAAACTTGAGACAAAAACATAATAATATAATATATATCTTAAATAATAACTTAAAAACAGTTTTTTTATTCAAATTTGGTAGATATA
The DNA here is from genome assembly GCF_015345945.1 of Tribolium madens. Classification (NCBI taxonomy): domain Eukaryota; kingdom Metazoa; phylum Arthropoda; class Insecta; order Coleoptera; family Tenebrionidae; genus Tribolium; species Tribolium madens. The sequence continues at coordinate 4,999,394 of NW_025400975.1, forward strand.
ATTTAGTAATTTTTCTCTCTTACCGCATCGGGGAAATATGGACCGACCACCTTTATTGAAGATAGTTTTTTTGTATATTTTTAGTAGAAATATGCTTACAATTTACGCCAAATATTGAGAAACAGACTTTAAAAAATTATAAAAGACAATAACTGCAAATAAAAAAAATAGGAATAAACAAAGCTACTACAACATTTATTATCAGATTTGTGTCAAGAATATATATTGTTACGAAAAAAAAATTGTTCGATACTATTTATTAGTGGTCCGTCTCAACCGTACAATGATATACACTTTTACACATCAGAAAGTCTTAATTTTTTTACGTATTTAAAAGAGTGTATTTTTTATTTTGTTACTTTTATAAGTTGTCTTAAAGTTATGTTAGAAAATACATTCGTAGTTTGAATTGAAATAAAGATCATAATTTTACAGCAGGTTTTCAAAATATGGTCCATCTTCTTCGGATTTTGAGTTTGGAAAAGTACCACTTTACAAACGATTTCAGAAAACAAACCTATATTTTTTTTTGTTTTCAATTTAAGTGAATGATCCAGAAGAAAATAAAAAATAAATTGAAACTATAACTTGTTTTCTTTTATCCTTACAAAACTTTGTAACTCTGGATAGCTTTTGTTATTTTTTTTTATTTTTAGTTTTAAGAGATAGGTTAATGTAAAAAATTTAGAATTTAGAAGTTATATATTTTTAACTTTTCGTGTTTTTTTTGTATAGATATACGTCTGTGTTAGTAAAAAGTCAAACAATTGCGCAGTTTAGTTAGCTTTCTAATAACTTGTTTGTGCATTTTGCAGCTTCGTATATATTTGAAGCAACTCAGGAGCATTGGGGATTTCAGCAAAATACAACATAACTAAACTAATAGATTCCAAATATTTGCAAATTACACAAGAATTTCTGCAATAAATTGCTTGAAATTATTGTAAATAATAAGACGATACGCAGGAGTCAGCATCGAGTAATGACTGTATAAAACACACGAAGAGATTTCAACAACCTGTTTTTCAGGCTTTCACAGAAATTAAAATTATGTTGTAATTTTTCTATCTTGATGTAAATGATTTTTCAGTGCATTAAGACAACATTGTCTTGTGTTAATTTTTTGCAGTGTACGCAGTCAAGCCTCCAATTAGCCAATTACAGTATTTTCGCCGTCAATTATTATAATCCCTTGTGCACAATTAAGAACGTCATAATTAGTCTACATACAATCGTAGGCCTGGCAAGCATCAATCGCGATAAAAATCCAGTTTTAATTGCACAAATCATAATAATACAAAATAATCAGACAAATCGTAATTAAAGCCGTCCATATGCTAATGTACGCTCCGATGAGCATTTAAATAATAATTCAATATATAATAAAAAAATGCAAGAGGCACTCAGACATAAATAACATCGATGCGGACACGTGAAGCGTGTGTTTGTTTTAAATGTAAATTATTTTCATAATTTAGTCGGCTGTGATGGTCGGTGTCACGTGATGGGATTTATGGGGCCCCGATCCTCCCACTTCCACTATTAATATATTATCGAAAACAGCGCTTTTGGCGCCTTGGAATTTTAATGCGACACCTCGAGTCCGGTCCTGCGTCTTGAGCAAACACTCAGGACCGGCCTCGGTGTAATTAAAGGGTAGGATGACCGAAACGCCCTCGGCTTCCGAACGGCGGTGCAGATTTAATCACAGGGCCGGAATCAGGCTGAAAATGTGGGGCGATTATCGGACGCCACTGGTACGTGGGAGGGTGACTTTTGACTGACGTTCGTGAGAAGACTTCTACCTGAGATTTTGACCGAWTCGCGGCTCACRATAAATTATAGTGTTACCGGCTGGTGTAGGGTCAAATACCGATTGTCAAATGTTCAACCACAGCCCCCCAAATTAACTGTCATCAGCCGGAAAGCAGAGTCATGGTGGTTGGATCAAACTTGGGTTTTTTCAGCTACTGGAGGATCTGATAAGAGACAAGAAATCATCAATCATCGAAAAGCAACGTTTCAAAATAAAAATCACTAGGTTTGTAAAGAGACCCTTGTTTGGTGATGAAATCAGACATAATGATGGGAATTAAAACCTACAATCTATTATACGTATAAATAAGTGTTTAATTTTCTCCTGAAATTTCTAAAATTATTTCATGTCCATTGAATTTATTTCTCATATCTAATTCTCAAATAGTTTTTTTTAACTGTACCTAAATAAAAAAATAACTTTTTTTAAATATTTGTCACCTATTTCTGAGACATCCTGTATAGGTACATAACTCAAAAAGAAAAGATTTTATGGTAATTATCTTGATTTTTATCAATATTTGGAAAAAATGTTAATTAGAACGTCAAGGATATCACCTAATGGCACGTTTTATTATTGAAAAATATATCTTTCGACAAAATGTTTTACTATTTTTACTAAATCAGTTTTTACTAAACGTAGATGTTATTATTTTACAATATGAAAATTTATTGTTTAATTGACGCAGTTAGTAGGACTCACGAAATGTTTAATGTGCACTTAATTTTCTCTTATAGTCAAACTAAATTTTTAAACGGTTTATGCAATATTCTCTCATAATTATGTATTTACATGATGGATGAAAACACAAAACATAGTAATATTTCCCAAAAATTAAATATTTATTAAAAAACTCGATTAAAAGCAGTCAGCTAGAGTTTAAGTAAAGACTTTTGAGTATGAAAAACCAACAATTTTAGAAAAGAAAAAACACAGTAAAGAAAAATAGTATTTTAAAGTACAAGTTGCAGAAGGTAAGCACAAATTGAAAATTCCGAAATGAGCCGCGAAGCGGCGAGTTGAGGAACAAAAGAGTGCTTAAAGAACCTTCTGCAACAAGTGCTTTATAATATTTTTTGTATTTTGACGCTTTATATCATTTTATAAATTAAAAGACAATTTTTTTTTCTAGAGAATTTTGCAACGGTTGGCGACATTTATGTGGAATAATTTTAGGCGGCTGTAAAAAAATAAAAATAATTTTTATTTTCACATTTGAAAATGAATTGTGAAGAAAGTCCATCACTAAAATTAAATTAACGCCAACGAGTTATTAAAGCACTCAAATGACGTCATTTGGGTCTTTGTGTGMTGGAATAGACTTGTTCTAAACGCAAAATAGAAAATAAATTTTGAGTTTTGTTTCATAAACGAATTAGAAGTTGTCAAACGTGAAACTTATCTGTTCATTTAGCAGTAGAAAAAGTTTTATTTTAYCTATTCCTTTATGATAGGTTAAAAATACCTTTTTATTCAGCAAAATTTTGAGGTAAAAAAGTTTTTTTATTAACAAATTGCAGTCAGAAACAAATTTTTGGTGGGGCCTCTAAAATTTTTAGTGGGGCTAAAACTGCAGTTTTTTCAAAAAAATCTTTGACCAAGTCGTTTTTATTTTTTTAAATGCTATGTTTTGACATTATAGTGACGATTCGTTTTTACATTGTGTCATTTTTATTTTTTTTTAAATAACAACTGACATTTTTGTTTACTGTTTTAAATAGCATACATCTTTGTCTTTCTGGTAATAAAATTAAAATTATAAATAAAATTAAAAAATAAAATTAAAACAAAAAAGTATAATTTAAAAAAAAAATATTGACAATTAAACACAAAAGGCTTTATCTTTTTGTTCTTGCCTTATTTTATAAGGAGCGCTTCTTATAAAATAAAGCAAGAACAAGAAGATAAAGCTGTTTGTATATAACTTTCTATAACTTTTTTACGTTTTTTCTTATTTTTTTGTATCTATTTTTGCTTTATTTTTTTATGCTTACCAGAAAGATAGCGAAGTGTACTATCTCAAAAAAAGTAATAAAAAATATGGGATGTCATTTCAAAAAAAAAATACAAATGACGCCATTATTCGAAAACGAATGACGTCATAATATCACTATAGTGTCAAAATATAGCATTAAAAAAAATTAAATTGATCTGTTCGAGAATTTGTTTGAAAAATCACTCATAGATAACAAAGATATGAATTTTGTGCGTTACTTTTGGTTTAGTCTGTGTTATAATTTTATGCGTTATTATTTCTAAAGAAAATTGTTAAAAAAAAACAAAGCTTTAAAGTAAAGCTTCAGAATATCAAAGTAGAGCTCAGTCTTACTTGGCCTCCACTAGCTACGGGTTTATGCAGAGTAAAAAGAGTTTTCGACCACTTTTTGTTAGATCGATAAATTTAAGGAGATTTTTTAGACGAGACATCAAAAATTTTGTGTTTTATTAGAATAGGGATCGGTTTTATAATCGAATTAAAAGAATTTTAGAGTTAATGTTGGTTTAGAATGTGAATTTTTTTATTAAGTTCGTAATAATTAGCACATTCTAAACAACATTTAATTAAATGCTTCTTTAAATCGATTATGAAACTGAACCTTAATCTTTAATTCAGTAAACATTCTTAATTTTTTGTAAAAAAAGATAATGCCAAATTTTGAATTTGACATTTGACCACACTATATGCTGCATTATTTCGGTTTATCGAGATCTCACTGTATCATAGGTTCTAATACACTTGAAAATTTAAAGTTTAGTTTTTCTACGATCGGTTATGAGTTAAACTTCACAGTTCACAGCAAGGCGTTCTTTGGGAACATTAATAAAAGAACAGTTCTGTATTAATACAGTTTTGTTTGCTTTGTGATAAGTCGCTCCGTTATGTTTACGATTTGGACCAGTTGGAGATCTTCCTCGAAGTGTGGGGTATGAGCATCACATGTACCATTTCTAAATGTCATCGTCGGCACTCTTGTGTTATGACCAGCAGGTGGCAGTGCTGGCCGAGCGCTTTTTCGATTAGAACGCGACCGCCGAGGTGCTCGAACTCGAGTATAGTTTCTAGCGAACGACCGGAAATCCGCGACAAAAGGGCGAAATCCGACCCAGCGCCGCCTCTGGCGTCGTCCAAAAGTAATTGAATTTTTTTCGAGTCAGACGAGATTTATGTGGGAGGCGTGCCGAGTTCCCATAAAATCAGATTTCGGCACGGCAAAAGCGCCCTTAAGACTCCGGATCGTAAAAGTGGATTTATATCATCGCGAGGTGCTTCGAGGAGATTGCTTTTTAAATAGTAATCTATGCTATTAATAAATAACAAACTAAACAAATATTATGAACGAATTATAATTTTAATGCATACATAATCGTTTTCACTGTACCATAAATTTTGTTTATTTGTTCAGGGAAATTGGACTCGAACATGAATTATGGTTTATGAGCTGCAGTCTTGTTCAGCGCTTTATTAATATTGAAATCACCCCAACGAATTTCACTAGTGACCAAAAATTTTATTATCATGAAATTCAGTCCCGCCCTCCTTCAGTCTCTTCGCTGACGAAATAATTTGGAATTTAGCCGATTGACTCGTCATGTGGCTTTGTGCAAGTGTTGGAAGGTGTTACCCAAGGGTCCTATTCACTATATGTCATCAGCTACCTTGCTGGCGCCTGATTGATACAGCCTTCATGACTCGACATTTCTTATTATGTTGAGGATTTCCATGCCCGCTCACACTTGCGCATTCCCCGATGTTTACACAGAATTAACCGACACCCATTAATCATCTCGAGTCATCACCTAATCATGATCGGTCGGGATTTTTACAAGAGGGTCACGAGGAATGTCGGGGCTTTGATTCAGTAGCAACAACACAATCAAAGAATATATGCATTTGAAAAAATCTATTCACGGTGTCTTTGGATAATGCTTGAGACTGTTATTTAAAAAAAATTCTTTTCTAAACAAAGTATTTGTGCACTGATAATTTTGTGTATGGTTAATAATACATAATTTTTCAAAAATATAAACAATTCCTGATACAGCAGAGATGCTTATGTTTGATAGAAGTAGATATGTATTTGATATAAGTATTTTTAAATAAGTATACATTTTTATATCTACTTTGCGTTTTCTGTATAATTTATAAGAAAATAAAGTTTATTTTTTTGTTTTGAAAATATAACAAAGCATTTTAAGGAAGCTTCAGATAAGTGACTAAGGTTTGAATCTCTAACTTTATGGAATTTCTCTTCGTTCTGTATACCATCTTCCACGAAATCAGGTTAACATATTTCAAGAACAAGAAACACAAAATGAAGAATTTATGGAAATCTTCCAGATTTCACCCTGTATACTGCGTAAACATTATTTTAAAATTGTAGATAACAGAATGCATTAAAAATTATTTTAAGTAACTTTTGTACATTAAAAAAAATATATAAAAAAACCAATGTTTAGACATTCACACTCAATAAAAGAATTTCCAAGAATCAAAAAATATAATCCACAAAACAGTTAAGAAACAAAAACAAAGCGTTTCAAAATTCAAAAGAGTATTTTAGAGTAGTTTAAAAACTCTTTTTTTTTTCTTTCTCTATAAGGCAGCTGAAAAGTGAGTGAGTTTGTATAGTTGATACCAAAATGCACTAAATTATGTACAATGATGGTTAAAAATAATAAAAAAACAAAGGTCATGATAGCAATGTAGAAAAATCACTCAATTTTTTTTCACTAAATCACTTTTTATTAAAAGTAGATGTTATTTTTTATAAGGTAACTTAGCCAAATAAAGCCCACTTAATTTTTTTGAAATATGCAAAGGTTTGCATTTATTATCGAAATTGTAATTTGAACATTTGTTTAACAACGTGGACCACAAAAATGCTTGTTTTGTTAATTTTTTTACATGTTTTTAATATAAATATAATAACTGTTACAAAAGGCCTTTTTTGGAATCTACTAGCTCCAAATAAAGCCCACATCTACATTAAATAAGGTCCATATTTAAAATTTTGGGATAGGATTTTTTAGTAATCGTATTAACAGTAAGTTAAGGTAAAAAATCTTTAATAAACAAAAAAAAACAACATATAAAACACAAAAAAAGTAAAAAAACCTCAAAATATGTATGTATTAATATGTAACTGAAAATATTTAATTTTTTATTTTGTACTCAATCTTAAAGAGTGCTTTTATCAACTAATTTCAGTAGATACAGTAGACGATAAAGATTGTTTATCTATCTACTCGTGAAAAAAGTCCACTCGTGGCTTTGTCACTCGTAAACTTAACCTTTTCACTCGTAGATAAACAATTTCTTTATCGGTTTGTATAATAAATAACTAAACATCCAACACGATGACTTATCAGTTTACAACATATTTTACCATTTATAGTCAACTAAAAGACATATCTAAGAGTAAGTTGTATGAATGATGATAGGTGGCTGGAGGTTCAACGCAGGTTATTAGGTGGTTTTAATTTTCTTCACAATTTATACAGAAAAGTGAACGATTTTAAGCATAAGACTTTATTTGGTTTAGGTACCTTAATATGTTTAAGAATTTAGTAATTTAGTATTTCGTCTTGCTGCCACTTAATTATATTTTTTTTAATTGGCGCAGTCAGTAAGATTCACAAAATGTTTAATCTGCACATTCAAAAAATTTTGAAAATTGCAACATGTCGACGGTAGAGATATATTTATTTTATTTTTGGATTTTTTAATAAAAAAGAAAATAGGTCATAGACATTCAAAATACAAAAATTCAAAATTTTGACTTGGTGATTTTCATTCCAAAAAACGGCTAACGTATGGTTCAAAAGTTTTGGGAATTTTTTTAGATGTTTATAACTTTTTCAAAACTTTTTTTTATTTTTTTGATAATATAAATGACAATAAATAATCTATAATCAAATTACTGATAAGGAGCCATTATCTTCAATGGCTCTCAGTTTTCTTCTTATTTGTCCCATTTTGGCTCCTCTGGGCAAAAGCAGGATCGATTTCTCTAAGCTTTAAAAAAGTTTGACGTCGCAATTTTTTCTCATTTCTGACCTCCTATCTTTTGTCGTACACTTTTCTGTACAATATTGTCCAAAACTCTTCAGTTGATCGAGTCTGAGGTACATTGGGAGGATTGTCTACTTTGGGTACAAAATTTATATTGTTTTGGTTAACCATTTTGTACCTTCTCTACCATTGTGGAATGAAGGCAAATCTGAACAAAACATTACATCATCATTGGCATGATGTGTATTTAAAACTTTATTGAGTTTGGAAAGATATCTTTGAATATAAATGATCCTTGAAAAAGCGAATCTTCGACCTAATTTTTTTTGTGAAATTCCAACTCTTTTTAATGGTTTCAATCATTTTTTCTTTCCCCAAAAATCTAGGTTGAAGACTTTTGGACATATTAACACGGGGTATACCCTCTTCACATTCTTTTATGATCCGATAAATTGTTGTTAACAAATATCTAGCCTATAAGACATTTTCTAAAACCCGAATAAAACAACTGTACTGCCATAACATACACAAGTTAATTGTCACACTTTACTTTCAGCAACAACCTGCTTAAAACCATTTGGTATAAATAAAAACCATCTAAAAAAATTCCCAAAACTTTCGAATCATTCGTTATTATTTCAGTCCTGTAATAATTTCAAATTTCAGCAGGTTGTAGACAAAAGAGATCCGCATCGTCCCCTCGTCTCTAAACCATCCCTTCCGTCTTGGTGAAGAGGCTTAACGCAGCCGTTCGTTTTGAGTTGCTATAACCGTGTATGACTTATTACCATATGCTTTCTGATTCCCAATAATGATATCCCTCGGGATCGTTTTCACGTCTAAACGGGAAGCTCGGTGGGCGAGAGGGCAGATCAACCCCTCGCCAATTAGTGCAGTGCATTATCCGACTGAATAATGACGGCATGTGTCACATTGCACTTGCACGCTTGTTGATCTAAAGAGGGGCCTCGCGAACACGTGATCAAACTTTGACGTAGCGTGGATAATGCCAGGCGATTAATTCGAAAATACGACGCTTGTTATACTTTTCTAATCTCCAAATCGTGACGTTTACACAAAATTTTTAGACTAATTGATGTGAATTTTTTCAAAACATTTTACATCAAATTACCGTCCAGCGTTAATGAATTTTAAACGAGCATTTCATTTTTCCGACCACCGAAGAACTTCCTGTCGTTCTTTGCCCACTAATGCCTTTCGGACGATTAAAACATCAGATTAGGAGAGTGCCGTTTAAGACCGTGCAAAACGACGATTTGGACAGGTGTGGAATAAGCCGACAATGGTGAGAGGTAGGTACCATTCATGCACCATTATTGAGATTATGGTTTAGTGTTACGGTAAATCCAGACAATGGAGACAAATTAGGAAGCAATCAAAATTTCCAAATAACTTCTCTTAATCAATTGCACAGAATATTCAAATTCAATTTTTTTATAATTAATTGAAAAAGATCTTGAAATTTTAAGAAAAAATAAAAAATAGTGACGTATTTGTGTAAGAAGGCACTAAAGTTAAAAATTTTATCAACAATTTAAAGTCCTGAGGTGTGCTGTATTACGTTTTTTTCTGAAATCGCAACACTTTACGGGTCATTCTGTCGTTTTTGCTGATAATTGTATTTAATAACACATCCATAAGTCTAGAAATGTACTACATTGGCCGCCAAAATTAACCGAAAAATTAAAATTTTGCGATTTTTCACATTACAATATTTTTGTAACTTTTTGTCAGATAACGACGAATTTTTGTTTGGCTTAAAAAAACATTGTAGATCATTGTAATTTAATTTAATAACATTTCTAGTTTTGTCTTGTAAATGTGATACTCAAAAGACGAAGGCACTGTTTTTTTACATTACGTTTCCGATTTCAATGAATGTTCGTATTAAGTAGGTCGAATGTGCCAAAACGTCAAAATAGGTGCATAGAAGCTCCCAATAAATAACCGTTTTGTTGTAATCCTTTTAAGTTTCAAGTTTTTCAGATTTTTTGTGTTCAAAGACGTAATTGTGCTCTTTTGGTGACATAAGCAATAATTTTTGGTTTAACTACCTTCTTATGTAGCATACTTTCTGAACGAATATTTTATAATAATAATACATTAGAAAAATAACGTCGTTTTAAATGCTTTGTATCTCTGGGGCATCAGAAGATGAAATTTTGAAACAAATTGGTTCTTATTCGGAAAAGAACGGACAATAATCTGAAAAAAGTAAAAACTTAATTTTGTCTCTGTTGCACACTACAGCTCAGTATAAAAAAAGTAAGAAAACAATACTTTCGTCTTTTAGGTATAACATTTACATGGCAAAACTAGAAATGTTATTAAATTAAATTACAATGTTCTGCAAAGTTCTTTCTTTAAGCCAAACAGAACTTGTCGAAATCCAACAAAGAATAACTAAAATATTGCAATGAGAAAAATCGCAAAATTTTAGTTGTTCCGTTAATTTTGGCGGCCAGTATACTTACGAACTATTTTGGGTCACTTTACGGTATTTTTTTTTGCAAAATACAGGTTATATACACTTTAAATTTTATTGTTAATCATAGGTGTTTTATTATTCACTACTAAAGCTTCTACAAAAAATAGATTGATTTTTTAGTAGGTGGTAACCTTTTTCATTCTACAAGGTGTTTCATTTTTATTGTTACAAATTTAAACAGGTGACAGAATATTTAATTGTAAGATAAAAGTTTCCTATGAACATATATCGCAAAATATTATACAGGGTAATTCTTAAGTAGACCGACAAAAATTTAGCCTTGGTAGTAGCAAATGAGTACAACCTGGAAAAAATAGTAAAAAATTCTTTGTTTAACCGTTTTCGAAGTAAAATTTATAAAAGTTATGCTCGAGATAATGCGTACGCCACTGACGTGTTTTTAAATAGGTAGTGGAAACCATGGTATTAATTTGATAAATGTACTTGTTCATTGCAACAATACGTAAACGCCGTAAGTGGTACGGATCAAGGGGGTTCTATCCCTAAAAGATAAAAACATAGAAGGAGTATAGATCGTCTCCATTTATCCTTGGGAAGCTGTGATAAAATTTTGTCGGTTTATTTAAGAATCACCTATAAGGGAGCTACATCACCTGAAAGGGGTGCATTTTTTAATGGATTTTTTTCCAATTTTTTACAAGCTATTATAGATAAAATTACAAAATTTGGTAAAATTGATAACTTTTAAAAACGAATTCAAAGATAAAGTATCGAAATTTTTACTCAGGGGCGTCTTAAAGTACCCTAACTATTTTGGCTGTTGATTCTTGCCACTTTCAACCACAAAATTCTAAATTTCATAGTTTTTCACAAAAAAAGATCTCTTGCGTTTTTTCGATACAATTTACAGTTTTTGAGTAAAATCAGTGTACAACTTGTCTTACAGACCATAAAGAGGATAAGAATTAAAAATTAAATTCGTTTTGCCGTTTAAGATGCCCGTGATTAAAAATTTCGACAGCTGATTTTTGAATTCGTTCAGGTGTTTAAAGGTTATCAGCTGTACCAACTTTTGTGATTTTATCTATTCTGCAGTAGCATTAAAAAACGCATCTTTTTCAAAGGATGTAGCTAGCTTAAAAAACATTTTTTGATAAATGTTCATAGAAAACTTTTGTCTTAAAATTGAATATATCACCTGTTTAAATTTGTAATAATAAAAACAGAACACTTGTATATCTCGTTTTTTCAATAACAAAATTAAATTTTTAGAGAAAAAGAAAAGACCCAAATTTTTGGGTGAGATTCCTGGAATCGTCCTGCCGGCAGGAGTTTCAAGTTTCGCCACTGACAAGTGCTAAGCTCGTAAAGCTCTTCAGCCGCGTAACATTTTCCATTTCCTACAACATCCTAACCGCAAGATAACCAGAAACATATGATACTTCCCTTCTTCCTCGGTATCTGTAGATTTGCATCGAGGGCGGTCCTCACGGGCCATTTACGGTAGAAACTTCAAGAGCATGCAGATGATTTAGTTTTCGGTGGTGCAAAGGATGGATTGTCCGGATGTTGGAGAAGGTCGCAGTGGCGCCACTCCGGCTGCACGCCGAATTAGATGCACGGTCGTTCTAATTTTTTCCATCGTCTGTGATATATGGTTTACAGACACGCATACTCGTATTTCTTTCTCGGTTTAATTTCGACGAATATAATGAGTCGCTTGTTTATGTGGTCTTTCTTTGCAAAATCAGTCACAAGAACGTGCAGAAAAACAGTGACGTCAATTATTCACATGGACCGTGTCATTGGGACCGGCGGCTGATTATCATTACACCAAGTTTCGCTAGACCAAATCGAGATTTTTTTAACGCTCCGACTGTTTTTTACACAATTTGGAAAAACAGATTTCTCTTATTTTAAAAAAAAATTTAATTGTTTGTAAAGGAACTGAAAATACTTAGTCTGTAAAAAAAGTACTTGTCGTAGTTGTATGGCATTAATCAAAATTGTCTGTAATAAAGTGTACAATGTTAAATGTAAGAAATTTAGAATGGATACAGGCCACAGGGTGTTTTACAAAGATTGTAAAAATATTTCAGGAGGTATACCTAATAATATAGACCAAACCAAACAAAAAAGTTTTAATAAACATGTGTCTGCGAAGTAACGGTTTTGGCGATATCGAAAATTATTTGTTTTTTTATAACATTTATTTGCAATCTGTTCTAACAAAAAAGAGAAAGTTTTAGTAAAAATTCTAAAAATTTTCACTTTCGATATTTCCAAAATCGTTACTTTGCGGACCTATGTTTATTAAGACTGTTTTGTTTATTTTGTTCTATACTTTTATTTCCTTAAATATTTTACAATCTTTTTTAACATCCTGTATATGTATAGAGTAGATCAATAAGTTTTAAGGACTGTTATAAAAAACTAAGTACATAATAATAAAGATCCACAAAAATTAAAAAAATGTTACATAGTATTTTGCCGTTAAGTTATGACATGCGTTAATCTAAGTATTTAAATATAGGCTACTCTAAAAATAATTAAAAGAAACCTTAGCTTTAGTCCTGCATCAATACAGTACCAATACAGTTTTACAGTATTTTAAAGTTTTATGAAAATCTTTTTTTTGTTGAAAATTGGGTAAAAATAGATTTATACAGTGTGTCTCCGGATAGGTGAAACGACTCTTGTAAAGGATAACAAAATCTTGCTTTAATTTTTTTTATTTTTTTGGGTTCAGCCCTACTTAGTTACAGATTACTTAATACAGATTAATAACATAATTTTAGTTTTGAAAAATGAGTATGTTTTGGAAATTAAAAAAAAAAACTATTTGTAGTTAAAATTGTTTAGAATTAACATTCAGGCCCGTACATCAAATTTCAAAATCATCGACTAACTATGATTTTTAATTTTTTTATGTTATTATTTCACAAATCAAAGAATTTTATTTTTGACAGTTTTTTTACCAATATGAAAATTACTTTACTATTAAATACTTAATTTAATTTAATTAAATTTAGTACTAAATAACTTTTTGACGTATCTGTTAATTAAAAACTTGGAAAAAAAACAATTTTTTTTAATAACTTTTTGTCCTATTTGTCATATAAAAGGCACTTTACAAAAAAATAGTTTTTCTGAAACTTGTCAAACGCCCCATAGTCGATTTTTTAAAACTAAAATATTGTTAGAAATTAATCTTTAACCAATCAGGACAGAACTCAGTTTTTTTTTTATCTTTCTCAGAAATTGCAACAGACTTTTAATAGTATGTTATATCAATAGGTAGAAAAGAGATTTATTCTAGCCGAGCTGTTTATTTTTTGAGAAGAAAATAATAAATGCGAGGCTATAAAAATCTTCGCTATATAACATTTTTTCTCCTACCAGCACATTTATTATCCAAAAATACAACTGTGAAAAATATGACTTTACTTATTTAATGAACATGTTGTCTTACACGTAACATGTCGTAATTCACAACTTCACAACTACTATTTTTATTCACTATTACCTACAGAAATTCATTTCTTACCTGAGTTAAGTTAAGTATGATGTTTATAGAATCTTAGAAAATAATTGATTTGTGGTAATAGATAAAAAAATATATGATGAAGAAAATAAATGACGCTTTCAAATATTTTGTTTGAAAGTTTGTTGTCAAATCTAAGCGGAAACTAGGAATGCAACTGATTTATTAACAGAGGGAATAGTGATTTATAGTGTAAGACAAATTTCAAGAATTTAAAATAGAAAAGAACGAGGACAATCAGGCCACGAGTTGACAAATGTTAAATTAAGAAAAATTACTTGTGTTATTATTTTTTAAATATTCTACCATCAAAAAACATTGATTTTTTAAGTGGTTATACGCTTAAAACTACGATATCTGTTAAGAGCTCAGTTTTGAGTTTTAAGGTATTATAACAAAGAGTTTATTAACTATTCTTAAACAAAATTGGTAGAGTTAGAAAAAAGTCTTGAACACCACTGGTATACTGGTATATTTGGTACAGAGTGACTTTAATAGTTTTTTTTTCTTGTACAGGGTATTTCACATAATTTGACGAGGCCTGCGCCTGTAATATGCAATCAATAATACATATTCCGATACGAACTCGATTACAAATTTTGAAAAATGGAATTATCTTCTCTAGTTTGTTCACTCTTTAAAAAATTACAACGTTTTTAGTTATTTAGTGATTAAGATAGGTAAACTAGAATCATATTTATGCCGTCCCTTGATAGAACAAATGATAATTGTTTCTGAAAAACTGCAGTATATGACTATTAATGAAACTACTGTCTTGGGTTTCCAAAAATTTAATAGTTAGAAGTGTATTTTTTGTATCTAGTGTTTTGTGACTTTTGTATATTTGGGCGCGTACATTAGACGTAAGCCTCGTAAAGCTATGTGAAACACCCTGTATATGTGGGTAAATAATAGATGGAGTTTTAAAAGTTGGAAATTGTTCGATTTTCGTGCTTTGTGCGCCTCCCACGGTCCCATCAAGCCCCAATAAATATCTAAAAATCGTATAAGCGTCCACACAAGCCTCTCAGGTCGAATCCTCCCGGTCATGCAAGCGTATAAATAACGCGTTTGAACCCGTTGGAAATTAAACGGATAAATAACAATCAGTCCGAAGGAGGCGCGGACGTGTAGCCTCCCAGACGGGCCTGGCAGGGGCCCGTGTTTCGGGGCACCCGGCACTCTCCTCTCAAAGGCACCCTCCGACTGTTTTATCGAGTCTGAATGATAATTACATGACAACACGTGGTTTATAGGTCGGCCTGCCGCTGACCTACGCCCGAATTTATTATGGGAATTTCTTTTGCCTCGAGTCGAAATCGAAAAAATAACAAATTCCGTTTTTATCGCTCGTAAAAATGGCACGTTTTGGGGAAACTTGTCAGGAAATTAAGACCTGACAGGGCCATTGAAGGGCACTTGTGAACCGTATTACTTCTGATTCTGCATGTTTTATGTTCGGTCCGGTGGCTGGGCGCACGTGGCCGACACGCGTAATATGTAAACCCATTCATTAGTGCAACCACACCGAAAATCTGCACCGAACAATGTTGGACAAGCCACCCTTAACGGATTGAGGGAGGGCGGAATTTTTTTCTCTCTGCGTGCTTTTTGTTTGATGGAGTTTATTAGATTCATTACGAGTTTTCCACGGCTCTTTGTTGATGATGCGGATGGCGAGCTGCAGGGGGTGACGCTGAGACCGGTCTTGTTCACTCCGAACTTATCTCACGAGGGTAAAAGTTAAATCATTACCCACACTGAAGCATAGATAATACAAAGCCAACATTTTCCAAAAACTGCAGAATTTTAAAATGTTTAAATTTAGCACCTAGGCAAAACTCAAAGTTTACCGAAGTTGCAAAGACAAAGCAGGACCTTATGTTACTGCGCCACCACGGCTTCGGTTAGTCTCTTTGCTCTAATCCAATATATTTCTAATTTACACAAAAAAATAAAAATACTTATATATTTTTGGCGTTTCTAGAACGTGCTATACAAGTGTCTGAGTATCTTGAACTTTTAGAAGTGATGTAATCAATTTTAAAATTTTTACTTTTTTGAATTGTCATCAACTATTTGTAATAACGCCGAATTTTTTGTGTGTAAAAAATTCCTAATGTTTTATTACTTGTGTCATAAAAACAGTTATTTTTGTTACAAGTACCTAAAATACAGTTTTTGTGCAGACTAGTCTGGAATAGCAGATGAGTCCGTAAAAACGTTTTAGGTACATACGTGTTACAAACAACATGTTTTGTTAAATCTACCAAAAAACAAATTTACCTCTTATTAATTAAAAAAAATTTGGCACCATAGTAACCAAATTGACTTTTTCGTCCGGAAAAACTACTTTATTGAGTCCGGAAAAGACACAAAAAAGTTCTTAAAACAGCTATTTTCGGGAGCGTAAACAAAAAAAGAAATATTATTGCTCTCAGACAAATTGAGAACTGAGAAAATCGCTAGTAAAAACAAAAATAGTCAAAATTTATTTTTGACCATAAATTCTAAACTATTAAGAATTTTGCGTTTTTTTTAACGCTAATAGATTTTGCGAAGCATTTTACATACATTCGGTTCAAAATATGATGGAGTTTAACAATTTTTAATATACTTTATCTGAAATTTACACAAATTAAAACATTAGTAAAAATTTTTGGAACTGTAAATTTTTTTTATGTGTTTTTTTTTCAAAAACTATAAGACCTAGAGCAAAAATCAAAAAAGCCTCACAAATTTTTTTGAATCATCTATGTAATGGCGCAAACTTATACAGAGTGTGTCAAAACTCGCGTTCCAGAAAAAAAATTCAAGTAAGGTAAGATACCAAGAACAGAAAAAGATGTTCAAAAAAGTTTGACATTTGATATTTTTTTATGTTTATTTAATGATTCTGATGACCTTGCACATACAAAATTTCAAGTAAGATAAGTTACCAGGAACATAAAAAAAATTATTAAAAAATTCTATGCCAAAAAATTTTGACATTTATTTTTTTGACATTTGACATTTTTTATGTCTATTTAATGATACTGATGATCTTGTATATGTTTATTTATAATTATTTAATAAAGATACAAAAATTTTTCCAATAAAAGCCACAAATAGCATTGAACAGAGTTACAACTTAGGATACAGCATCCTTGTTTCCTCTTCTAATAGCCTGTAGCAGAAAAACTTAAAAAGTATTTTTACAACAGAAATAAATAGAGTCAAAGTGCAAAATTTAAACTCTCATAACTTCGAAATTTTTATAGATAGAATTTTTTTGACATTTTTTTCATGTTTCTGTTTCTCTAGAACGGGTTACCGTTTCAGGTAAAGAACGTTATTTTTGATTTTACATTAAAAAAATTAATAACTCGTAATAACTCGGAAATTTCTAGAATAATATTACATACTGTTTCAATTTTTGATAAAATTTATATTTTTATATTACAGTGTTAACTATAACACATCGTAGAGCATTTTAAACTATTGTAAGAAGGTATTCAGAGCAAAAAATACGATTTTTTTCAAAATCAATAAAACAAAAACAGGCAAGTTTTTGGTCTTCAATGACTTTCAAGAATGCAAAAATGTCATTTTTAAATTTTATGAAAATCGAAAAGTTTAAGGCCAGCTAAATCGAGTTTTTAATGAAATGTCAAAGAAACATTAATTAAATTAAAATTGAGTATTATTTGACTATTATTTAGATTCTTTCTTGTTTTTTTAGAGCTAATAAAACAACTGACCGCAATTATATTTTATTTAATTATAGATATTTTAATAACAATTAAAATTTAAACATTAAACTTCAGTGTTGATTATTCGAGACCAAATTAATTCACATAGGATTAGTAATATCCAGGTTTTGTATTACCAACAACATATGTATTTTCTCATAAAGTAATGAAACTAATTACGTCTGTACTTGCCATAACTGTTGTTTCAATTTAATAAAACAATTCGAAACGAAAAACCTGCGAGTGCTTCCAATAATCGTTTTTTAAAAAAGCACTCGCTTTTTTTCCTTTCCGATGCTTGCAAGAAACGTAGTAATTACATCTCGCAACGTTCTTTTTATTATTTTTCTCAAAGTCCTCCCATTCCCGCATCGTAAAATCTCGACCCAGAAATCAATATAGTTGGCAATGGAACAGGTTCCGAATCGATTCCTTTTTAAAATGACACGAATTTCCCGCTGCACTCAAATCATTCACTCGGTTTAATTACCGTCGAAAGTGGAAGATTACACGAAACGATGGTTAACAAATTGTCAAGTCCCGTACCAACTGCAATAACTATAATTCCAAGGCACATCTCACAGCAGCCTCATTGGTATTCCTCGCGGGATCAATGAGTAAACCATTCCAGCGATCCGCTTACATTCGCTATTGATAAATTCTTATTTCTTCTGTAAACGAACCAATAAATAAGGTGAAGCTCAAACCGGATACGCCGGCATTGTCGGCCGTACGACCATTGTTCATTTCATATTAACACAACGATGTCGTCGTCAGCTTTTATGGAAAGTCGTCCATAATGGCCGTGGAGCGGACACGAAAAAATCGCAAGAAAAATTTGCCACCTCGACGCCGATTCCTAACTCGGATCATAACAAATTAGGGACGATTAAGGAGATTCCGGTTAATTTGCTTGAATTTTAATTGGGATTGATTGATGGGAGAGACTAATGCGGCGATTGCGAGGAAAAGAACTTTGATTAGACGAGGAAAAAACAACGATTTTTCTTAACGATCCAACTGCAACTTTGGCAAAAATAAACCATACGGTTAATGATCAATATTTAATACCCAATTTGTGCTTTCTCATACTTTATGCAAATTTTCTTACCGTTAATGGTGTTACGGTTAGGAATCACGCAGTAAACCTTCGTAATAGTAGTATCCTCTTTAACTATTTTGCATTTATGATAGCTGCTTTTTTACTCATCGAGACATCAGGATGTTTTCCAGACGTACTTTGAGTTGTTTCGTCAAGTATAATCTCGACATCCAAACTTATCGCAGGTTTGCAGATCGAGAAAACACTAATAATTATCAATCTTCTGTTATTTATTAGAAGATATTAAACCATGTAATATCAGTAATATCTCGAAAACTGCCATTTCTAGCTTTGTGTTTAAAGTCGAGTTTATAATTAGAAGTAATAGAGTCATATTTTATAAAGTAGTAGTACTTTTTGAGATTTGTCAACAGTTCAAAATGATTTATTTTGTAATTAGTGCCTGTATAAAATCTCTACAGGGCATATGCAAATCGGCATTCTCACGGTAATATCTCGTTTCTAATGCTGGTTTTACAAGAAATAATATCAAAATAGACGGTTAGAGCTTAAATTAGAGAGATAAAGAAACATTTTTAGAAAATGTCAAGATTTTGTATACTGAAAAAATCTTTTTTCTTGGAAATAATCAAAAAAATCTACGAAAAATGCAAGTTTAAAAATAGTTATTTTTGTTCTGTGTTGTTATGGTATAAATAACATTTAACAATTTACAATCGTTAGGGTTTCAATATTACTCTAGTATCACACAGGGCTGTTAAGATGTTTCAACAGCCCGATTTTCGCTTTACCGGCTTTTTGACATTTTTTACACTCTAAACCTTCAAGTATTGACAATTTCAGAATTTGAAAATTATTTTTTTAATATGATAATTTTAGCATCATTGTCAATTGTGGTTGTTTATGATGATTTTTTTTACCTGGGTTAAACCCAACTGCAGATACAGTGGAAAAGAAAGAACTTATAAGAAATAAAATTTTTAAATTTTTATAAATTATCATTTGCATTTGCTAGCATACCTACATTTTACAAAATTTTTAAAAACATTTTTTTTACATTTAATTTGTTAAAAAATTAATAAGATTTTTTGGAAAAAGCAAAAATTGAGCTTTTAACGTTCTTTTATTAAAAAACAGATTAAGCAAAAATTTAAATTAGTTTTATAGAGATATTTTAGATCGATTTTACATTGTAATTCCCATAAGCCTAATACAGGTGCAATCCCTTTAATTTTTTGCTTTTTATTTTTGTGTTGCTCACTTGTTTTTGAATATTTTACTGATCTTTTTTACATTATATGAAGCTTAATTTATCTATTTTACAATGCAGTTTTTTTATTAAAAAAGATGTAGCTTAGTTATTGTAAAAAAACCTTTCTAAAGTTTGTTTTTTCTTTAAATTTAAATTACCAAGTCAAAATTTTGGTGAAAAAATTGGTAGCAGCTTGTCTCCATAGCCATAAATTTTGTTTGCTCTTTGTTTTTTCCCTAGAAATTTTGTTAAAAAATTATGGTTATGTGTTCATTGAGATGTTGTCAAAATTTTGACTTTTATGAATCTTCTGTGCCTGTTTGCTCTTTGAAAGAGCTATAATTGAATACCTGAGGAAAGACATCTTTACTTAAGGTCTAAAGACAGAATTCATTGCTATTTGATAGAACTTATAGAATTGATAGATATAATAGATAGAATTGATAGAAACACACCGAAAGTAAGTACAATGTTGTGGACAAAAATGAGGTTCTTGCTACAAAAAATAAGATGTATATAGAGAAAAAAGTTATTTAGCAAAAGGTACAAGTAGGTATTATGATGATTAGCAATAAATTTTGTGTAATTTATTGTAATAAGCTCAAAGTTGATGCACTTTAGAAATTCTTCTTGTAGTTGCTGTAGTTTCAAAATTGTTGCTTTTTCATCTCGTTCCTCACAAACGATGCACAAGACACTAATTTAATTGCGTTCTTTCCGAGGTTCTTTCTCATTTATGTTTATTTTGTGTTCTTGTCAATTTCTTGGTAAAAATTGAAAATGTTTAGCAGAGCTGCATTACAAATTGTGTCTCATTTTAACGAGCCTTTTTTCTGACTTCCTGCTTGCAAACAATGGTTTCCAAATTTCTAAAAACTGTTAGCGGTACCGAATTTGACCCTTTTTTTGGTATTTCGTCTCTAAATTTTCTTAGACCATTTTTTGTGTTGACGTTTAATAAAATTGTTTGCAAATTATTTCAAAAAACCGAAACTGCCAACTTCTAAAATTACAATGAATGAATTTACTAATGGTGCCAACGTTAAGACTGTTTGGTATTTTCATTAAAAAAAACAGACTTTACAAATGCACACTTATGAAGGTTTCACTTCAATTGCAAAAGTCATTTTTCCTGCTGCCAAATTCTCATTTTTTTTTTCACTTTTTTTAATGTGCTCACATTCAGAGTAAGATAAAGACAGGATTATTACCATCGTTGAATTAAGTCTGATTCCAATTTTGGATATTTTCAAATTTTCTTTCTTATCTGTCAGATTAATTTGACATACCCTATCACAAATATTACGCTAATTTCTCATTTTTTCAATCATTAAAAAGTTGTTTTATCGTAATATCCGATAGAGCACGATCCAGAGTTGTTAATTCAATTATTTTGAAACACGAGTTTAAAGTCCTGTCTATTTTACGATCGTGACAAAAATCGTTCTTAAATTATTTCAAATTTTGAAGATATGAAACAAATCTTTTATATATATTTATATTTAACTTAAATTTTTTCTTAATGTCTGTTATAACAATGACAGTTTTAAAGTTTTAGGTAAAATTTTTTAAAAAATTTATAAACTCAACTAAATCAAAATTGACTAAATTACAAAATTTAACTATTTGGATATAAAAATTGTAAAATAATGTAATTTACGATGTTTTTAGATAAAAGGTTGTTGTTATTTGTTTATTTTTTAAGTTGAAACAAACTGTTTTGTCATTGTTTTTTGTCATAAAATGAGTAGGTACTATGTAAATCTAAAAAAAACAACAAACTATTTAATCATTACTTCTTATACTGGGTGAGCCATAATTAAGTGTCAATTTTTTTACCAAAGCTTCTTTAAGCCAAGATATTACAATTTCTGCGCATTTGGTTGAGCTAATTTCTTTTAAAATTTGCTTTAACGTATACAGAGTGCAAAATGTTAGATTTCCATGCTCAAGCCTGATCCAAAAACATGAAAAATTTTCCAGATGGGCAAAAGCTCACGTTTTGATCGAGTGAAGAGGTAATGGCGTTGATCGGCAGGTGGTCCGTCCCATCGCCGCGATGCCAGTCCACGTCCATACGAACAAGCGATACCATATCTGATTAGTATTTATAAAGCCGGTCTACTGCATTCTAAACGACCATCCACACAACACATAACTGATATTATGCAAGCGCGCAATTACAATCGGATTCTTTTTATAAAATTTTAATTTTTAATTCTGACATGAGTGGATATAAGATGATTCCGCTCATATTCCAAGCCATACATATGATTTTTTTATGTATTTCGAGATGTTGATGGTAATCAAGATTCGTTAACACACAACGGTAACCGTGCGTGAGACCAGCTTTTTAATGGGAAATCAAGCTCATATACTGAGTGTTGGTCATTTTTTGAATCAACATACGACTATCTATGATGTTAAGCTGATACGTAAACAGAGGGCTCTTTAAATTCAATAGCGACGAAAGCCTGTTTGCAGTGCGAATTAACTCGCAAAGCTGCGAAAAATTGATGACAGGTTGGTGTTGTTTTAGCTGATGACTTGTTTAGATAAGGGAAAAATCGAGATGACTTTCTACATAAATGGGCATAGGATAGGTCATAAATAAAATTACAAGTAATAGAGAAGTTGCACATAACGGAATTAAATGCTTGATATAGACATCAGCAGGGAAAATTAATGTTACGGTTGTCTACTTCTGAAAATTCAAAGTATGCAGCAAATAAATGAGAAAATTGGAGACAAAAACACAAATATAAGTTGTCATCAAAAACTTTAGGTTCACTTCATAAAATACTGCTTTCTGCTGCTACAGAAACATTATTGGATCAATTACCCAAAAATACGACTCAACAATAAAACTCTGTTTTCAGCCCCCTTCACATAAAAATCTAAAAAAAGCCGATCCAGCGTGCAAGACATTAACCAGAGAGGTAGGCCATAGATTTTTTTACACTTTCTAATTAAAACTTTGTCAGTGAATTCTCTAAATCTGAATCACATGTTTTGATTTTTTCCTCATTGTCACCTTCATATTGCCGGTTCAACGATCAATTAGTGCAAACCGAAACCACGGGTCAGTGACGTCATCAATCAGAGCTTGTCCCAAAGCCACATGTTCCACATGTGGACCACATCTGAGTGGAAAAAATTCTAAAATGCATTTCCCATGCCTAATGCTAAGAATTAATCGCTTTGATGTGAATTGCGCGATGACAATTCTCCGAAATCTTATCACATTTGGTAAAACGTGGACTCGAAACAGAGCCTTGCGGGACTTTTGCAGACTCATTTTGAGAGGGGTAAAAATGGTAATTTATTATAAGCGGTTTTTATGGCAAGCTTGACATCTCAATCAGGCAGTCTCTTGTTCGTGGCCGCTTTCATAGCACCCGTGAGAAATTAATTACGTCTGATTGAGATTTATCCCGCTCACGACTCATATTTATAGATAATGCGGACCGGACCGGCTGGATCCTCCTTCGGACGAAATCACGATCGAAACAATTGGTTGTTGATTGTGGATTTATTCATGTGAGAAAGAAATTGGGAGAGGATTGACAGTGAAGAAACATGACGAGGTTTCGAAGAAATGGGACTACTGAAAGGAAAAAAGGGAAAAATATGTAACTGTTTTGCTCCGAATTATCAGAATTTCGTATTTTGAGAACTTTTTAAACTATAAAATTATTTTTTTTAACTAACTGTGTTTGCTTGTCTTTACTTCTCCGTACACTGTAAGAAAACCTAGAAAGTAACCGCAAAATTATTTTGAGTTAAACATTTTGTGTTAAATTTAACTCAGTAAACCTCAGTTTTAACATTTTGAGTATTAACTACTCAATCCTGCGTTTTACTGTATTCTTCAAAAATCAGTTATTATTAGTTACTACGAGTTTTGTGATAATTACAACACGATGTTTGTAATCTTAGAAATGGCAAATTGTAAAAAGTGATGTCTTATAAAAGAATTATCAAGAAAGAAGTAAAACTTCTCGGTAAGTAGTGATAACTATTTCTATTAATTAGGTAGATATCTTTCATGGTATGCATTATTCATTCTCCTCTTGTTAGAACTTTAAAAAATCAAATATTTTATACCTACTACAACCTTTTGCTAATTGCTAATTTTGCTAATAATCTTTTGATTTAAGTATAAGTTATAAATTATAATCATGCGTTAATAGAAGTGGTTTCTAGTAAGTATTTATTAAACATTCTTTGTCAAACTGTTAAAAATTTTCACACCCTCCTTGATGGTTTCTAGTAAAAAGGAGTAAGGACGATATTATTGTCGCAAAACGTTTATTAAAAAAACCGAAAACTTATTTGGAAAAAATAACTCAAAAGTGAGTTTATGGTTAATAGGTATGAGTCAATTTCACTCAGTTTTGAGTATTATTAAATTGTTTGATTCTTTGGTTTATAGCAGTTACATATGTATACTATACTAGCATTTACAATCTACTGTACATATATAATAGTTAGTTACATAGGTCATTGGTTTTAGGTAGATTGAACAAGAGTTTGCAATACTTTATCCTAACGCGCCAATATTAGCTGAATGTTTCCCTGTCATAGAAGAAAGAATTTTTAATGTTTACAAGCGAACATCAAAACCCAGCAACATAATTCTACCGGAAAATGAAGAATCTGACAATGGTATGGAAGGAGTTATCTGGACTTCTAAAATGAAGGAACTTCATTAGGAAAAGTAAAAAAAGTATTGATTTTTTTATAATACTTAATTTTAATGATTTTATATATTTTTCACATTTTCTTAATAATGTTAATTTTGTGTACTTTATGTCATAACGAAATAGACATTGCTGCTTTAATCAAACACTTAAGAACACTTAACAAGGAAACATATTAAGATCTAAATACGTTATTTTACAAGGAACCATATAAACCATTAAATAATTTTTCATAATACAGTTTTTTAGTTACATTTGTCTATTATTTCAAAACCAGCCTGTACCTAAATAAATGTATTGAATTTTAACACAATTTTGAGTAACAAAATATAAGAAACCCACTCAACATTAAGTCAATTTTCACTCAAATTTGATTAGGTTATATCACAAAGTTGGAGTAGTATTCATTCAATAATGTGTGTATTTGACTCACAAGGTTTTCACTCAGAAATACAATCATATACTCAAAAAATATGTGTAAAATATTAACACAAACTAGAGTGGACTCGCTTGGACACCGCAATTAAGTTAGATTTAACTCAAAGTTTCTTACAGTGTAAAGATGCAAAATACACCCTTTGTTCAATTTTGCCAACTTAATTTCAAAATTAGAGACAATTCCATAGCAAATATAAATATTTAATTTACAAATTATTTTGTACAAAGAACCCGACTTTCTCACCACAAAATTAGAACCCTTTTCGACACAATTATAGCTAATTTGCACCATCTGGCTAGCAACATTACCCCTTGATGTCTCCGTTGGGCAAATTTATCGTCACTTTAGGCTAAAAAACATCATCAATTGCGTTAATCAAGCCGTTGAGTGAATCAATTTGGTCGTTATAGAGATGTTATCTGGTTCCACCCCTTAGGTTTGGTAACGATGTACCAACCGGTCATTGATTCGAGCACAATGCGAGTTAATATGACCATGTCACAGTCGATGATGTAGACAAGCGTGAACATGATGCCGGGGGTAGGCAGGCTGACGGGGCGCGTTGCCATAGATCTCGAGGGATTATTAAGCTGAGGTAAGCCAGATTAGACCAACTGGGACCCCGGACATATGCTCAGGGGGTTAAGACGGATATCTGACACGGACATCTGATTCATTATGCGGAAAAACGACCCCGGCGGAGGTAGTGATCGATCATTTTCTTGAGTTTCAGACGTTAATTGTCTCAAAATTAAAAAGATAAGGAACATTATTTGCAATTATAAAAACACATTTTAGACTTAGTTTTATTCAGAACCATAAGAAGTAATTAAGAAAATTGCAATACAACATGTAATATTTTTTTAAGACTAATTTGTTTTCCTTTTTTTAAAGTAGGTATTATTTTTAATATACTGCTCCACAAAAGTTAAGGAAGTCGCATTATTTTTACAACAAACAAATTTTACTCTTCTAGGCATTGTAAAATTCAGCAAAAACAAAAAAGTAAAAAGATATGTGCCTTTAACTCACTTTTAATTAATTATTAATTTATTTTTTAATAATTTATTAAATTATTGTAATTATTGCACAGTTCCTTAACTTTTGTAGAGCATTTTCCTTGAGTTTAATTGGAAAAATAAAATAGAGTCGCTTTCTAGCTAAACTTGTTCTTTGCAGTAACCAACATTTTTCCTAATTTCTTGACTATAGGAGACTTTTGCAAAAAAAATTTCCGACGTTCAATATTCTGTTTAAATTTTTCTTGATGATGGGGGAGTTTTTGATCTACTTTTTGTTCTATCAAGCGATTTTGTTTACAATTTTTTGTTGTTGATTTTTTTGATTAATTTTTTTGGATCATTTAGATTCTTTCCCAAATTTTTTGTGTTCATTCTATTTTTTTACTCAATTTTTTGTGTCATCGTGTAGCTTTGGTTCAACTTTTTTTAAACGCTGGCTTATTTTTGTCTAATTTTTAACAACAAATAATTTTATCTCCAATTTGTTTTCCAACCATCTATTGTTTTTTATTTTTTTCTGAATACCGTTTATTTTTTTTTGTTAAATTTTTGCAACTGCTTGCTGAAATTTTTCTAATGAACACAATCTTTTGCGTAATTTTTATGACCATGGGTATTTTTTTTCGATTTTGAGTATTTGCACAATTTTTTGATCTAACAAACTATTTTTTTGAGTTTTTTTATAAACATAGGCAATATTTTGTCCTAACAATCAATTTTAGTTCATTATTTGTTCTAACAGAAGATTGATTGTTATAAAAAAAGTTTTGTGGGGATAAATAAAACGAGGTTATAAAATGATCAAATTATTTATTATTAATAGGAATATGCTACCACCTTTATATACAATAAATTTCGAGGTAGCGCCAACATTCAACAATTTCCATTCACACAAAACCGTCCACATATCAAAACCACTTTTACACACATTTGCAAAGAATTATAACCATTGGAACAAAATAAATTAAAAAATAATAATAATAATTAGCGATAACGAGAGAAATTCTTTGCAAATTTACAAAAATAGATGGAATTACCATGAATAAATATTATTAAAATTATTTGCAATAATAGTAATAATAAGAAGAAGAGTCGTTTTGGCCGTTTTGAAGGAAGACAATAATTTCTGTAAAATTTAGCAAACTAAGAAAAGAGTGGAAAAGGAAGACTGTTAAACAGTAATCATCAGTTGCATCTTATTTACAAGTGCCTCTTATCTTTAAATTAAGTTAAATTTTATTTCATATTTATTTTAGGAACAATGTAACGTGTCTTAAAAAATAAAATGGAAAATTATTGTCGTTTATTTTTCCTCCTCGAAAAAGCAAAATTTCGATCGTTTCAAAAATAGTAAAACCGCTTTGACACTGATGGATTCCATGTGACTTGGTGCATGTGCTGTCTTCGACATAATTAATGATGGGACACTTTGAATAATTAACCTCAACTATTTTTGCACTGGAATATAGGAAACGTGTCCCTCGACAATTAATCTCTATTTAGTAAGTACAAACCACTTCCTAGTAACAACAAAAACTAACACAAAGTCCACGAGTCATGATTCAATCACATTCGTAGTCACCAAAATAAATACTTTTCCTAATTCGTCGGCCGCTCTCAGGAGCAGTCGAGCGACGACGGGCTGCCGGGCGGCAGGATGAAGGGGGGACTGTGGGGGGCCATCGACTGGATGCTGGACGCCATGGAACCGGGACCGTGGGGGTACAAGTCCAGGTCGCTCATGCTCTCCGAGCCGGAGCATTTGTCCCCAGATTTGCCCTCCTGCTTCAGCATCATCCGCCGCCACTTGGCGCGCGCGTTCTGGAACCACACCTGCAACAAAATACACACTCAATAAAACTTGTTTTCGAAAAATATTACGATTTCTTTTAAAGTTTACAGTATTTTAAGAAAAAAAAAAACAAGACGAAAGTCTTCAACTTTTACAATAAAATTTACTAATTTACAAAATGTCACAGAAAAAAATCATTAAATCTTTCTGTGCATTAAATTATTTTCACCGAATGTAAGAACTCATTTACTTTGGAACTTTAAAAGCGAAAAATTTCCGTTATTTTTGCAAGCTTAACATTGGCGATCCTGCCTATTACCGTCCACGAGATGATCATTTCATCTTGTGGGCAGTAGCCCAGTGTACTGGGTTCCTAAAGGGCTCGTGTTCTATCGTGGCTGCATGGGCCCCCTTCCCACACCCACCATGGCAGTGTTAAAATCAACAATTATTTTTATAATATTATTCAAAAAAATATACCCCGTGAATAAAAAGTACAGCTTAAACCATTTATTTTTTCAAAAAACTAATTGTGGAATGATAAATTACTATAAAAATATGATGTTTTATCAAGAGTAAAATCTTTCAAAATTTTGTTTTGTTTTTGAGTTCTATAAGTTTTTTATTTTTTTATTGGCAATCCACATTAAAACCATTTTTCTCATAATGGTTTTGATCTAAGGATTACAACTCAACTATCTACTTTATATTTAGTTTTTAGAAAAAAAATTACATCAATTTTGACAAAATAGTCGCATAACTCAAAACAAAACAAAATTTCGTTCTCAAAATGCGATCACATTTTTCATATTACTTTAGTTTATATTAATTATTATTTTCTGGAGGCAAATCATAAAAAAACCGCTTGGTTCCATATTTTATATTCACCCTGTACAGTGATAGAAGAAATAAAGAAAGGTAGAGTAAGAGTAGGGGATTTCTAAAATTAAAAAAAAATGACAAGAACAAAATGCGAGATTCTGGAGAACTATTGAAAATAATGAAAAAGTGAGGAAGTAGATTATGGAAAAGAAAATAAAAAATAATATTATAAGAAAAACGGATAAGCAAAAAAGAATTGAAAAGGTTGAGGAAAGAAGAAGACTTAAGCTTTGACATCATAATGAGGGAAAAATAAGAAAGAAGGACCAAGAAGAATGAGTCGTCTGAGAAGTGAGATAAAAAAGAATGATATTGCTATTATTGCAAAATTCAGATTTGGAAAGAAGACAATGCGAATAAATACTGAATATAATAGAAATAATTTGAGGCGAGAAAATAAAAAAGGTAGAATAGAAATGGAGAAAACGAAACGTTCAGTTTTGTCGTAGATAAAAGAAAACTTATGTTTATGTAAATCATCTGATCATCTGATCAGAAATGTTGTGAGGCAGATATGGTGATAAAATGCACTAAAGAAGTTAATATAATAAAAATATAATATAAAAAACACATTAAAATTTAAAAATAATATGATTAAATTAATAAATATGCCTATTCAATAAATAGGATGTTCCGGCTAAACCCCACATTAGAAGTATTGGAAGTTCTGATAATGATATTTGTTTAAAAATTTGTACTTATTTGTATTTGTGTTTCCGATTAATCGGAAGTGGATTGATTTAAATTGCAAGCTATGTTTTTTATAGCGTTTTTGAATTTTCCGAGCTATATATTGTATAAGAGTTATCATCAATCTCCCCATACCTAAGTCCAGCCGTTTAAAGATTTTTAGACTTTTTGAAAATTTTTAAATTTGAACCATCCTCTTCAAAAATCTATCTAACTGCAATTTTTAACTATGTATTATGAAATCGTATTTTGGCATTTAAAAGAGAAATGATTAATCTTTTTTTTTTGATAGATTCATAATTAAAAAAATTATTAACGAACACCCAAAATTTAACGTTACGCTTGGGAAAAGTCAAATACCTACTCATAAGTCATTGTTTTTAATGAAAGACTCCAAATTTTTCTTCATTAAATAGAGAATTTAATTCTGCTTAACATTTTCTATACCTATGAGCTCAAGCAGACATAACATTTTTTTATTTTTAGTCATCTGAAACTAATTTCAACAACTAATATAAAAAAATATTTTGGACTTTCTTAAATTTGTAATTTGTAATTGTGTAATTGTGTGTACTTTTCATAAAAAAATTAAAATAAAAGATCATAAATGTTTTAATTCATAGTTGATAATTTCTTAATTTGACATTAATTGTCATCTAAATTTCTCATAAAAAAAGCAACCAAAACGATAATAATTCGATAACAAACAGTCGTAATTATTTAGAAATGATAAAGTGAAATGCGTAAAGTTGCATTGCATTTTTTCATGTGCCATTGGTGTTTTTAACAAATTTTGTGTGTAACGGCTTTCCGCCGCGAGCAGTGGCGAGACCCTCTTTTGAAGCATCTAAAATGCAGTTTTCTGCACACTATCTGACTTGAAATAGATAAATGGTGAGTCGTGAAGTGTTTAAGCCCCATATTAAAGAATTTTGAGAGAAAAAAAAGTTTTGTGGTATATTAATTTTTTCACTAATAAGACAAAAAAATCACTAACTGACAATTATTATATTGAGTAAGATAAAAAGTCTATATTAAATAATAGTACCATAGTGACCATTTTTAGTGTCTAAGGAATAAACAATATTTTTATTAATATCTATAATACCTATTTGGCTGATTAGAAATTTAAATATTTTTATAAACTATTTATCGGATCGTGGACAAAATCTGTCTCAGGAACGCAATCTATAAAGCCCGTTTATTAATTAATCTGCCTTTTGATAAGCATCAAACCGCAGTTTGTAAACAGCGCTCATCTCGTCCTCAAACACCTGAAATTGATTAGTTTCGGTGGCTTTGGCGAGCCACGTGTTTGTATTAAACGTAAGTTTATTACTAAAACATGCTGTTAAGATTGATCGTCATAAAAAACAACCCTCTCGGAAATAATATATCAAGCGAGATGTGGCCGAACGCAACATTTATTTAGACAAACGGAGCATTTATCAAGGCGAGTTTATTTCCAGCACGCTAATCTCTATGTTCTTTGCTTCACACACATACACCACTCTTTGATTAATTTGCACCGACTTTGGGACTTCTTCGCCGGAACGAATTTGTCCGGAATTAATTGATGGGGCGTCTCTTTGATCTACGTTGCGTTACGTTACGTCTTTGATCTTACCGTTACGTTAAGTCGGTCGAGTAATGCGATGCGTTCCGCGTGCTTGCGTTTATGTTTACGCTTTTTCTTTTATGAGAAAAATTGTTTAATATTAAAATAGTCGAACGTGATTAAGAAAATGAATAAAAATAATTCAGATTTTTAATTACGATTGCGCTTGTAATACTCTTTATTATTATGCTTAACAATTAAATTTGTGATTATAATTGCGGCTGGATTTGTGTTACTACGTTTATGAATGTAAATGCTTGAATAATTTAATAAATGCTTGCGGTTTGCTTGCTTCGTTTCAAGACACTCTGCGGTTTTGAATTAGGATTTAAACACCGAAATAACCGGAAAAAATACTTCTTTCGATTTTTCTGTAATGGCCGCCTCGGATAAATCATCCCCTCTCGCCCACCTTCGTTGTCTTCTTGGGCCGTTTAAAATCAATACGCCGTCGGCACACGCCTTTTTAAATTTCAACCACCCACGACTGGAAACGAAATAAATCAGCGGTGTTCCCCTCCGGGATGCGACGGTTCCAATTACCGCGTCTCCCAGTCTTCGGATTGCGAACCCTCAGGTTCCCTCGAGAGGGAGACGCGCGTCGCGACGCCATCTTCCCGACTCACGCTAACTTCAAACGAGAAGCGTAACTAACGCCAGATAAGTCTATCTCAAAAGAAATGACTTTAAAAAAATTAAGTGTTGGTTACAATTTTGCCTTAGCATCACCGACTTTGGTAAAAATTGTTCATTTTTGAAACTAAAGAAAAATAAGACAAAAAACTTTGTTGCATTACTCATAAAGAGTTATTTTCTTTCCATAACTTGAAAATGTTTCTTGGGGTTATAAATTGCTTTGAAAACACTGTGAATGAAATTATTTTTACTTAATTTTATTTCATAGAAAATAGTTTCATTGTGTCATTTTTAACAATAAACTAAAATAGTATATTAAAAAACGCGTTTCGTAAGACAAGTTTTGTGTAACGAGTTTTTTTTGCTATTTTTTTCTATTTTGCGCGTTTTACGTAAGTACTTTTTTAACATAAAAGTCGATTTTTTAAAATTGAAAACTTTTGCCCTAATAAAGTATTGGTTGGTAATAAATGACACAAAGTGTGAAATATTCGATTTTCAAAGTGTGAAGTCTCAAATCTTTTTCAAAATTTTCTTGAATTAACAATAAGTACTGGAAATATTTCATGCACACCACCTGAAATAAAAGAAATCGCTGAAAACGCCACTGAAAATCCCCACTACCAACCTGTAGAAAGTAAATTGTGCTAGTCTATTTCAGCACCCAAATTGGTGTTGAAGCTCATTAAAGCATCGGTTTTGGTATCGAAATAAGCTTTCTTTCAGACGTAAAATAGAAAAAAATAGTTATTAGCACCCCACAGACTTAAATTTTAATTAATTTATTCTCTGAAACTCAAAATGTGGCTCTGTCACTGCTTGATACCTTACTTTAAATCGTTCGTTTCTTTAAATTGGGAAGTTTTTGTGTTTAACGCTTCTAAACCTCCATAACATCTGTCTTCTTCTACATTAAAAATGTTGAATTAGTTAAATGCGTACGATCTACCTTTTTAATTAATACAAACAGTCTTGCTGTGCTTGAAATTTATGTCGCTATAAAGAAACTATTAAATAAATTCACTACTGTTTGTGATCAAATCTTTAATTTTATAATCGAGGTTTGTGCTTCTGACTTTTTACAACCTTTATTAAGTTTATTTTATTAAAATTATATAACTTTCCTTATCTTTGAAACTAACTGAAGTGGACGTTTTAAAAGCA
The DNA here is from genome assembly GCF_015345945.1 of Tribolium madens. Taxonomy (NCBI): domain Eukaryota; kingdom Metazoa; phylum Arthropoda; class Insecta; order Coleoptera; family Tenebrionidae; genus Tribolium; species Tribolium madens. The sequence continues at coordinate 5,032,229 of NW_025400975.1, forward strand.
CACACAGCCAATTCTAATATTTCTACGACGGTGATGGTCAGTAATTCCGGAAAAATACAGCGTGTGGATGCAGAATTTCTTGATTTTTTTAATTTAATTTTACTCTTTAGACATAACAAATGTCACTTTTAACAAAAAAATCAAACAATTATTCAAATTTTGTGCCCTTATCCAAGTCTAATTAAAAAAAATAAATTGAAAGGAGTATTAGATTGAATACTTTTTGTAATTTTGTATTTTAATAATTGTTGAAATTTAAGTAGCGAAAAATTTTTCCGTGGTGTCCCCCAAAGCTCTGTCATTGTCCCATTGCTTCCGGCGGCAGCTTGGCGACGGGGTAGTCGTCGCTTTAGCAAAAAAGGAATCGTCAAAGGAATCCGAAATCGATTCGCCGCGAGTTGACATCAAAGTGAGGCTGTAAGAACAAGTGTACCAACTGCGAATGCATCGAGTATAAAACGCGTAGACCGGCGCCCATAAAACAGAATTGTTAAATTTTATTATTCAGGCGAACGGTGGTTAATGAAAGTTGCATGAAGCCGGTGGTTCTGCGGCCGTGTACTAATCAGGTGACTGAAACGTCTATGAAAGCGGCTGTTTTGCTCCGAATAAGGACACCACTATTAATAACAATAAACTGAATGTGGCGATAATAGTGTTACAAGAACCGGATGACCGAAGAGCGCGTCCTCCGCCGTCGTGGAGGAATTCCAAACTGCCCATTATCATTTGTTACGACCGGGGCTTTCAGCATGGCCGACGAGCAAAAACCAAACACTTGATGCTGGATGACGAGGAGATATGTCGACGGTGGACGGATGCAAGGAGAAAATCACGAGATTTCTTTTTTGAAATGGTGCATAGCACTAGATTTGCGATGGACACTGCGACCAAATACTCCACCCAAACTACTACATTTACCACCAAAAAAAAATGAAAAAAAAACAGACAAGTGTGAATTTTTGATCAAAGTGACCACCTACAACATCATCATCGTCCCCTTAATGCAACAACTAGATAACTTGAAATTTATAGTTTTGAGTAACTGCAGTTTAAAAATTTGAAAGACAAAAAAATACACCGTGAAAGTAATCAAAAATAATTATTATTAGTCATACAAGTGTATAATATACTTACTAAACTATGTTTTTTTAATATGATAGAAAATTTGGTTTTATGTTTTTGAAGTATAGCAACAAATAGTTTAGAAATGCCTAAAATTTAAGTTATCTAGTTGTTGCAGTAAGGGGACGATTATACTCTAACCAAAACCACTATATTCTCATGTCCAGTGAGAAAAAAAAAGGGTCAAAACATCATTTAATACAGTTTATTTTTAAAGCAAGAAATTGAGAACAAGCGTAAACAAAACAAAAAAACATACAATTTTTTTTAAATTGAAATTTTTATTTTTGATCTAGACAAAATAGTACTTGAGTTTGGTCTGTTATCTTCCCTTTTTAATTAAATAAATAATTACTGAATTAACATATCCTTGTCAAACAGTAACAGAAGATTGAAATTTTGCAATAAATGCAACAACATTTAAATATGTATTTGTAATTTTAATTAATAAAAACACTTGTTTAACTTTTGTGTTCTTAAGAAAAAAAAAATAAAACAGGAGTTATTTTAGTAGAAAAATGTATTTGACTATGATTTTCTCTTCTCTTATCTAAATTCTGAGAAAGCCAAGTTTGCTTTTTTTACTATTTTGACCATACATGCCTGTTCAAAATTTTTGTGCAAGCTTTGTGACAAATTAATCAATTTTGATAAAATCTTACTGAAACAGTAATTTTTAGTAGCTTTGTGGCTTTGAACTTTCAGTTTGCAGAGTTTATATGAGGTTCAAAAAAGCTGAGCTTAAATTTTATCCTTGTTATGGCCTCAGATCAGATGTTAGATTCCTATCCAAAATTCTTGACTTTATAAATTTTAATAAAATTTTACAAAAATTGCAGTTCTTTTAGTATTTAGCCATAGTTTAAAACAAACTTTCTCTCAGTTTAGACAATTTATCAAATTTACAAGAACAAAAATATATCTATTACGTTACAGAATTTTCAGAAATAATAGTTCTCTTAATAAAAAAATATTGTTGATTTTAATTGATTTTTTTTTCGGTTTACACAATTTTTATGAGTTTCAAGAGAGCTAAGTTTAGGTTTTATCATTACCTTGGCCAGGTGGAGTCAAGTCAGGTCAGATATCTGTCCTAATTTTAGACTAGTTAATAGTAGATAGTAGTTCTTTTAGCAAAAAAATATATTTGGCTTTGGTTTAACACAAACCTTCTTTTGGTTTAGACTATATTTATATATAACGAAGTTACAAGAAAGTCAAGTTTAAATTTTATTACAATTTTTCAAGATCGTAGTTGTCTATTCAAAATTTTTGATTAAGAACCTAATAAATTTAGAAAAATTTTACAGATATACTTAATAGTTTTTTTAGTAAATAAATGTATTTGACTTGGTTTAACACAAAGTGTACGCAATTTTCAAAAAAGGCAAATTTAGATCATTATTTTGACCAAATTGTAAATGTTTGTCAAAAATTTTGACCAATTAATAAATTCTGACAAGTCATTGTTTAGTTTGAACAATTTATCTAAGTCATAATCTAAATTTTAACACGGTTTTGACCAGATCCTAGATGTTTGGTCAAAATTAACAACTCTGCTTAACTTTTGCAGAAATAGTCGTCTTTTTAGTCAAAAAAATTGTATCTGGTCTTGGTTTATCACAAATCTTTTTTCAATTTAGACAATATTGTGAGTTTCAAGGAGACCAAATTTAGATTTTATCACAATTTTAGGCAGACTGTAAATCTTTGTGCAAAATTTTTGTCTTGTTTACCACAGGGATCTATTTCAGTCCCCATACTTAAAAAATCCCGTTTTTCGGTGCATTTTCTCAGAAGCTTGAATTTCGCCGTCTGCCCGCGTCATTATTCACTTGAGAATCTCTATACGCATGGCCAACTGTTTCGAGGATCGTTTGAGTGCACGACTATTTCTATTTCTGCTAATTGTCGAAGGCGGCTGAGTCGGAATGTTGGCGATGAGAAATGAGTGTCGGCTGATCGTCATGGTAACCGCCGCCGCCGCTCACTAGATCTTGTTGTCGTATCGATCCGCGTTAAGACCAAGATGGCGTCGATTGAAATTCGGGCGTATTCGGCGCGATTTTTTCGCGACGATTGTTATTAGTTTGCCTCCCCATTGATAAACAATCGGTCTGAGCGGCCGGCAGCTCTAAAAACTGGGCCCATTAAAATCTTTCAGTCGACTGAGGTTGTTTGTCTTGAGAGTTCTCGTTAAGCCCCCGATTGGCCCGAAGCCTTTCGATATTTCTACGAGATGAACAACGACGAAATGATTTGTTAGAAAGCACCGCCGGATTTATGGACCGCACTCAACAAATTGTTTAATCTTGGTAATACAGGGTGTTAAAAAAAGATTGTAAAATATTTCAGGAAGTAATAGTATGGACCAAAACAAACAAAAACATCTTAATAGTCTGTAAAGTAACGGTTTCAGAAAATTATTCGTTTTTTGAAACATTTATTTGCAATCTGTTCAAACAAAAAAAGAAGCCTTTATTAAAAAATAGTAAGAATTTTAAAAGTTTTCATATTCGATATTTCCGAAGCTGTTATTTTGCGGACCCATATTTATTAAAACTTTTTTGTTTATTTTGGTCTATACTATTACCTTCTTAAATATTTTACAATCTTTTTTTAATTCCCTGTATATTCAATGTTTTCTAGAAAAGTCGTTCATTGATTAGAAGAATTGGTACTAATTAATTAAATCAAGAAAAAAATTACCTGAAGTACTCGTTTGGGTAAGCCAGTCTTCTGGGATAGTTGTTTCAGGTCTTTTGCATCAGGATTGTGGTTTATTGCAAAGTAGGACTTCATGGTACGGAGTTGGTGGTGCTTGAAGGATGTTCGCATCCTCTTCGTTCTTTGATTGGAACCATGCATTCCGGGGGTGCCGGGAGAACGGCCGAAGGACATGTCCAAGTAGTCCGAGTTTAAATCTAGAAAAAAAAGTTCTTGATTTTAATATAAAAAAAAACAAACGTTTTTTTCTTTTGTCTGATAATTCATTAATAAAATTTTTTTTCATTTTTATGAAAGAATTTTTGTATTAGTGTATTTCAGAAAACTTGAGACAGATTGTTTTAGTTATTGGTATTGCGCATGAACTGCTTTTCTTTTTCAGATTATTGCAATGTAAAAATTATTGCCAAGACAAAAAATTTATTCATAACTCAAAAACGCCTTCATTTCTCTTTTCATTTCTACATTTGTAAAGTCAGTTCCGAATTGATTTAATCGTCTGATCAGTTTTATTTATTACTTGACCTCCACTCCCGCCTTAACCAGCTTAATTCGCCTCATTTAATTGATTAGTTATGAACTATACTTGTGCAAAAACACTCTCCAAACCATATGATACCCATCTCTTCCCACAAGCCCCATATCACCCCCACGTGGGAACCGCACCCTTCCGCATTGTTAGCATCCTCTCCATCCAACCCTCGACTTTATTATTTGTTTAAAGCATCATCCGTTCGTTATTGACGCCGTAAATTTTACACAAGTGCGACTTTTTGCTGTTTTTTCCTCAATTGAGCCGCCTCTTTGATTGGTCCATAATCGTAAACGTGTGGACATTATTATTGTTTCTTTTCTTTGCTCTTTCTCGGAACCGCCTCAGATTTTTACGAGGTATGAAAAGATATAAATTTTTGTAGTGCCCTCATCGCAGGGTTCACGCTATTATAGGCCGTCGTAAATAAGACACTAAAGGTGTTCTCTCATTGTTACGATACCGTAAATTAGGGCCTTGTGAGTTGTTTGTACGTTTTTGTGAGCAAATTAAAAGGAGTCAATAAAGGAAAATCAGTGCCGGCTTTTTGCTTTGTTGGATTTATTTCGATTCGGGTAGCCGATAGCCGGGCTACATCTAATATATTTTCTTCAGTCGAAGACGTTTTCGAATCGGCGAGAATGCGATCCCTCGTTATGGTATCTGACCCAATTAGAGAGAGTCGTCACGAAATTTCGGAGCTAGCAGGCCAACATTACCCTTGTTTTTACTTTTTTCGATACAAAGATTAACGGTGCAAGAGGATTCGGGTGCAGATCGGGACAATTCTCAGAAAAAATTGTTTACTGAAATGTTCCATGGCTCAATCTAATTGCAAGTTGTTGCACAAAAATTTGATATTCGTCCCAAAAAAAGGAATTATTGAAACAGTCGAAGGCAGTGTTTTTAAATAAAATTATTATGTCTGTTTAGTGATATATGATCTTGTATACAGGATGAATATAAAGTATGAAAGTAAGCAGTTTTTTTAATCATATGCCTCCAGAAAATAATAAAAAATATAAATTAAAGTAA
>NW_025400975.1:5038657-5078848 GCF_015345945.1 Tribolium madens
CAATTAGTTTTTCCAAAAAATAAATAGTTTAAGCAAAAAACGTTTGGTTTCAGACTTTTTATTCACCTGGTATATTTTTCATAATTATTCAGGAAAGGTACAAAAACTTTGCCACAATAACGTTAAAATTAAACGCTGGGCCATATAAAATTGTCTTCTACTTTTTAAGGTTACTTATCGACAGATTTTTTTCAAAATTTGGCAATATACTTACATAAAATATTTTTCTTTCGTAGCAAGCTTTAATTTTTTTTAATTAACTTTTTAAGGATAAAATGTTAACTTGATATAGTTACAATTCAGGATACAGTTTCTTTGTTTCCTCTATACTAATAGTCTGTTGCAAAAAAAACATGTAAAATTATTTTCCAACAGAAATAAATAGGGTCATGTGCAAAATTTAAACCCCCGTAATTTAATTTTTTTTTTCTTTTGTTCCTGGTATCTTAACTTACATGGCATTTTTCTCTGTATATAAAATAAATGTCATATTTTATAAAACACTACCAAATAACTGACACAAAAATAACAAATGTACAAATGCCCTAAACATAATTGAAAAAATTGAAAAACAGCCTCAGCTACGTCAAAATATAGCAATCATGATAAAAAATAATTTTCAAAATACATATTGAAAAATTTTGAATTTCTCTTATATCCGATACAGACTAACCAACTAAAAGTATTTACATTACTACCTTCCTGTGTTAAGCCCAATTGTGGTTTAAAAAAAAAATGTTTCTTTATTTTTGTGACTTTTAATTTTTGTAAGAGAGCAGTTTGCGTGGATGTGGCATTTCCGGCTCTCCCTGTATGTAAATCCCTCAATAATAACGCTAAAAACAAAGCTGGTTGTTTTTTGAGTCCATCTCGCATGGGGCTGTAATCCTATTGGGTAGGTCGAAGCGCCAGTCGGCTTAGAGCAAACGAAAGCGGATTTGCAGTGGGTTTCAGGAACAAGCCACTCGACTGTCATGTGGCACAATTAATTTGCCGTCAATCCGATCAAAGCTTGTTCAAACAGCTAATCCGTGTTTATGTCACTGCGTCGCTGCTTAATTAGTTCCCGACAGGGCCCTTGGTCCAGGCCCGGCTTCGAAACCGATAAATAATAGCCCTAGGTGGGACATTTGTTCTGGCTTTTATAACACGTTTAATGGCGGTTGTGGGAAGAGCACTAAAACTGTTCATTTTTATGTGCGAGGAGATAAAAGTGTGTCGAGAATCGAGAAATGTTAGGAATTGAAATGTTTCAAATTTTTATAGAAGGCTTTTCGGCTTGTAAATGATCTGATCGGGACCAGCGTTCAGAGATAAATTTACAAGTTTATTTTTTCAACCAGCCGATCTTATCGGATTTATTCACGCTCGGAGATAAAATGAGTTTACTGCCAAAGGACGACTCCATCAATATTCGGACAATATATGCTGAAAACACATTATCGGAACGAGAATGGGACGAGGTGGGTGTCAAGAGAGGAGCTACCGACTATAAACACCCATATTTGGGACACCTATAGAGGCACAACTGACGCCACTTGGGCGTAAGCGGCCTTTACACGTGATGCAAAACTCAAAAAACTTAAAAATAGAACGTCTATATTTTTTCTAAAATAAAAAAACTATTCTAAATAAATTGACAAAAACTGAAAATTTTGCGTTTTTTATGATAATGTTTTTTGCACATAGTAGATACTTAATTATTTGTAAAATGTAGGTCGAACAAGGAACAAGGCTCCTAGACAGTGCAATAAATTTGATTTTTTTTACGAAAGTGGTAGAAAAATAAAAAGCAAAAACCTGGGAATTTATATGTAAATGGCCGGCTTTGTCGTGTTTTATGGTTATTTCAGACACTCGAGGTGTTGTTTGAAAGATTAGTGAGCGTTTTTTCCCCGCTGATATTTCACACCTCGATCTCGGAGCAATTTCGTAATTCCCATAGCATTTCAATTGGACTGAGATCCGGCCCGCCGCCGTTCAATAAACAATAATAATAATTAACCAGCCGTTAATTAATGTTTCAACAAGCTGAACCTCGACTTTTATTAACTACAGAAGTAATTAACGTCCTTTACGACGCCATAACACTCAATAATGATTTCGTGAAAGCTCGATGAACCAAGAAAGTGGATTTAGAATTTTGAGAAAATCGCTGCTATCTGACGAGTAAATCTGCGCGAAAAACGTTAATTGGACGCGCTACGTGAGAACCTGTGATAATCCTCGACGGTTTAATATAGTCATAAAAATTACGGATATTATTCCGTGTGATACGACCAAGTTTCCTGTAGGAATAAACAAGTCGAGATAAAGCTTTATGTTCGATATCTGGTCGCTGCCGCCCTTGTTGCGATTTTTTTCATATTTTTTTCCACCAATCAGCATAGGCAATGAATGCATCCGATCTAAGATAGACATGAAAGTCTAAGCGAAGGATACAATTTGATGATATTAATAAAACATAATATGAATTATTTATGGACTTGTATGGAGTGCAGTAAGGCCATGCACGACAAATCCGGACTTTATATGGCCACTATCAACATTTATTTCTTTATTTCGTTTAATTCCATCGAGCATTATTCAATTAATTAGATTAAGCGGATTAAGAACCGAGTGGAAAATTGCTGTTGAATAAGTTATGGACGTAGCATAAAGGAAATTTATCTTGTGGCGAGGTGGCGGCGGAACTGCACGTTACTGAACTCAAATAGCTTTTTTATAACTGTAAAATTAAAATTGCACAGATAACAACGGGATATTGTCTGGAAATAGCGTGATGAGCGACTGAAAATTGTTGGGATGATAAAAATAGACCAGTTTTATATCTCGGGAAGAATCTTTGAGAACTACACCTTGTTTAGGTTCAAAGTGGCAAAATTTTTAAATAATAACACTATAGTTAATACAATTTTTATACCTTAGCTAAAAGTTATAATTTCTTATAGATTTTGAGTTCAAAAAAAAATATTGAAAAAAGTCCACCACGTCAGACTTAAGAAATATGCAATTAACAAAAATACAAAAATGAGTTATTTTACTTTGTTTCTTTATACTTTTGTGGATCAGTTTCTTTTATAACTGTCCAACAGTATCTTCTAATATATTTTCACCCCAAAAATCTTTGTGTCGTTCTTCTGAAACTCTTTAGATCTTGATGAAAAAGCCCCCTTTTTGTATCACTCATGCTGTCTAAGTTTTTAGAAAAGAAGTCCAAATGCTATAGTCTCGTAATGGTTTTGCAATAATTCAGCAACAGTTTAAATTTTAAATAAATTTTAATTTCCTGCAGAAAGCAGGAAAACTATCGTTCGAACAAAAAACTGTGACGTGATAAAAAAACAATTATTTTTGTTTAATTGAAAGTAAATAAACATAAAAATAATAATTTGATTAAAGAACAAGTTATTGTTTCTAAACCATTAAATTTTGTAATACTGTGGTTAAAAAACAAAGATTTGATACAATTGAATGATAGATAATAGATTAGCTTGACCAGACTTGACTTGACTTAACGTTTCAAAAATTTTCAGATTTAATACAGGTGGTTCCGTCTAAACCCCACATTAAAAGTATTGGGAGTTCAAATAATCATATTTATTTCTTCATATTTTGGCACTATTTGTCAAAGAATAATTTACTGTTGACGCTTGTTTAGACAAAATTTTGACATTTCTCATTTCCATATCAAACTATGTGAAAACGGGTGTGGCTAGCAATAAATTTTCTGTAGTCTTAACAAAAAGTCCATAACTTGAAAATTATTAAATGGAATTAAATATTATTAAATGGGAATGTTAAAACAGCTTAATGCACAATTAAATTCTCTTCTATTTAGTAAAATAAAAATTGGGGTATTTTATTTGAAAAAATTGAGTTATGATTATTTGAATTACTACAAAAGTAACCTTAAAATTTTGAGATATTATTTTTTTTTTCAAAATTTGAAAATACCAAAAAAAGGATCTAAGCTTTTTCTTTCAAACGCCAAAAAAAAACGAATTCAAAATCTTAAAAAATGGCAAAGTTACCGATTTTTAAAGTGTAAGGTGCAGATCCAAAATTTTTTGAAAAACTCCAAATATTTCAAAAACGGATAAATTTAGAACTTAATGGATTATGGGTATGTACCAATTTTCAAATAAATATATTTTTATTCCAACTCCCAATATTTTTAATGTGGGGTATAAACAGAACACCCTGTATAACTCATTAAGATACAACATGATCTCACTTGCCATACGTTTCAAAAAAATTTCGAATGAAACAATTTTCCACTTTCAAATTTATCGATTTAACTTTAATTTTGCAGAGTCTGGCTAATCTAAAGTTTGAAAAAAAAATAAAACAATTTCTTCGTTTTTTTTACCGAAATCTTTTTCTTTCTGACAATGCATATCTTAGGTCTACATCAAGCTCTACAAAACCAAGAAAGAAAATTTAAGGTAAAATACTACATTTCATCATAATACTTCACATGTAACAAAAATTTAATCATTTATTACAGATAAAAAATTTAGATATTTTGTAAATAATAATATAGAAGTTACATATAAAAATTAAATTTCAGTGTGTCCAATAGTTATAAAACACTGTATATCACATATTATATCAAATTGTTTTAAAAATGTATTTTAAAGTACTGAAATAGTTGTGTACTATATTAAAACTAAATATGTAAAAAACTATTTTGACCTGACCTGGCCTGACTATTTAGAGCTGTAGTGGTAAAAAATAATTTTTGGATCAAAAAATCTCAAAATAGTAGACTTAAATCTAATTTAAGACAAAATTTAACCGTTTAGTAATTAATTAATGAATTTCTTAATGCATTTAAGCACTGTTGCTCACCTAGGTTTGCAGTCATCCCCTCCAAGTCCTTGGGCTTCCTCTTCCTAGGCCGGCCCTTTTGCCTGGGCGTCGTAGGCGCCCCATTGAAGAAAGGAACTTTACCGATAGACTCGACAGGCGTCGGTGGAGGTATCTGGTGGTGAAACTCCGGACTGGGAAACGGTGGCGGATAATGGTGCATTCCGGGCGGGAACATTCCCGGAGGCAGCGGTTCCGTCACCGGCATTTCGAAATGTAGCCTACACAAAACCGCCCCATCTCTCATCCCGAAATGGTCCCCTTTCGTCAAAGGGGAGTTGCAGACGGCGCAGGAGAAGCAGTGCACGTGAAAGACGAGATCGCGAGCCCTCATTACTAATTCCGACGAGATGATGGTGGCTTGACACCGCGCGCATCTCTTCATCCCAAACAGCCTGAAAAAAACGATAATTAAGGGTGAGATGACACAATAAGCCTGTTTCCGGTGAATAAAGGTGCGTGCGGTTTGAATTATGACGATATAAAATAAATGAAGCGGTTCACAGCGCCGCTACGGCCCCGTCGAGCACTATCATAAATTTCGCCTTAATTAGATATTCCGGAGTGGAACAATAGTACATTCATTCATTCATGTGCTCGGTCTTGCAATTTTATGTTTCCTAAATTAGGTGTTAGATTTTATCGGAAGTGGCCAAAACCATGACAAACGTCGGACTTTTCATGATATAGAAGCCCAAATTATACGTTTACGAGGAGACGGATGCTTAATTTGTTTTTACTTATTGTTGGGCATTTTTTTGAATTTTCTTGTCTTATCGGATATCTTGACGAATTTGAATTGTTAAAATTACAGTGCGCGCTTATCTTCTTCACATACTCATTCATCTTGTCATAAATCTTGCGCAGTGGCATCCCGTAACTCACGTTTCCAAAAAGTTACGGGTTTTGTGAACTGGGACTTGGCAGCAGCGCTGCTGGAAATTTTTATTACAAAATTTGCGAGAGATGGACGTTATTTATTACCATTATGATCTTATCAACAGAAACGTATTCACATTTTTAATATAAATTATACTACACTTTTTGATTTTTAATAACCTATGGTATTTAAGATTTTTTTGGTCTAGAGCTATAATAAATCATCGTTCACTGATTTCTTCTCAACCGCCAAATCATATAGAATAGAAATTAATCTTAAAATCTCCAATAATACAAAAGAGGTGTTGCAGCTTTATATCACGTAAAAACAAAAAAAAACAAAACAAAAAGTTAAAAATAACAACAGAAATAAAAAAACTAAAAAACCGAGTATTCTCCATTAGATGTATGTATGTAGGTACTTATTCCACTTCTACATATCTGATGATTTTTTTTTCAGTTCTAGTTTCTTTTTTATACAAAATTCCTGAGCTTAAATGACATTTATTCAATCCTCTATGTTAAAATTGAATTTTATCTATTCTTTTCTTCATGTTAAAATGAAATTTTATCGTCTAGATGATAGAAAAATACATCCATTGTGTATATCTACGGCTGTTAGTTGTTAACGATCTCTGACATTAGATTTCATTGTTGAATTTTACTTTGACATTTATAAATATCGACCAAATTGACTACAAAATTAGTGAGGATTGAATAAAATTTTATATTGTACATGACGATACAATTTTCATTATCTTTTCGAGAATATTTGCTCAAATTGCTTTCAAAAATAAAATTCAATTTTATCGTTTTGTATAATAAATAACTATTAAATATTTCAAATGTATAAAATCGCTTATCATTTCTTTTTATTTTCTACATATTTTTATCTAAACTTTGTAAAATTTATTTTTCTTAAAAAGTTAGGTAAGTTCAAGTAATTTTTTTCAAATGTTCCTTTCTAATTTTTAGATTAATTGTTTCCCCGTGTTTAATATCTTCCATGATTACTTGTGCTGTGTTTTTTCATTATTGTTGAACCAAAAAAGTAGACTCAGGTCTCCCTGACAGCCTTAAATAATTCGGTAATCATTTAAGCCACTAAAGTGAAAAATTTGTTGTTTGACATAACTCGAAATTGCTTGTTTTACAGAGTTTCAAGAAAGATAAATTTGCTGTTAATCTAACTCGACCCAACACATTTGGCAAACTACATTGCCAGCTGTTTACAAAAACGCAAATCAAACTGTAACAAATATAGTGGACCTCTCTGCCCCCTGTTGTGTATCAATTATTTTCATATTTCAGTTTGTCTCCGTAATGAAACATTTTTCAGGTGTTTTCACTTTTCACGGTCCATCGTGTCGGCCGCCGATGCGGATTATTGGGTTTAAGCCAAAGTGGTTGATGGATGCGGCTATTTGCGGCCTCTTTAACGTTATAACCGTATAAACTGCGAGCCGATCAGTTGAATGGGCTCACTCGGGCATATGTTACATATTATACCCGTGTTTGAGTCAACAGGGGGCCGGCTATTATTCCCCGTACAAATCAAACCGTTCCTTTATGTATTTATCTCCGACAGTGCAACGAAAAAATAAACCGGCCTATAGAAAAATAAATAAAAATCACGCATGCACGAGGGGATTATTGCACAATTTGTTCGCCTAATTTCGAATGGAACTATTTTTACGTTTGTGGGGACATTAAAAACAGAGAGACTTTAATTAGGCAATCAGAGACGGAATTTATTAGTAATTTATGTCATCAGACGCGGACTTATTCAAAATTTTAATTGCGACGACGTGAACCGTTGAGATATCACGCACGCAACTAACACTCGATGGATATACAAGGAAAAATTACGAAATTTACATTCTGGGAGATTAAATTCTGAAAGTGGAGCTTTATGACCGCGTTCTGGCAACTTCAGTAGCTGTTTTAATTTCACTATTTTTCAGGTTTATTTCTGTAATTTACAAAAATCGTCTTATTTTTATTATTCTTAAATCCAAAAAAAGACAAAAAATAGAAGTAATAAGCAAGTAAATAATTAAAATAAAGCAATGAATCTTCTTAAATTTTCTAATTTCCAAAAATTATCTTGACTTTTTTATGACTTTTAAATTAAGAATGTTCTGTGGCTGTTTCAGTTTCACTATTTTACCCAATTCTATATCAAAAAAAAGTGTAAAAGTCAATTATTCAAATGTTAAACCGGGTTTACAATATTAATTTTTTCTCACATATGAGCAAGGATGATTTGTATTGTCTTACCTGACACAAATCCCCATTTGTTTGAACAACTTATTATGGTCTAAGCCACCAACAAAAGAATTATTATGTCCGAAGATTATTAGCAGGTTTTATGTTTCAATGCCACTTGATTGTTGAGTAATAAAATATCCAGAAAAGTCTTGATGATTATTATTTGCTTTTCTATTCATTTTCTTATACTTTTATACAAGTGTCAGGTGATTAATAATTTATTAAGATTAGTTTTTTATGTTTCTTTCATTTTCAATCTGAATTTTGTCAGTCAAAATTTTTATTATTAATAAATTTAAATACAAAACAAACAAACAAATGCATAATAAATAACGATGAATAAAAGACTAGTTTTTCTTCGTTTCCTTCTTTGTTGTTTTTTATTGCAATTTTCATTCTCCTCAGGCCCGAGCTGTCCCTTTCCCGAAACCGAGATTATAATAAACTAAACATTGACACAATCCCTGAAAAGATCGGCTTCCTGAAACGAGAGATTTCAACGCCCAACCCGGCCACAAAAGCCATTCCGCTACATCTGTATCCGAATCTGCTTAGGGCTTCGACGTCCAGTGCGGCGGCTTTTGTGCCTTCTTTGTGCGTACGTAAGAGTCGACGGGGGGCCGGCAGCCCCCCTGCGGCTAACGCACAAACAACAATACGCTTTTTTATGCCCCATTGTGCGCGTGTTTGTACGAATGTTTTTCTATTTGTTTCTGTATTTCCCCTTTCGTGTGAACCGCAGAAGAGTATTAACAACATTCACGGGCGATTGGGTCGAAATCAGAATTTTATATGCAACGGTGACACCAGTGACGGCGTGTTGGCAAAAGCGCCCCCCGGAGATTTATTTATTCATCAACTCAAAAGCCCTTTGTCATAAGTGGTATACATTATTTTTTCTAGTAAGACTTTTGACTACAGTACAACCTCCATACTCCGGATGGACACAAAATATATACATTAAAAAATTGTTTCTATTGTATTTTGTTAAATTTGAGGGTTTAGATTCATTTATTCACTAGTGACTAAAGCAAAAAATGTTTTCTCGTTTGTTTTACTTTATGTTGTGGTTACCATCGGTAAATGTAAAGTAAAATAGGGCATTGCATAAATTTGGCTTGAGTGAGGAGTTGCGTGCAGTGAAAGGACAGGAAGACAAGACACATCCGTGGAGTTTAGTGCTGCATGGTCGGTAAGCACAGGCGCCGCCGACTTGACTAACTCGAGCTTTTTCATTAACGTGAATAATTAGTTGCTAGAGGTAGACCTGCATTAAATCAACACAAAAAAATGAATTACGACCAACGGAAACTATATAGCAGCGACGGGGAACTGGTAGGAAGACTTGCACCAGCATGAACTATTTTTTTTTTGTATTTTCTCATGTTGTTTTTCTTATCCTTACACCTTATTAACGTTGCTTTTTTCATTTTATTTTTTCTACAAAATAAAAATCTACTTAACACAGAATCCAGTGTCTGAGATATTCTAGTTTCTCTTAAAGCTTTTTCAATAAAAAAATAATAATCAAAACAAATTTTTAAAAATTAATTTTACTTGCAAACAGAAAAAAACACCTATACACTTTTTTTTAAGATCGGTTCTTGCTGATGCACGCTGTAGTTATTAAGAAAATAGAATATTTATTAAAAAAAGTGACAAAACTTCATAAAATTACCATTCAAAAGCTAGAACAAAATGTTTTAGTCCGGAAAGTCCGCATTTCAGTAATTGGGTAGTCTCCTAGAGTACTAAAAATATGTTCAAAAAATTCTATCTGACATTTGACATTTTTTTATGTCTATTTAAAGATACTGATGATCTTGTATATGTTTTCTTATAATGTAAAAGTACGAAAATTTTTGTCATTAAAAGCCACAACACTAAACAGAGTTACTGTGTCCTAAGCTTCCTTGTTTGCTCTTCTAATAGCCTGTAGCAAAAAAACTTGAAAAATTATTTTTCCAACCGAAATAAATAGAGTCAAAGTGCAAAATTTAAACTCTCATAACTTCGAATAGATATTTTTTTTTACATTTTTCCTGTTGTCTAAGGCATCGCCTGATGATACAGTGTCACAAAAATGCGCGATTTTCTGTTTTAAATAGTTATTATTTATGTGTTTTTTTTGAGAACTGAAAGCATGAAACAATTTTCTACTAGCTACACTAAGAGGTAGATTATGTCAGCAAAAATAAAACCTAGCTTAAAATTAAAATTTAAGATCAAATAAAAAAGATTGTATTTATTAAGTTTCTTGTCAAATAAAATTTAAAAGCAAACAAGTTATTGTGTGTAAGTAGGTAACATCTTGCAGTGTAAGTACTCATAGGCTGCCAACGCAATTAAATTAAAAATAAAGAAAAGTAAGTAAAAACTTTGAGTAGAATAAGGCCGGTTTTGATTTTTGTTGCCCAGCAGCGTGGGTGGTGCAAATTAATAATTAAAATGAATTTATTACAGTCATAGCAGACTAATTATCTAGAACAGCAAAGCATTTAAAAGCAATTAGACAAAATCGTTAGAAATTAATATTGTTGAGTAAGATAGCTGCTCACTGGATGATAATGGAAAGTGATTAGTGCTTTTCATCTTTTTTTATTCCGTAGCAAATGAAATAATTAAATCAGCCGACTGAAAGCTGAAGGTTGAATAACGAAAATTCGAATTGTTGTTAACAAAAGATATTTCTGCATCAAGTAAGCCACGAAAAAGGTCATTTATTGTTATTAAAATATATTTCTTCACGTCAGGGCTTGTAACCTTGCAACACAAACACCGTACCTTCAATAATTTCCCCTTGCGATTTGCGTATTAATAGCCGAGAACCCGCCGTCATAAACAATATTTCTCTATTAAATCAATAAATCTTTTTGTTCTCTCGGTACACGTACTTGCAATTTACATGTAGTAGAGGTAAACTCGCTCGATTTTATAAATATATAATAACATTCCGCAGTGGTTGCTGTAATTTTGTCGGTAATTTAGTGCGAATTCCCATTGACGTACTCGAAGGCGAGCTTGCAACAAATTTACATAACACGCATAAGTTTAACAGTTAACTGCATATCTGTAGGTTGGTGTCAATCGAAATTAGATTTCCTGTCCGTGGCGGAGGATAAACGACGCACCGTAACGGTCCGGCTCTGTAAATAAGTCCGCAACACATGTAAATGCTAGGCGATTTTTTATAACGACCCTCGTACATCATACCGCAGCGTTATTACCATTGCGGAGCTCGCAGGTACTTAACTCGGAGATATGAAGTGCCTTAATCAAGACCTCGACGAGATTCTCGACCAGAAACTACCATAATTCAAGAATTCTAAATGGTCACCGCAAGGGTTTGAACTGATTTGTCTCTGCGACGCAAATGCATACATTATTTATAAAATTGATACCGGTATTTGCATATTTAAGTAAACATAAATTACAACTGTTTCTACGTATGTTATTACGATCAAGAGTTTGCAATTTTCGAAAAAACACGCAACTTAAAAGTGCACTTCATGGTCATAAATTTCCATTTCTGTCGCAGAATGCGAAAAAATTTGCTCATTTACTCAAGTTTTTTCCTATACAAAAACGCACTTAAATTTCTAATAAAATAAAAAAATAATACTTTATGTTATTAGGAGTAAAAGTGATAGTTTATGTAGCGAAGCTAAGTGTTTATTAATTTAAGTAGTGAATGACTAGTGCAGTAAGTAGTGCTAAATGTCGAATGCTGATGATCTACAATGTACCTCTCGAGAAATTGCATCCAAAGAGACAAGAAAGAAATAGCATTGGTAAATGTCAATAATATTATGGTAAAAAGAGAATTTTTATTCCACGCCTGAAAAGTAAAACTTTTACTTGTAACATTTAGTAGTAAAAGTAGTCACTTTTAAGACGTTTGCAGATAAATCTTAGTGTAATTGTTTTGATTAAAACAAAAATAGTTAACTTTTTTAATAACTAAGAATTGGAAAATAAATGCTGGAGTGACTCAAAACTCAAAAAATTCAATTTGATTCAAATTGATACCACCAATGTTCTATGCATTTTTCTGAATTTTTAGAAGTGCAAGAATAGTTATTTTTGTTACAAGTACCGGAAAAACTGTATTTTGGGTACTGAGTACCCAAAATAACTATTTTACGTACTATATTATTCAGTTCAAAGAAGATTCATTCTAGGGACTCAAGTAAGTCCCTAAAACAGTTACTTTCGGAAGCATATACAATAAACGTTATTTGGTATTGGTGGTTTTATTTTAAAAAAATATTTTTTTAAGAAAAATTGAAGTATTTACGTGTTGCATCTAAAAAAAAACAAAAAAAAGCGATTTTACGATAATTTATTAATTTAACTATAAATGACTAGTGCAGTGCAAAATGACAAATGCTGATTATCTACAATGTACCACTCCAGACATTGCAGCGAAAGAGACAATAAAAAAACAGCATTGGTAAATTCAATAATGTTTTAGTAAAAAAAACTTTTATTACTTGCCTGAAAGGTAAAACTTTAATTTGTGACTTTTAGTAGTAAAAGTAGTCACTTTTAAGACGTTTGCAGAACGTTTGCATTGATAAAAATCTTAGTGTAATTGTTTTGATTAAAACAAAAATAGTTGACTTTTTTAATAAATAAGAATCGGAAAATAAATGCTGGAGTGGCATACTCAAAAACCCAAAAAAATCAATTTTTCTCAAACTCATACCACAAATGTTCTATGCATTTTTCTGAATCTTCAAAAGTGCAAGAATAGTTATTATTGTTACAAGTACCGGAAAAACTGTATATTGACTAGGTACTGAGTGCCTACCTAAAATAACTATTTTACATACTGTATTATTCAGTTCAGAGAAGATTCATTCTAGGGATTCAAGTGAGTCCCTAAAACAGATACTTTCGGAAGCGTATACAATAAACGTTATTTGGTATTTGGTGGTTTTATTAAAAAAAAATATTTTTTAAAAGGGATTTTAAGATAATTTATTAATTTAACTAGTGAATGACTAGTCCAGTGCAAAATGTCGAATGCTTATTATCTGCAATGTACCACTGCATAAATTGCAGCGAAAGAGACAAGAAAGAAACAGCATTGGTAAATGTCAATAATGTTATAGTAAAAAAAAAACTTTTATTACATGCCTGAAAGGTAAAATTTTACTTGTGACTTTTAGTAGTAAAAGAGTTCACTTTTGAGACGTTTGAAGAACTTTCTAGTACTGAGTACCTAAAATAATTTTTTAAGGATTATTATACTCAGTACGAAAAAGGCTAATTCTAGGGATTCAAATGAATTCCTAAAACAGCTATTTCGAAAGCCTATACAAAAAACGTTATTTGGTACTGGTATTATTTACTAAAAAAATTGTTTTTCAAGACAAATGTATTTACGTGTTGCATCTTAAAATAATTTTAAAAAATCGATTTTACGATAAAAACGCTTATTAAAAAAAAAACAATTTTTTTTGTAAAATCAGCACTGTCCAAAATAGTACCTTAATAATAAAAATACTATACAAGATGTGCAATTATTGCAAAAAATGTTTTATTTCCTCATATAATCCACCACTTTGAATATTATCAAGATAATGAAAAATGAGAAAAAATCTCAGTTTAACGGTGATTTTTTCATTAGTTGCCCTATTTACCAAAAATCCGTCAAACCTATTCCAGTGAAATCGGCTTATTCCCCTTTTCCTCATTAGCTCCTTGCACTTCGTCATTGATACGTTACGTTTTCTCACGGTTGGCAACACTTGATCGACATTTTTTGTTTACGTTGGCTAGTCGTAGCGTGTAATTAGTGCACAGGAAGCGGCACTTTTCTCGAAATATGCAGCTTGGACGCTGTCAGAAGCGACGTCTGAAAATAGCGTCGCGTCGGCGACGACGACTGTTCTTTCTTACCTTTAATGATTAACTTCCTCGTGTTACGTTTACGAGCATGGGGTTTGTTTGCTCGCGCCCACAATTCTGTCAACGCCGTGCTAATCATCTACAATGCGTCTTTCGGTGCCTCTAATGGCTCCCCAGGACACTTGTCAGCGTTTTTACAGCAGCTGCTGAAAACACTTCTCTCATTTTCAGGGTTTTGAGACGAAACCGTGGGTGGTATCAAAATTTTCTAAAAAAAATCAAAATATTTCTCATGTTGGTTCACCCTCCGTTGGACCCCTCAAATCAATCCCACCATTACCATGTCAAAACAAATCCCAGCCACCCTGATTGTCCGTAGTCACCGTGTGTGAAAAGTGGGCCATGCATATACCCGTTGCACCTGTTCACTTCTCTATTTAAATTCATGGCCGTTTGCTTAGAGAATTTTTAAACGTTGGCAAGCCTGCAGTAGATGCGACTCCATCTGTTAACGCTACTAATTACCTGCCCACGGCACTCTGGATTCTCGCACGTAAATTTGCTGACACATGTGACGGAGATTTTCGACCGAGTTCTCTCGGCTACTGGGCAATTATTCCAACAGATGATTTAGATAGTGTGTCCTGCTTAATATGGATTAGATTAACGAGATAACGTCAGTTTGCATCCGAGCTGGACGTTTCCACGGTACCGTAACACCTTAATAACTAAGAACAATTATTAATTCGCACCTAGTTTAAAACGTTAACAATGGACTAACCGTGATGGTGCTATTATTAAAGTTATTAGAAAATCGGTGGTAGCGGAGTCCATCTGTTCCGTAATGAGATTTGAACCGATTGGGTTTCCGAGAAGACGATTTGGAAGAGATTTTTGCTATTTTGGCAGGAGTTACGCTCCGGTAGGAGCTTCCGGAAGAAGTTGGGCAAAAATTTTTAATTGGGATTAGATTGAGCAATTAAAGTCGAAGATGGAACGAGAAAGAGGCTCTCAGTTTTTCTGATTATTCTAAAATTAAGTTTTTAAATACAATAATAAAAAAATTATACTGTATTCTCTTTTATTTTACTTTCCTCATAATACATACATATTAGTCGCAAACTTTATTCCAAAAATAATAAATTATAAGAGTTTTTACTTTTACCATGACATTTACCGATGTCTCTTTTGCTGCTTCACCAATTCCTAGAGAGGTACACTGTAGATCATCAGCATTCGACTTTTTGCACTACTAACTGCACTAGTCATCCACTAGTTAAATTAATAATCTCAACACAAATTCCAATAATGACACGTAACCTTTGTTATAATTTCATTGCAAAGCGTCCTGATTATTTTGTTTATTTACTTCCTAATTATATATAAATACGTTTGCGGATAAAATAGTATATGTAATTTGAAGTAAAAGTTATGTTTGTGACTCAGTTGAATTATTAAACGTTTGCAGCTTCGCTACATAAACAATCACTGTTACTCCTTATAACATAATATACTATTTTAATATCTTTTTCCTACAACCATATGCGCGAAAATTGGCAATATCGTTCGAGGTCAAAAACCTGTGCGATTTGTTTTCGCACTGTGTTTTAGAAATCTAACGCACAATTCACACTCAAGTGTTTTGTATTTTTTCACTTAACGTATTTTTTTTGTATCCATTATAAAAAATAAATCGTTATTTAACGTATTTTTGTATCCATTATAAAAAATAAATCGTTATGAAAAAAAAATATGTTCGTAAGAAATAATTATATGTGGTCGTAGGAAAAATAGTGTAAAACTCGCGGTATTGCCTGCACTCGGCTAACGCCTCGCGCTCAACTTTCCCGCTTGTGCGTTATTTATCACTTTCCCTGCTCGTGATGTAATATACTATTGCTTTTATAGTGGCCTTTCTCAAACTATTACAATTATTTTCCAAAATTTTTGATCCTTTTAGTAAAATCAAAAAAATATATTTTTTTTATTTTTTAGTTAATTTCCGAGTTGTATCAAATGTCATCAAGATCAATTAATTTGCTGAAAAAGAATGTAAAATTGTTTAATTTGAAATTCCTTAAATATTTATTTAATTCTAAACAATAAACTTATGGCCAAACTGATTGATCTTTTAAATTGTAAAAAATAACATCTGAATTTCAAAAATTAGGTACGTATTTTGCGTTAAGAATTTTTTCCAGTAATTCTAACTACATGAAATAAAATTGAATAAAATGGACTCAAAATAAATAATAAATTCAACAGTAATTAAAATTCGACTGATTTATTACACATTATTATAATAGCTACTGAGATACTTTTTAAAATTAGTGGTGTGAACATTTTGTAAACACGTTGTGAGGAGAGAATTGTAATTAGTTTGACAGAAACAAAGAGCAGCGGATTCTTGCCTAAATAAATTCAAGCCTAGTTTTTGCATCCATTTGCAAAGAAAAAGAGAAAAGTAGAAAATACTGCAATAAGATGAAAAAGTGCGTTGCCAGTTTCAGGTCTGATTAAACAAAGTTAACAACTTCCGTTTCCAGCGATCGATATTAATTTCGCACGATCAAAACCATCAGTCCACATCTGCTCGATCAAGACATGAACAACGTGTACAACTTTAACAACACACATTACAAGACGTTGATACGAAAATTGCCGATTGCAGGTGGCAACACTGACTCTTCAATAACTATCATTCGACACGAAAAGCGAAAAAACGCCCCAGTTCCAGGTGCAGCCGCGCCTCAGCCCATCTTGGTCTATTTGTTGAAAGTTGGTCGAGCTTTTGCTCTTGTTATTACTCATAAACAACCATTAAAGAAATCGTCCCGTTTTATGAATATTTTCTCGAGTTGGTCGGGCGAACGACTCAATCCCAGGCGGTTCCTCTTAGTCTCTTTTATAGCACCAATAAATAAGAGAGTTTATAAACAAATATTCGGATTTATCAGCGAATTTACATTCGGATCGGTCAGTTTGGAAGAATGTGGACGCGCACGCTGCACTTTACTATATTTTTATTGTGAAAAATGAGGATTATGCTAATTGGTCATTAAAAGTGTTCGTGTTATGTAAGCCCGTGGGTTCCATTCCCATTTTCCGTGGCTATGAGAACCTTGCCGTGTTTACACTCTGTGAAAACGATGAATATTCATGCAAGTTCAGCGACTAACTTGCCAACGTATGGAATCCGTCTAATCGTTATTGATCTAGTTTTGGTTTTTGCTCGCTTTTTTCATGCTAACTCAAGGAGAAGTTCTGCTACATTCACCAAGTGGATGAGCGATGAGGCTATAATGAATCGCCGTTGTCTGCAGGAATCCGCAACTACACCGGTTATGAAGTCATAAAATGAAATACAGCAGAATGACCACAAACAGCCGGTGGCACTAACGCCATAAATTAGACAAACACACATAACTCCAGATTTGCAAATAATGAATGAAGTTGTCAACTTGGAGGATCAGGGGAGAAGGTCTAAAGTTTCTCAAAATTCTTAGAATACCAAACATTTTATTAGTATTTGCTAATGAACAAAGATACAGAAAAAAAGGCAAATTGTAATTTGTATGAACACAACGAAAAGAATTTTTTGATTTAACAATATTGTTATTATTGCACAAAAACCTAATAATTTAGCAAATCGGGTTTCTTTTCTCAAACAAATTATAATAAATTGTAGGCCAAAATAAAACTATTAAAAAACAAACTTTTTGAGTTGTGACAGCTTTAGTTTGAAATGTTGCCAAAGTTCAAACTTCAAAGAAATTAAATACGGCTAGAACAAAGTTGTTTTACAGTCTTAGAAAAATTTTGTTAGGACATCAATTATTTAAATGTTTAGATTTTTAAGTCCTGTTTCAAATTTTCAATCTCAATTAGATAAATAAAACGAAAACAAAATTAACTTGAATAGATTTTTATCACTAGCACAAAATCCAAGTTGGTATAAATTTATCCAAGTTACAAAATTTCTCTTAGATTTAATGCCAGTTTACAGAACGGTTAATTTAGTAACAACAAAGCTTTTTTAAGCTTCTTAATAGATTGTAGCAGATTGTGCAAATTCGACAAGTATTTTCAGTAAAATTTCGAATAGATGTACCAGTTGTTTTATAAATATTTTTTAGAAAATAGTAATTAAAAGTGTTTTACTTTTAATGTCTGTAATAGTCTGTATTATTTTTTAAATATCTGGTCTGAAATATGGTGGGTTAAGTAGAAACCGAAAGCAGTCTTTCTTCTTAATTTTTTTTATTTCGATTTTACTGTTTCAATATTGTCGTCAGTTATATTAGTTAAAAAAAAAATTTAAAGTTGTATAAACCATAAAAAAAAATTGTTTTTTGGAAAATTCTAAATTTTTTTGTTTTGAAGCAAGTGGGCCAAAGGGTGGGCCAGCACAATTTTTGGTAGGTCATGGCCTACCCTGTAGTTACGTGCCTGTCCTCAGGCTAGCATAACTTTGATTTTAAATGTAATTAAAGGGACTGTCAAAATAGCCCCGAAGTCGGTTTTTTTTACACCAAATTTTCTATTTTTTTTTGGAAAAACTATGACCTAGAGGCTAAATTTTAAGTTTGTTTCTTAAAGCAGAAGGATCAATTGTTCGGATGCTAATTTTTTCAACAAAATATTGCAACAAATAAAAAGGTTACATTAACAAAACCCCTCAAGCTATGTCAAAGTAACTCTATTTTACGGTACTTATTACTTAATCGTATTATCAGTTATTACTTTCATTTTCAAATTAAAAATTTAAACTTCTCACGTTTAAACTTTTTTTTAAATCCACTTACAATTAGTACATTTCTAGCATTTAATCAAAAATTCTTGTTTATACACCTCGAAGTTCGACTTTGTATTATAAAATCCTGAATAAGAATTAGAACTCGGACTTCTGACTGTCAAATTCTACTTTTTCCATGTTGAAAATTCAATGTTTTAAATTAGATTCTAGTTTAAAAAGCTGGAGTTTTAAGTCAAACTTCAGCGATTAAAAAATTTAGAATTTTGATTCTAATTACTAATTAGTAACAGTCAAAGTTAATCTTTATAAAGTATAAAACTTCAGCTTTAAAGTTCAGAATTTTGCATTTTAAACACATTCAGTATTTTAAAATTCCAAACACAAATTCGAGTTCTAAATGCAAAAATAAAAAAACTGATACAATTTTACCACATTTCAGCTGCTGATTTTTTATAATTATGCAATTTACAAAAATAGTCAAAATTTTATAAAACGTTCAAAAATCAGTTCAAAATCATCAGAGAAGTAGTTTTCCATTTTTATCTATTTAAAGTTTGATGCAAAAATTTTCGTATTTTTTTTTGATAGATAGATAAATCTCTTTATTCGTAATCAAAATTACAGAATAGGGTCAAAAACAAGACAAGAAAAACACACTATAACAATATGAATTTCAATATTTAATTTAAGTCACAGTCCATATATTCTTCCACAGAATAGAAACTTTTGTTGATCAATATTGTCTTTTTTTTAAAACTGAATTATATTTAAGTTTTTGATTTCTTCATTTAATTTATTACACAATTTGGATCCCCAAAAATCGATACCTTGTTGGGTTCTTTTCAGGCGATGGTGAGGAACTATGAGTGAGTCTTTATTTCTAGTATTATATTCATGGTAGATAGAATTAGACTGAAATTCATTTAAATCTTCATGGACATAACACAGATATATGAACAAACAGGGCAACGTTAAAATTTTTTCTTCTCTAAATGAGTCTCTGCATGTATCCTTAAAACCTAAATGCTACTATGAAAGTTTGCAAAATACGCGGTTTTAGCATGTTTTGGTTTGGATCTTACTTTTGTTATACTATTTTTTTTAAATCTTCACAAAAATAACTACCTTTAGTATTATAGCCCTCTTTAGATAGAACAGCAAAAATAAAAATGTATCGTATGCTTTGATGTTTGAGCTTTTTTAGCTTTTAATACTTAGGTATAAGTTTTTTTCCATCAAATCCTTTTTGATAAAATTTTGACTTCTAACTCAGTTTTACTTCGCAAGTTCGAATTTCGAATTCTGAAAAATCCAACACGCAGTTTCTGCTTTTAGAAATCATGAATTATACTGGGCATGTTACTGCCACCGAAAGCCCGCAAAATCGTCCATCGTCGTGCTGGAGCGCGACTTCACAGCCACTCCTTCAAGTCCCATGTTGGTCCTTTGCCTTCCGACCCAGCATTGGTCCTGCCATCATCATCAAGATAGCGAAGTTATACGTTGGCAGCAGTGCTCGCACTGCACCTACAATTTGTTCCGTATCAGCTTACACGCTATCTCCGTATCTTTACTGCCTCACCGGACACCCTACATGGCATCACGTGGGTGAAACGGGACGCTCTGAATCCGCCACTTGACTAACGACACCACAAGAATTTTTATACGCTACTCTCCAGCATTGTTGTCTCGTGTGTCACTCGGATTTTCGAGATTAACATATTTTCCTTCCACCCGAAAAACAAGTCGTGCCATTGTTACTAAATAACAAGAACAAAGGAGCAAAAACTAGACTGACCAATGGCCGAAAAGGGCCCGGAATGTCTCTCCACATTTCCTTATTGGCCGCGATCGATGGCCAATTAATGGCAAAAAGCGGAACAAATTGAGGTTTTATCTCAACGCAATTAATACAACGACTCTTCATTTGCATCCAAATCACATAAAAATTGGAGATATCAATGCTATCGAGTGATAGATGGCGACACGCTTGCCAAACTTCGCCTACTATGATAATTAAACTTGTCGTTCGAGAAAGAAGGACCAATTAAAGAAGTTACAACATGTAACATTACAACTGAATTATGCTTCTGTTTGCTGCTGTGTAATCAGAGTCGCGAGTATAGTGTCAGGTGCCCTCTCTCGACCGTCTCCCCTAACCAATCGATATTTCACCAGACGCTTCTAATAATAATAATTTTCTGGTTACGCTTTAATAGTTAACATTAGTTTGAAAAAGTAGGCGCAACAACAATAATTATATGGTTTGATTTTGAATTACTTTAATTATTGCTTCAACAAACGACAAGTGTATTTAATGAAATGAAATAATCATTAATAGGCAATCATTAATTTTTTTACTATCATTAAGACCAACAAATAACCAACCAACAAGGTTAGGCTTGTTATTCTGTTTTTCTGTCGTTTTATTACGGGGTTTGTGGAGCCAATAACGTCTTAACTACTGACTAAGTAATTACATATTTAAAGGATAGAGTAAACAAATGAATAATACGCAAAATAATAACAGTTGGGACGTAATTGGGTACAGGAAAAACCAACAAGAATAGAGTTAAGTGGGACACAAGGCCATAGATGGTTTTGGAAACTTCCGTTTTTGGATAATCTAGAATGCAACAAAAGTTGAATCTTACTATTGTTATGAGATTTTTTTCAAATTTACACAAAAATAATTGAGTAACAAGTATAATATAAATAATATTATATTCTCAAAATTTAATCTGTCGACCTCAAATAAAAAAAAACTTTTCTTAATATCCCATCAGAAAAATTTCATATAATTATACCTAATATCTTACAATAACTTAAAAAATAGTCAACTTCGATTTTCCATAAAAGCCTAAAATTTAGAACTCTAATTTTAGGTAGATCTCAGGAACTCAAAATTTAATTTTCCAAAGTCACATTTTTGCTTAAAGTTTTTGATTTCAACATTCAGTCTGACTTTTCATTACAAAATTCTGATTAAAATTTAGAACTGCAACTCAAATTCTATTTTGCAAGCTCAAGATTTCAGTTCAAAGCTTTAATATTAAGGTTTAGGATTCCAGCAAATAAAAAAATTAGAATTTTTTTTTATTCAAATTTTTTTTTTCATTTTCAACCTTCAAAGTTCTAAACTTTGTGTTTTAAATTAGGACCACATTTGTAAAGTTTCAAACAAAGAATAACATTCAACAGTACCTAATGGCAAATTCGTGTTCAAAAGTCAAAAATAATAAAACACTAAATAAACTTTTCCTACGGCCCTAACAAAAACTAAGTTTTTCTACCCTAATTTCCAAAAGTAAAGTGGCCAATTACCTCACAGGAAGGAAAAACTTTAATCTCCCCCATAGAAACACAAAAAATGCTGCTAGATTTAATGACGAAACTCGAATATCAAAAAAATTTGTTATTTTTAAAGTTTTTCTTGCTAGATCGTAGGAAAAATTATATGAATTACACTGGAGAAAAATGTCTTTTCCTCCCTAGGTAGTTACTAACTTCCATCTGGGGGAGGAAAAAATACTTTCCTCAAATTACTACTGCTACATTTTAGTTAATTTTTTTAATTGAAAAACTTTTAAAAACCGCCCAAATAATAATTTAAAACAAATATCAGTTAAAAATCATCATAAATGTTGTTTTTCTAACCTCGTTAATTTTTTTTTTTTTTTTTGAAAAATAGAACACTGTATTGTTGAGAAATGTTCGAACAACTTTTCAACACAGAAGACCGATTTTTAATTAAAAAAAAACTTAAAAATTTCAATAGAAAAATTTTGTCTTTTGACTTGAAATTCGAAAATCTTTACTATTAAAATCTAAGCAGAAAATAAAAAAAATAAAATCACAATTACAAAAGTTCAAAGTAGTAACAATTATAGTTTAAGTGTTTATAGAGTTGTAACTCTTCAGAGCCCAACACTTAGAGTGAATTACAAAAAGCAAATTAATATTTTAATTTAAAATTAGACTATTCACGAATTAAAATTTAACTGCAATTAATTGTTCTGTAAACGGGCTCATAAATTAAAAAAAAATCAAAAATTTCAACTTCTCAACTTAACTAAAAGTTACATTAGACAGCAGTGACAAATTCGACTTCTAATATCAAAAAAAAACAAATTCAAAAATTGTATAAATTACTTTGAATAAAAAAAGTAAACTTTGATGCTTCTAATGGTACTAGTAAGATTTTGGTTTGATTTGCAACAAAAATTTAAAAAATTTTCCGTGAGAAATATTTTTTGAAAATCGTAGTATCGATTTTTTTTTAAAGTATTGATATTTCTTTTGCTGAGATATGTTATGTTTCTTGTGTTCACTCTGTATATCTTCCAAGCTATTTTTCCCAAGGCAGCACGCATCACCTCGTAGGCTGAACTGTCCTAACCTCTAACATTTTGACGTGCGACGTGATGAATGGAGTCATTCGTCGCACCCAGAAATAAAGTACCACGCTACTTTACAACCGTCCTAATTTACGTGGGTTTCTTCTCGATGATATTCTCGAGAGCGACCAGCTTCTGGCAAACGCTTATCGTAAATCAGCGAGACGGACAAATGTTCAACGTTTGTTTTTGAACCATTTCGATCGAAATCACGGAATAAATTACCGCGAGGAGTTTCACCTGGGTTTCGTCATCATCGCTGCTACTATCATCAGGACCAATCGCGGTATCTAGATGGGATTTTTATTCAATTTTTGAGAACCGATACCGACTGGGTCATAAATTGGCCATTTTTTCCTAATCGCGACTTTGATTCATACCCGATTGGGCGCGAGAACGTTCGTTTCGAACACCTTGTCGAGGATTTTTTCCAAGAGGTATACGCGACTCGGGAGGCTTAACACCGGTGGGGTTATAAATAGACTAAACAAACGTTTTCGCAAGTGCAAAATCGATTTTCTACACTCTGGAAAGAAAATGTGGACAGTGACTATTTCAGTATAAAGTTTTGACTTCATATTGTCATGAAATAATTTAACGTCCCAAAATCCATTTTCAAAAGTTTCTAAGTACAAAATAACTCCTTTGATAAACATCGTCACTGATTTTCAAAACTGTTAAATCTGCAAAGGAAACCTCGTGGCAAAGTTGTGTTTTTTATTTTCAACACACACATAACTTTAAGTTGATAGTTTCATTTTTTCTATTTATTTGTTGTTTAAATTAATTACAATGCATTAATTAATAATACTTGACAATTTAGCTTGAATCTCTTGTGTATGTCAAAATTCGGTTCTGTTTAAGTAGCGGAACGTCGTTTACCAACAAGCATTAGATGTAATTAAAGTAATAAAGTGAATTCCATTCGTTCCGGTTTAACGATGGAACTGTAGGATTTTTTAATCTCCATGAATGTGGTTTATGCGATCTCGTTAATTCCATTTTTTCGGCTACTTTTAACATTCCTCCGGTTTATTTTTTCCGGAACATTAGACGTGATAATGAAATAAATGTCAGGAGCGAAAAACAAAATTAACAAAACGCTCCTCATTTCATTCAAAACGCGGCCATAAAAAGCAAAAAACCTCTTACAGAATGTTGTGTAATCTGGCAACGGCCTCTTAATCGACTTGGAACGTACCTGAAACAAAAAACAAAACGATTTAATATTAAGCAATCATTAATGGCATTTATGTGTAAAGAAATGGTCCGAAAGTGGATCTTTGCAGAACACCTGATCTCAAAAGACTTTACTCTCGACTGTACTCCGGCCATTTTCCCATTCTCCGGCAAATAAAAGAATCAATCGGCATCTCGCCATACATTCAGCTGTCCTGTGTCCAGTCTCCTCCCGCTCCCGGAGCGACCCCCAGAGACAATGCCCCATTGTATGCGCTATGAGCTCAATCTGCATAATCAGCCGGCGAGCTTTCCTTGTATATAGTTGCCGTTTTGCTGAATTTATGGCCGCTACCCCAGCAATGGCGCCCAACACACTTCCGAGCACGTATGATGGGAAAACAAATCGCCCCCCTTTGGGAGGAAACTAGCTCTATTGTCGAGAAGCGGGCATAAATCTAATTTTTTTGTTACCTTTTTAGGAAAAAGTCTCTTCTGGCATTTTTTAAGACTGCAAACGTCGATATCTCCATACTTAAACAAAAATAAGTGACCGTTTTTTAATGAGTAATACATATATCACACAACGTTTAAACGAAAAAAAAAATACAATTTTTTTCTTTTAAAGAACTCAAAAACTGAGCTATGGCATTGTTTGCAAATATTTTATGAACAACATTTTAAAATCGCAGTGGATTGTTCAAAAAATAAAGATTTGACATATGTATTTTCCTTCCTTCTTGTCCAAATGTCACATTATCTTTACCAAAAATAAGTGATTTTGTCTCAATTTTTTTTTACGTTTTAGAATCTATGGAGAAAATCTAATTATATTATGTATATTACAACCAAAATGGAAAATATGTCATTACCAGAGATCTGATCGAGAGGCGCAGCCTAATAACGTATGGTCCTAAAGTTTTAAGAATTTTTTAGATGGTTTTTATTTATACCAAATCGTGTTTAAACAAGTTGTTGCTAGACGTAAAATATGACAATTAACTGGTTTATGTTATGACAGTTTAGTTGTTTCATTTGGCTTCTTATAAGTTAGATTTTCGTTAAGGTATTTACAATCTAGAGGAAAATTTGATAAATCAGTGACTTTGAATTGAAAGAAACATTTTTTTTTTCAATATAGCTATATTTATTTTTCAATGTAATCTCCTTTAAGCTCTATACACTTAGCCAACCGTCTTTCTAACTTTTTTATTCCATCCAAAAAATAACTTTTTTCGAAGCCTTCACAATAGGTATTAGTTTCGGCAATGATTTCTTCAGTTGTGTCGATTTTTTTCATGCTGAGCCATTTCTTCATGTTCTTTTTTCTTCATGTTTCCAAAAAGAAAAAAGTCACAAAGAGCTAAATCCGGCGAATAGGTCGGATGAGGAAGTATTTCATATTTTAATTCTACCAATTGGCTACGGCAACAGCAGATGTGTGCACAGGTGCATTGTCTTCGATAAATGAGGCCGTTTTTCCGACAATTCCTTATGAAAATTTTCGAGTAACTCTGCATAATAGAGCCCTGTTATTGTTTTTCTTTTTGCGAAATAGTCTATAAATATTATGTGAATCCCAAAAGATGATCGCCATGACATTTCCGGCTAAAGAAACTGTTTTGGCTTTCTTTGGCGCACGTTCACCAGGAAAAACCCACTGTTTAGACTATTCTTTGGTTTCGGGTTGATAGTAATGTACCCATGTTTCATCAACGGTTACATATCATCTCAAAAACTTACTTGGATTATGCTGAAACATGTCTAAACAGTGCTTTGAAATGGTCCCACAATTCCGTTTTTGTTCGACTGCGTATCTTAATTCGACGGTGTTCCAATACAAGATCATGGATTTTGTTGATTATTTCTTCGGTTGTGATCTCATTTTGGCGTCCGGGACGCGCAGCATAATTGGTGCTGGTACTACCACAACAAAATTCAGTAAACCACTTGTGGGACCATCCCATGAGAAGGAGCAGACTTCCCGTAATATTCTCTTAACTTTTCTTCAGTTGTGCTTGTTTGAAAATCATGGTCAACTTTAGCAAAAAATAAAATTTGCGATTCGAAAGCTCGTTTTTCGAAAAGTCACTGAATTATCAAACCAGTTAGGCGAATGCCTAAACGTTAAATTGCTGCAATTTATAGAGAACAAAATATTTGTGTAACAACAATTTATCGGACCATAAAAGAAAGTAAAGAGGGTATAGGTACCCCGTTTTAATATATACAAAAATCCTCGACCCAAAATTTTGGAAGAACAAAGAATGATTGAAGCCATTAAAAAAAACTTGAAGTTTCACAACAAAAATTAGGTTAAAGATTCGCTGTTTCAAAAACCATTTATACTCAAAGATATCTTTCCAAACTCAATGAAGGTTTAAATACACATCATGCCAATGATGATGTAATGTTTTGGTCCGATTTGCCTTCATCCACA
Source organism: Tribolium madens (assembly GCF_015345945.1). Lineage (NCBI taxonomy): Eukaryota > Metazoa > Arthropoda > Insecta > Coleoptera > Tenebrionidae > Tribolium > Tribolium madens. The sequence continues at coordinate 5,065,308 of NW_025400975.1, forward strand.
GTGGTTTAAAAGCTACAAAATGGCTTAACCAAAACAATATAAATATTGTACCTAAAATAGACAATCCTCCCAATGTACCTCAAGCTCGATCAACTGAACAGTTTTGTACAATATTGTACAGAAAAGTGTACGAAAAGAGATAGAAAGTCAGAAATTAAAAAAATTGCGACGTCGAACTTTTTTAAAGCTTAATCCTGCTCTTGCCCAGAAGGAAATGGAGCAAATCAGAAGAAAATAAGAGCCACTGGAGATAATGGCCCACTCTCAGTAATTTCATTATGAATTATTTTTTGTTGTTTATATTATCAATTGTTATTACATTTAGTTTCAAAAATAAACAAGTTTTGAAAAAATTAAAAACATCTAAAAAAATTCCCAAAACGTTCGGAGCATACTTTAGATAAGCTTCTCACCGAGCTTTATATACTATTTTATTCACAATTCTATAGATAAAATGGATTTTCTAGTGATGTATTTTATTGTTTATGACTTATGGCATCGAAAGGCCAAAGGTCTTTTATTAGAATTCCTTGTTGGTGTTCTATGGTGTAACCTAAGAAGCGTCGACTAACATGTTAACACGCTAACATCTAGCGCCTCTTGCATATTACATTACCAACAATCGAAGCTTGAAGCATCTTTATTAACATCTGACCAAAGACAATGTAATTACTGTTCATTATAACCGGCGCAATAATTACTTTATTTTAAATACCGTTCGTTCCCAACCGAATTTGCATAGAAGCAGCAGTTAATTGTTCAGAGGCGCACCGAGCCGTTAATTTCCTTGGTTCACTCTGTATACACATACTCGCAAATCGTCCCAAATATATTTGATAAGATACATCTCGTAGATAAAATATTTATTACGATGTGTGGACCGCGGGATACTGTCGAGACAAGGTTGCTTGACCCGTCACCGAGAATAGCTCCCAGATTATTCAATATAGTTTATGATCTTGACAACTTATTATGACTCAATAAATACTTAAAAATGTAAACTTCACCTTTTATATATGAGAATTTTAATTTTTACTGCCCGTTTTGATTTTTTCAACTCGGCCAGTATCAAGTTTCATGGGGTTTTCATGTTGAAACTACTGACATGTTTACGGCGCGCAAAGGACGTAATTTTGCTGCGTTTTGTAAACAAGCGAGATGGGTGGCTAAGATGCGGCCACTACCAATTTCCACTAAAATGTTTCAAACAATCATTGAGTCTTCTAAAAAGATTATGGTTTTTGGCATCTTGAAAACAAACTAGAAACATTGTTTTATATAGCAAGTTATAAATAAAGCTTTTCTCCAACTTAACATTTTTTAACAATATTACACTGTTTGTGGGACAATAGTTATGCTCTCAAATTATTTTGTGTACTTTTCTAAAAAAAAAAATAAAGTAAATACATATAAAACAATAAATGTTTCAAATTTATTCATGCCAAAACCGATCACTTTTAAAACTCATTGTTTCTGATTTTCGTAAATTTAAGATATGTAATAGAACGTGTAAAAATAAGTGACACGTTATTTCACCGTTTTTTATTTTTTTAATGTATGTTGAAAAAGCAGGGATATATAAAATTAAGTATCTTATGGAGCAAAAAGAATTTTTATCTAAAGAACAAATCAACATATTGAAACGATTTTTTTTAATAACAGATATTAATAGATACATTACGGACGTAATAATACATGTATACGAAAAATTTGTTATTAACAAAAAAATTAAAAATATATTATTTAAACAAAAAAATAAGCAATAACGTAGGTTTTTAAAATTCTCAAAAAAATTATGTAAAACTCACATTTTTACTATGTCTTAACATAAGTTTCAAAACGGACGTTTTAAAAATGACTAAAAATTTTTTTTTTGAAGGCGTTGCATAGTGCATGATCGCCTAAGGTCGCCTGAAAGTAGCGTTTCCTTGGAAATTAAATAGAAAAATTACTAATTACCGTCACTAAAAGACTGTTCTAAAGAATACACATAATTTCCAATAACTTATTAAAATTTATTTTTCAAAAAATATCAATAATAAAAACAAATTCTTCGATTGAGTAAATATTTCACATGTTACGTTTTGTTATACAGAGTGTGTCAAAATTTGCGGACCAACGTGACATGGCATGTAAGGTAAGATACCAGGAACATGAAAAAAATGTTAAAAAAATTCAATCTGTCAAAAAAAATTACATTTATTTTTTGAAATCTAACATTTTTTATGTCTATTTAATGATATTGATGATCTTAAAAGCCACAAATAACATTGGACAGAATTACAATTTAGGGATACAGCTTCCTTGTTTCCTCTTTTAATAGCCTGTAGCAAAAAAAAACACAGAAACAAATAGTCAAAGTGCAAAAAAACTCTCATAACTTCCAAATTTTTATAGATAGATTTTTTTTACATTTTTTCCATGCTCTTGGTATCTTACCTTATGTCACGTTGGTCCGGGACTTTTGACACATTGAACATACGTTGAAAAAATAAAAAACGGTGAAATACGTGTCACTTATTTTTACACGTTCTATAACATATCTCAAATTACGAAAATCAGAAACAATGAGTTTTAAAAGTGATCGTTTTGGCATGGAATTACTCCTCTAGGAAAACAGGAAGTTGCATTACATCAAAAGCAACTTAAAAGATCATTGTATGAATACAAAAATGAATCTCACATGTGAAAAAGTAGAATGGGATACTGTTTTAAAATACTGAGATAAAAGTTAGATAAAAGCTAAACGATGCATTAGACAGTGATAGTGACGGTAGGTATACAACATCGTAGTCATATATAATTCTGACAGTAGTAGTGAATACATAATTAAATAGTAGCTTAGTTAGAAATCCTAAGCTTCTCAAAAATATAAGATTTTTAAATGTAAAAAAACCGATATGAACTGTTTGTAAGTAGTGGCGTTTCTCGCTTTGTTTTTTGTCCTAGTCCGTGTTTGCTTTTTGCTGCATGTGTATTGCCATTAGCCCAAAACCGTAAATGGCACTTTAATAGTCCTGTAATTTCCCCCTTATAAATTTTTAATGTCATTATCACAAAGCTCTCGGAATGTTGAATATACGTTTAGAAACAGGTCGTCAAGTCGATATTACAGACATGTGTCATTATCGTGCTTGATGATGGGCTTCGCGATTTAATTTAATTAAGAAGACAATCTGCACTAGCAGATCGTTGCTTGATGATCTCTTTTTCATGCCAGTGTTTGATTACTATCTGCAGCGATGATTACACGGGAGTATAATTTAATTCGTCGGGTTTTTGTGTCCGTCACCTCTTCGTTCCGTCATCTCCAGCTGATGGTGATGGCCGTGAGAACCCATCCCGCGCCCAGCGGACTCCCAGATACCATCGACCATAAAAATAATAACCAAACGCGCACCGAGACGAATACGATAAAAATTCCTTTTGTGTGGATTTCACCAAATGCGATGACCACGGGAGAAACCCGATCTTGGCGGTATGTCACGGTGCACGGTAGTAATTAGAAAAGCACATTACGATTGTTTATGGACGGCTGGAATGGAGTGGTATTTGTTTGTATGCAGAGGTAGAGCGCCACCGGACCCCGGGAGGCCGCTGCGCGACACAGAAGGCCGAAGACGTGACGACACGTCACTAAAATACATGGATTGAAGGCCCGGACCGGGATTTACCTCGAAATTGTGGACGTGGAAATATTCAAATGGGGACGTGGGCGAACATTTGTCATAAAGCACTCAAAAATGAAATACAAGATAACGTCTGTAAAGTGATATTTTAGCGAAAAAGTCATAAAAGTCAAAATTGGTGACTGGTGATCCTATCATTTTAAATAAAAAAAAATGAAAAAAGATGCAATAACATATTTTTTGTAACTTGGCAGAAAGTCGTTTAGAAAATCTCCACATCTTATTTTTCGTCGCTAATAATAACACAAAAAGCGCAAAATAATTTTTTATCCTCTTAGTTGCTGTTTTCCAACACCGAGAGTAACCACAAAAAGATAAAAAATTTATGTTTACAATGTTGGAATCATTCTAATATGTACTAACAATCCATATTTTCTTGCGCCCACTCTAACTAAACTTTGAATGATATAAAATCTAAGTCAATCTAAGTCAAAAGTATCAAATTTTGTAAGAAATAACAGTAAATGACAAAAATAAAAAATCTGCACAGTGAGCAAGAGATAAAATAAAAATAAAAGTGTCATTAAAAAAATCATAAGAGAAATAGGAAAACAATTTCTTGCAAAAAAATTCAAATCACATTGATGAAAATCGACAAACTGCAGAAAAAAGTTACAACAATGTTACATTATTGTTTTCTGAATTTGCACATAGAAAACTACAGCTTAGATGTTGGAAAACAAAAGCCAAAGTTTACAAAATAAAAAAAAACATAATATAAAAAAATATTATTTTTTTATCATGATTGGCAAAAAAGACAACAAGACAAAGGATTCTATAAAAACGCAAAATCACTTTATCCCCTCAAAGAAAATTTGTAGGTACTCGTTATATTTTTTTAAACAAAGTTAAAAGAAAAACTGCTACGTAAACAATATTCAGAGCTGAAATGTCTTTCTTTTAATTTTTTTCGAAAAAGTATTAGCTAATAATCAAAAAACAGCAATAATAGGCGAATCATTAACAATCAACTAATTTTACCAGAAAATTATAGCAACGCTGTAGTGTGTTCTAAATGTTGTAATTTGATAAATAAATATCATCAAAACAACATAACAATAAAATACGTAGTAAGTGTCTAATTAAAATTTCTTCCATAATTTTAATTAAAAATTACATTATGTGTGATTTTAATCAGAATTAGATAAATGTAGGTACACTTTAAAATGATAACATTTTTTCGGTATTCTATTTGTGTTTTAAGACGATTTATTTGAAAAAAGAATGAAAAATCAAACAATAAAATAGTTTTGTTGTTTACTTTTATGTAAATAGTAAGCCATTGACCTCAAAAAATTAGTAGAGCCACCCAGAATTGTAAACTGAGACACAATATCATCATTTATAGTGTTTTCATAATAATAAACCACACGCTATAAAAAATAGGTATATTTGAAAAAATTCAATTAAAAATATATCTAATATATAAAAATTTATAGTCAAAAAATGACAATAAGTTATTAATAATTAACTAATTTTAAAATAAAAAACTCTAGAATATCAAATATTTAAGTGCTATCTCCAAGTACTTGCAGAAAAACTCGCTCGCCCTCCTATAAGAGCAACTACATAAAACGACCTTTACGGTCAAATTCGAAAAATCTTCGTAGTAGTAGTTATTGTCATTCAAAAAAAAAAAAATGTAGCATAACTCAAAATTTTATTTCTGAAAAACGATCACATTTTTAAGTAGTTTAAAATGCACAAAATGTTTTCTTGAATCTATTTCATTTTTTTTTATTTGCAGCTTCTTCTCGCCGAGGATTCATCGACGACAGTATAGAAGTTGTATAATTTAAAGACGTTCCATTAATTTTGCCATAGAGTTAATAGTGACCATTTAAATAGTAACCTGACGTCGGAATGTAGCAACTGCAAAACTGTAGAGGATGACTTCTTCGGTAAAACATAACCATCACCACAACATTGTTACCGGCAAAGTTGGAGATTATAAACATAAAACGCTTTTTTAGTCGTTTCATTAATTTCTTCTTCCTTCTGACTGTGTTTTACCAAATCGGGAGTGTGATAGTGGCTTTTAAAACGTTTTCTTCTACCATCCAATTATGGTTTTTTGTGCTGTATTAATGTTTCAATAGTTAACCAGTTATGATATTTTTATGTCTAGCGTCTATTGCATATAAACTACGACTAAATTAATTGCCAGCGTTGTCATTAAAAATTGAGGGAATAAATCAGTCCGTTCTAAACGAATTCCAACCTCATTAACATTAACGACAAATCTTTAACAAATCATTTATAAATCATAAAATGTGTTGATTGATTCAATTATGTTCGCAAAAACATGACAGTCCACTAAATTACTCTTACGTTAAATAAGAAGTAATTGTCAACGAGACCTAGAAACCTCTCATTTTTCAGGTCTGTCCAACACAATTTTACTCTCTCTCGAAGGCGATAAATCCAGACAAAAAACTGTTATTCTAATTTAATAATTCAAAAAAGCCATTCAAACATTCTAACCTCATTAATTACAAGAAACAGGAAACGTGTTGCACTTTCATCGCGTTGTTTTTCAATTATTGTAAAAAAATCTAATTTTCCGTGGGCCGAAACGACATTAATTTTGTCACAATGCGCTTGACACTTAATTAGAATAGTACTAATTGAGTGATCACAACAAATGTTGGTTTCCTAGTCCCATAAAAAAAGCAAACAATCCGTCATTAATTTGAAAAAAAGCGGTCAATTTGTCACGATTGTGGCAAAAACAGGGACCGGACGTAATGCCAACTTAACAACACCTAGTTAACACTGTCGAACAAATGCGACGTCTTAATTAAGGCCGAAAAGTGAGCACTGCGATACCGAAATTATGAACATTAAAAAGGGATTAGAGCATGTGACTAGCGTGTGAATGGCGACAAAAAATTTGTAGGGGCGGAGTTGTGTGATTGCTTTTTAAAATGACGCTGGGGGAGATTAATTAAGCGTCATCAGGTTTGAACGAGAGGTTTTTCGCGGATTCCTGCTGGGCGGGAACTGGAAAATCCTGCCCACCAACGGAAGTGAGAATATGGGATAATGATCTCAGATGGGAAAAAATTGATGGGAAAGAATTTGGGCTTGGGGCAGCTTCACATCGTGTAATGAAACTTGAAAGTGTAAAAAAAGACTGTAGAAATAGGCAGTAAAAGCTATAACGAGATTAATTATAAGTTGATTCGGCAAACAAGCACGAAATTTTCAGATTTTTAAAATCAAAAGAAAAAGTCAGGAAATAGTTTTAAAAAACATTTTAATTTTATGACCAATTCTATTACTCTTGGAACAGATATCAGGTATAAAATCTGGGTCTTTATGAGTTAGAGCGCATCAATTTAGAAGAAAAGGTCGACGTTTCGCCCGCTCTTGTAAGAGGCATCTTCAGGACAAGAAAATGAAAAGGGTCTAAGCGAAAAAAAAACAGATTTCAACCTAAATCTGGCCTCGAAAGCCTACGTTCTTACAGATGTCAGGTATCTTTGTGTCTCATAAAATTATAGGAAAAATGCAATATTTTTAAAATTTTTCTATAGAAATAAACAATCTTAGTCTAAAACTCGTTACTTCTAACTGTTTCTCTAGATATGGATAATTTGTTTAACAAAAAAATTCATGAGATTTCATCTAAATAGTGCTGAAAATAGTGAAATTTGGTAAAAATTCACTATTTTAGTTTGTTTCTCTTTTTTTAGATTTGAGAAATTTTGAAAAACAAGAAAAAAAAGCAACATTAAATCTAAGTGCGTCATTTCTGCCTATTTTGCTAGATTTTGACCATTTTTCACCGAGGAACTTACCAAATTTAAAAAATTTGGTAAAATACAAAATTACAAAATTAGGTCTAAAACCGTTTACTCCTGTTAGTTTCTTTAGATATAACCAATTTTTCACAAAAAAAACACTAATTTAAATCATTTGGCTAAAATAATACTAAAAATCGCAAAGTTTAATTTACAAAGTGGTTTATTTTAGCTAGATTTATAAATTTTAAAAGTCTTTCATCGTAAAATTTAGTAAATGTAACAGATTTCACCAAAAATAAAGCAGAAAATAGTAACATTAAGTGCATTATCTTCGCTTGTTTCTTTGGATTTATAGTATTTTTCACCAAGAAACTCACAGAATTGAAAAAATTCGACCAAAATAATCACAAAATTAGATCCAAAAGGCGTATAAAAGCAATAACAATTTTTTAGACTTAAAGGGTTTTTCAATGAGAAACTTATTAAAATTATAAGATTTTACCAAAGTAAGAGAGAAAATTAGAAAAGTAGCACCGATAATTTATTTGTTCCTGTTTTTTATGTAGATTTATGAGTAAAACATTTTCCAACATGAAACACTAATTTCAAAAAAATTCCTCAAAAAAATAAAAATAAAAAAATTACCTAGAAAATTGCAAAACTTGTGTTTAAAAAATGCGTTACATATTTTCGCTTGTTTCTATAGATTTTAAAAGTTCCTCATCAACAAAATTTGACAAATTTAAAACACCGAGACAATAAAAAATGGCAACATTAAGTCTAATATGTTTGCTAGATTAGAAGATTTTCACCGAGAAACTCAACAAATTCAAATGACAAAAAATACCAAAAATCGCAAAATTTAATTCGAAATGCGTTTATTCTCGTCTTCTACTTCTTAATCTTATAGAGCGCTTTTCACCAAGAAACTTATTAGAATTGAAGTATTTTCTAAAAAAAATCTAATATTTGTACTTCTTAATTGTTTGCAAAAAAATGGTTACAAAATTTTTGAGTTTAGGAATTTAGCTGATTTGGATGTTTTGAGAAAATATAGAGACGTAATCTGTTGATGATGTTTCGTGTTAATTTTTTAGCCTTAAATTAAAAAAACTCAACAAATTCAAAAAATTTGGACAAAATAATACAATTTTTTTTATTTCTCTATAGATTTAGAGCATTTTTCACCAAGAAATAAAAAGCAAAATAATGTTTTGCTCGCACTTTATTTGAAACATCACAATACATCATTGCGCTACAATTTTTTTTTAATGTTACGGATATTGTAATACGTAAAACTTAAAAAAAAATTATATCCTAGCAAATTCGAAGTGTCCTCTCTAGCCTCAAAATTACTATTTAAGTTTTTGCTTGCAAAAAATTTGTCACTTTTGGAATTATTTCCTTCCTGTTACTGGCCGTTCAAATGTCAAATATGATACCGTCCACGTGCCGTAATTTTTGCGTAAATCGATGGCTAATGCGTCCGACACCTGATCCCCCGTATTAATAAGTGTCCAAAGTTGACACCGCCAATCCGGGGTTAAATAACCGTAACAAATGAAGCTCGAGTATCAGTGGCGGCGCTCCGGCACCAACCGGAACAAACGGTGACACCACATTATTTCCGCCGGCTTTATTTCTCCCACATCACACTTATCATTAACCTGATTTATTCGTCGTGAACAAACAAGCATCCATCATTTTTCCGTTGATGATTTTTCCCTCCGATTTGTCCACTCACTAACCGTAAATCCAAGCAACGTTTAATAGCAATAATAATAATAATTAGTGATTATGAGAAATGTGTAGATTCGTGTTAAGTTTCGTCATAAATAATTCAAGATTGTGAACAAGATTGTAAGATGAAACCGAGTGGAAACAAGTAGGGAGTCGGCGGGGGGCCCAGCAAATACGAAACTTTTATTGCGGCCGAGCAACATGTCCAGAATGCGTGTAATATTCGTTTATTAGCAACGTATATTTTTAAATATGGCAACTTTAGCCGGGCCGTAAATTATTCAACAAAGTAAATGGGCTGACAGGGCCGCCGGGCCGCTGCCCCCTTTACACGAGCGAAAAGCGAAAGCTGCACTTTGCCGACACGATGAAAGGGCAAAAAGATGAGGTTGACGGTAATTGCGGCCGAATTTGAGCGAGATACTCTCAATAGGTGAACGAATCAACGACATTTTTAAACGGAATTTCGAAAAACATGAATCGCATTGTAAAAAAATAAATTGTGTTTGACGTGACTTATCAGTTTTTACTTTATTTTTAAAACGGGTTTTTATTTATAAGTAAGTAGCACGATGATATTGTGTTACTTTATGTGCATTCCATGGTGATTGTACACGTATTCATCTTATACTCTTTCGTAGATACATGCAAAGATAATTTTTTTCTTTGAATTTTTAATTCCACTCCAGCATTATTTAAAATTCTTAAACCAAAGAAGGACCAATTCTTAGCTCAAATTTTTGAGGAATTTCAATTTTTGATTTTGATTAAAAACATTTATTTATTTGTTGAAAACAAAAAAGCTCTTGTTAAAGAGATTTTACATGAATTTTATTCAACTTTTGATTTAGGAGATATACCAGGTGATTAAAATGACTGTTTGACCATAAAACTATAATTTCTGAAGTTTGTTCACTTAGAATTGATAAATTTTCTCCGGTAACCAAAAGCGCAATAAAGTAAGATATTCTATTAGAACCTAAGCATTATTTTTTAATAACACGGTTTGTGAGTAAAATTTTATTCAAAGAAATATAAACTTTTAATTTTTTTTTTAAACTAAGACTTGTACATAAGAAATTTAGAAATAGCCATGCGTATTGCAAAAAAACAAGTAAACAGTGATTAGAAATTTAAAAAACACTAAATAACAAATATTTTGAATTTTGAAACTAACAAATCAATACTAATGACTCTTAGAAATTAGAGTTTTCAAAATATTACAGAGTTTGAAAGATAATTATTTATAAGAGTATTTACTAGAAATTCAATTTTGTCAGATGCGCGTAAACTACACCATGTAAAATACATGGTTGTTTACATGTAAACAATATCAATGTTTACTTATCAATAAAATCTGTAAAGAACGTAAACAACGTAAACCATAGAAAATGTATGATTTTATTTTCAACTTGATGTTCTTCATGGTTCTTCTTGGTAATATTTTTGCTTTTTTAAAAAAATTCCTAGTTTCCCTGTCACTCTAACTACTTGGTTTAAGTTTTTTACACTGTTTTAATTTCGATATCAAGACTCAATTTAAAAGATGAAATTTTGAATAAGCAAACCGTGAGATTTTAAACGTCTTTCACGGAAATTTTTTAAAAGTGTATTGCATTTTAAACATAATGCAGAATAGTTATTCTTGTTTTTCATTAATTTAAATTCTAAGTGTTTAAAATGACAGCTGACTGGGTAAGGCATTTTCGACTTTACTTCTTTCAAATTTTTTTCTTTAGGCACAGTAAGATAATTAGTTCTACATTCTGATTCATTCGTCATCAGCACTAGAATGCTTATGAAACTGTCAAATTATTTATTCAACATCTTACTTAACCTTAAAATAATAGTTCTTTACATTGTTTACGTTGTTTACATATTCTTTACGCGTAAACGTCAAAAATATTACTTTACACGTAAATGCCCAAGATATACAGGCTGATGTATTATAAAAAAAACGACCTAAGCCATAATTTCATTACTTTTAAAGACGTTATAATACTTTCTTGCTCAAAGTTGAACAGTTTTTCGTTATCAATTGTTTGCTTGTCTTAGATAAAATGAATAAAAATGTTATAATTTTTCCACAGCCTATTATATTTAATATAATTTTCAAATTGCCTAAAATCTAAAGTTAGTGATAAATAATAGTAAGTGAGCTAGTTGGAAGACAATTTAATGAGGAATCCAAAAATAAAAAAAATTACAAGGCGTAACATTTAAAAAACTGAAATTAAGAAACAAGAAGATTGAGCATCTATGCAAAACAACACAAATGACAACAAACTGTTCAATTTTATTCCAAGAAGTATTGCCATATCACCCATATCATTAAAAATAATGGAGTTCTGGCTTGGGGCGTTTTTTATAATGCAGCCTGTATAAAAAACTACTTTTTCTGGCTCTCTAATCTACAAAGCCTGAAGTCCAATTTTTCTGTTATTAAGGCTTTTTGATAAAAAAATATGTTAATTTGGGTTCGAATTCACATCTTTTTCGTCAGTTTTTTGAAGTTGAATTTGAACTTTGTAATAACAGTACTCATGTTTGTTTTTTTTTTATTTCTCATAGTGTTTTAATTTCATAGTACTATTGAGTAACCAACAGCTGCTTCCAAAGAGTATTTTCTTTACCACACTGAGGAAGAGGAACCACACTTGTGTCCAATATAGGTCTACCTTGTTTTTTAAACCTTTTATACTACGAATTTTTTTTTTGGAAAACAGTCAAAAAATAAAATTAAGCAACGTTTTCAATTTTCGATTTTCGATTTGTGATTAAAAAATACTATAACTGTGTCAGCCTTTGTCCTCAAAATATTATCTTTGTGTCCGATTGTTGCGAGCACGTGTAATTATGAATAAAAAATTCGTCCCATAAATTCCACAAAGTTCATTTGCGGTTCCGTATTCTTCCTCTTAAAGATAATTAATGAGCAGCTCATCGTCTGCCCCAAGCTGACACTGACCACCTTATTGTACACCTGTCTCGGTCAGAGTTGCCACTCATTATTCATCCACAAACACATCCTTCCATGTTCGCTTTTTTCCATAATCGTCACCATAATTTACCTCAGAATACTCCAAAGAGAGCAAGTTTACGACCCATCTGCACACACTATCAAGCCACAACCTGAAACTGTTTCTACACCCAAGTGCATCCATCTCATTAAACTGCAACGTGTTTATTTTCCGCGTTCAAGGCCGAAAACCGGAGCCCTCAGACTTGGGTCACCCGGATTAAGGTCGATCGCAGAATCCAGCGGCGACTCGTCAACTCTTCGTGTGTGCGTCAAATCAGCGCCGTGTGTTGTTAATTGGCGACCGTAATTTGCAGCAAAAGATGTGTCTTGGTGTGTTTAAAGCAGGTGAGCAGTCTGATGGACAACAACACGCGAGTTTCAGGTCGCCAGCTCTGGGCACGCTACATGATCGCAGCAACGGTTTCGACTCCATCACGGAGTTATTCATATTCATAACGACCATGTAAAAATACACGCTGGAGGTTTTTGCTGCTGGCTTTGCATGACTAGTGTGATGGATGGAGAGTGAAGGGGGTAATTGGGGTACTTGCCTGCCGAATTGTTATGTTTGGGGGGGCAAAAGAATGAAAAAGCACGAAGAGTAGGACAAAAAAAGACACAGAGGAGATTGGAGACGACTTGGGTGACCGGGTGATGGGAGATGCAGCATCAAACGTGGGCGGATTGCTAATGTTCTTGTCAACAAGCTTTGCGATGGCACAGGACACAAAAGAAATGAAATAAAATGTCAAACTAATATAAAAGTCTAAAAGCTAGTAAATTATTTTCAAATAAATAGTAAAGACATAGTCAAAATATCCTAGAAAATAAAAATGCGTTTCACTTTTTATCAGTAAAACAAAAATGGTTCTACCTTGAGTTCTAAAGTTCATAAAGTTAAGTAAAAAAAACAGTCTGATCAGTAGACATGACAAACATGTATGTATCTGTGGCACGTAAAAAACTGAAGAATTAAAAAAAATATTGCTCTTATTTTAGTAGTCCTAAAAATTTGAAAATTGCTTTTATTGTAAGTAAATAATGCATTTTAGTAAATTAAATCATATCAAAAAAAAAAGTCATTTAGTTTGTGCCCCCATGAACCAAGACTCATTTTTTTTTAATTAGCTTCACAAACTGATCACTAGGTCCTAGGAAAATGTTCCTTTTTTTTAAATGTAAATAAAAAAATTAAGATGAAAATTATATACAGGTTTAGAAGGAAGCCACATTTATTTTAAAATCTATGACAACTTCGAATTTTCCTCTCTTTAACGGTCTTCTCTTTTTCAGATATAATTTTTTAATATCGTTTTCTAAACTCCAAATACAAACAAAAAG
>NW_025400975.1:5079063-5093735 GCF_015345945.1 Tribolium madens
AGTAGATAAAGTAGTCTTTTATCGTCTAGTGAAATAAAGTAATTTTTACCTACTATTTATATTCCAAGAAATTCTGGTAGGTGAGTACAAAATAAAACGAAATATCATACACGACGATAAAAAAATTTATTCAATCCACCATGTTAAAATTGAATTTTATCTACTCTTTTCTTCATGTTAAAATGAAATTTTATCGTCTAGATGATAAAAAATACACCCATTGTTGTATATCTGCGATTGTTAGTTGCTAACGATCTTTGACATTAGATTTTATTTTGACATTTATAAATATCGACCAAATTAGCTACAAAATTAGTGAGGATTGAATAAAATTTTATATTGTACACGACGATTAAATTTTCATTATCTTTTCAAGCATATTAATAAAAAAATTATAAAATTCAATTTTATCGTCTTGTAGGTATAATAAATAACTATTTATCTACTCGTGAAAAAGTCCACTCGTGACTTCGTCACTCGTAAACTTATCCTTTTCTCTCGTAGATAAAGAATTGCTTTATCGAGTTTTATAATAAATAAGTATTTATTAAAATATAAAAAAGTAGAAAAAACATCCTATAGTTACTAATCCAAGTTAAACTTCTTTTTTCTTTTATTAAGAGAGGTATATTTACCCCCAACAGTAATATTATTTTTATTTATGTACAAAAATATTTTTCAACGGTCGGGTGTTACAATAAACAATTTAAATTATTTAATATATTGGCCAGTAAACAGCAAAGAAAACCAGTAAATTGCTCTCCTCCTATGGTTTATGAAATCAAAATTCTCTGAAAAAATCAATTTTACATAAACAAATTCTTAAAATTGACACATTTCTAGCTTTTTGTCAATTGATTTTAAATATTAAATGAAACTTTTTGTTTCTGAGACCCAAGACTTGTTTTGTCAATAAAGTTTTCATCATCAAGAGGTTATATTAAACCAGAGATCTCAGACAAAAATTTATTAAAACTATTTTTATGTAAATACATATACCTATGTGTATAATGTACTAGTTTTTTATTTTTTTTAAAGATAATTGCTTGTAATTTCAATTAAAAATCAAACTAAATCAACAGTCCGCTACTGAAAAACAATCATTAACTCAGATTATTTTGAAATTCTCTTGCAAAACAGTTTTTTTTTTAAATAAAAGACATTATAGTAAGTAGTAATAGAAAAATTTAGCTCAATAGCTGTATTAATTTAAAACAAATGAGCCAATTTCATAAGATTTTCTATATTATCTTGACCTCCCTAATAAGACTATTTTTTTCATCTTTCATCTTTGAGATAGCCTGTAGATATCCATTTCCCAATCTTACAACAAATTAAAGAAGCAAAAAAAAAGAAGTAGATTCAAAAAGCAGATAAAACAGTATTTAAAATAATGTGAAGTAATTAAAAAAGATTTATAGAAAAATTAAAAAAAAACAGAAACATAAATCATTTTACTATTGATTTAGTAGCAAAAAATCGTCGAATAATAAATTTTTTAAGTAAAAACTACATCAACATATTGAATTCAGCTTAGTTATAATAAACCCCTTTTTTTCTTGGAATATTTTATATGTGAAATAAGCACCTTTTCTTGTTCAACATACTTCCGTAGTTTAATCAAATAAATTTCTAGTTATTAGACATTGCTTAAATAAAGAGCTCCCATTCATCATCACATGTCCCAAAATACGGTTATTCTCCACCTAAATGACCATGCTGGGTAAAAAATTCACGGTTCACGAGCCAGTGAATGATAGTCCTGGCATGACGGTGTTACGATTCGTGTATGATAAATTCGGACAAGTCCAACCGAAACCCGACATCGAACGGGAAATGGCTACGTGTAGTCTTTTAAAATTAAAATACGAAAATAAGATTGTTAATCCTCAATCATTTTGTTCATCGTATTAAAATGAAAAAAAATTCCAACTGTCCTGTCAAAATAATATCCATCTGTTGCTTCAGAATCGTTAAACAGTCGTGTCGAAACCCAACTAGTCCATTAAATCAAATGAAAAAAAAACTGAATTAGATAAGCCATTCCAAAAGCGTCCTTGTCTCTTTCCTGCCAGCTCACACCTATGCAAATCCTTCTTTCCCCGTCTGGTGTGTCGCAACTTTCGAAAAATTCCTCTTGCTTGATATCCCGTCAAATCGCATTAAGCCATCTTAGTGAAATGCTGAGATCAAAATAACCTTCACCGTCTTCTCTTTTCTTCGCTGCTCACACATAACTGTTCTTCACCGGCCGTTGGTCACTCTTCTTTCCAAACTGTCACACGATAAAAGCGTGCGTAACAATTATAATTGCACGAGATCTCTCCAGCACGCAACCGATGCTATGGGAAATCTTAATCTCTCTCGCATTAAATTCGATCTTTAATGTTTTAATCGTACATGTAATATGCATTACTGACGCTGTAATGAGCTTACGTCGAGAAACTCTCATCCGGGCTTAAAATGCTAAGTAATTGATGGCCTCGGCGTCGCAATTAAGAAATCGCACCGAACAACAACGGGGAGCTTCCTCGAAGCGACCACACAAGCTTCCGATCGATTCCTCGGAAGTAAAAAGCGAGATAACAATTAAATAATTAGGTTGTGAGTCGTAAAACAGCGCCGTTTTTATCAACTTTTCCGTGTTTTCATTGAAATAGTCCATAAAATATGACCACTATCTGGGCGATAGCACGGACGACGAGGCGCATACAGGGCAAGCTTGCAGGTCTTCGATAATTGCGGCACCATTACTCCACACGGTTATTAATTTTTTTGTCTTGAAAGGCAACATTGATAGATACCGATTAACTATGTCCTTGTCTGTTTGGGTTTTATTTATGACGGTCTTATTACGAATATACCCGCACCACGTACTAATTATACTGTGTATGGCTTAAAATTCATTTAAATATCAAATGAAGTCGCTGGCCTGACCTAACCTAATCGATTTCGAATTGTGGCGAGACCCGGAAGAAGAAAATAAGCACAGGTGCCCCAATTCCTCATTTAAAAAAAATATTTTTACTATTAAGTAACTTAAAATAATTTTGTTTGCACTCTGCGCCAAAATTGTCGCACATTTGTAAATTTTGTTATTATTTTTGTTCACTTATTTCATGTTGTTTTTTTTTAAAGAAAAATGTTGATAGGATTGCGTTTACTTAAAGAAAAATCATGACAATGTCAAATGTCATTTTCTCTTTAGTCGTGATATTTCTATTAGTTATCAACGCTGAGTGGTGTAAAATAAACTGTTATTGTCATATTCGAGTAAAATGGAAGCTATTTGCAGTGGCGTATTAACCCAATTTGGCGCCCAAAGCGTTTAGAAAATTTCGGCCCCTCCCGCCATTGATTTTTTCTGTTTCACTAACATTTTTTTTTATATTTTAGTGTTTGATATAGCATTCTCTTCTTTTCTTTTTATTTTATTAATTTTGTTCATAGTAATTTTGAGTATCACATTGATTGTAAAATTGTCACTTAATATACGCGTATTGTTTATTTATAGTAATTAGTAATAAAACATAATCCAAAAATAGAAAAAAAAGGAAATGATTTAAAAAAATGACTGTTGATTCAAAAAGCTTTGTTTCTGGCTTTCTCGTCAGCAAATACGTTAACAATTTTGTCAAAACTGAAAGCATTAAGCACTTCATTTTCGATGCACATTATTGCTAGCGCCTTTAATTTAAGATTAGGTAACGTAACGTATCTGCGGTAGTCTTTAACTCTCTTCAATGTTGAAAATAGTCTTTCACCTGTAAAATTAGTCACCGCCTTAGAGACGAACATTCTCAACAAAGGAACAAGTCGTCAATACTTGTCAGTTTAAATTTTTTTAGTAAGTTTAAGTGTCCATTAGACAAAAGACCTAGAGGTATTTGAAGCAATTCGCCTTCCAAGTTATGATAAAGAATTTCTTTGTAAGTTTCAACCAACTTTGAACATTTTTCTTTGATTTCCTCCCTGGTGATAACTGGAAAGGAGCTCAAAAATCCGAAGTTTTCATTAATCTCTAAATACGACTTCCGCCTCTTGAAAAGCTCAGTTTTCAGCTTGTCGCTCTGTGGAAGAAATACCTGGATGCAAAATTCATCTTTTCTGTTGAATTCAACGTCTTGGTCTTCTCCTGTCTCATCAAATTGCTTCAATCTCTTCTTCCTTCTTCTAGTGACATACTGGTAACTTGCATTATTACACAATTTGATTGCTTGCAGAATCAATATTCACAGCTTGATTTTAATATCGTAAAAAAAAATCTTTCACAAAATTTTGCGCCCTTTAAGATTCTTTTAGATTTCTGCTATAATACGCCACTGGCTACTTGACGATTATGAAAAAATCTTTCCGCAAAAGAACGTGCGATGGTGGAGGCGTTGTCCGAAGAAAACGAATCTCAACAATTCAAAGGTTCTAAATCGATTTGGAAAGACAGGTGACAATAAAAAATTTTTAAATCCGAATAGAAAACAGATCACAACCGTGTTTAGATCAGATTTTGTCGCATACGCATTGAGACAACGATTAATTACAACTTCTAGCTTGAGTTAAGAGTTTTTCGAAATGTTTCATACTCAAATTTGTCAGAAGAAGTTTAGCAGAGCATAATCCACTACCGTTTGTACTCGCAACTGATCCTCCTTTAAACGCAAAGCATTGCAGAAGTAGTGTTTCACGAAAATGTTCTTGTCTTGGTATTGTCAAGAATCAAGACAAGAGTTGTCTTAATAATTTCAAAATCAAGACAAGAAACA
Organism: Tribolium madens; assembly: GCF_015345945.1. NCBI lineage: Eukaryota > Metazoa > Arthropoda > Insecta > Coleoptera > Tenebrionidae > Tribolium > Tribolium madens. The sequence continues at coordinate 5,083,824 of NW_025400975.1, forward strand.
GTAATCAAAAATCAAGATTTCTTGTCAAGAAATCTTGAAACTTTGACCAGTTCCAGGATTTGTGAGTTGTGGTTTTAATCATGTTTATCGCTAAAAAGGTCATTTAACAAAAACTAAATTTAATAATTAACTTTTAACTTGCGAATAAAACTTAGTTTATAACTTTTTTCTAGTTTGAATTATTGATATTAACTATTTAATGGCAGCTAAAGTTAATTCACTTTCTGTAAGTACATATAAAAAAATAATAATAAAAATTGTTTATATTTTCGTAATTATAATAATAGTTAATTTGTGTTATTATATTTCGTTATTTATCAAAAAATCTTTTAACATTTTACACGATTCGTTGTTTAAGAAATTGCCATGTTTTCGTATTGTTACTACAAATTATTCGTTCCATCGGTACCAACGTGGCTGTTGTACTCAAAAAATCTCTTGCCATTTGATTTAGTTGTGTTTGATGTTGAATTACCAAAGTAATAATCTTCATTTTTGCCGACATATTTGCTCCCATAGTACTCGTCAATTTCTTTTCCACAAATATTCTTACATCTGTCCTATTTCTTTTAAACAATGCAGAAAAAAACTTGTTTAGTCTTCAAGATGAACATGTTGAAAAATAAGAGAGTATCAAGAATTTACAATTCTCAGATTTCATAAAAAATCAAGAAATATTAATATTCTTGACATGAAGACTAGAATCGAATATTCAAAAAGTAGTGAAGTTGAAGACCAAATCTTTTTTTTGTCTTGAATTTCAAGACAAGACAAGAATAGCTCATCAAGTCAAGATTTCTTGTCTTGATGAAACACCACGCAGAAGACGTCCGGAGTTTGCCCAAAATTGGTAAATAGTTATTATTCAGTAACAAGTACCAATGTTATCAATTCTCCAATGAAAGTCTACAGACGTCCTGGAGAATGGTATGTCCAGTGCAACATTGTCAAAACGGTTAGCTTTGGTGAAGATTTAGTCCTGGTTTCATAAGACATAATTTGGGAAGCCCGTACGAAATTAGTTATATCGGCGACAATTTCTTGTTTATGCATAATAATGCAGAGCGTCACACAGCACGACGTTGGTATTAAAAATATCGTCTAGCCAGCTCAAAATACTGATTTAAATCCCACAGAGCCCTTATGGGACTATAATGGAAAGATAATGGAAAGATAAATTATAACTTGCAATCTGCATCAATAAATCTTTCCAATCGTAAAAAAAGGTTTGTTGAAATTTGGGGTGATCTTGACCAAAATTGCATAAGACATTTAATTTAGAGAATGGAAAGGGGATGTGAAACAAAATAAGAGTAAATACGCATTATTAGACACTTTTGTGTCTAAAAAAATGTTATGTGTATTCTTAAAACGTCCCTCTATTTCGCGTTGTTTTACGTTAATGATAAAAATATATATTGACTAACTTCCCACAGAAATTAGGCTTTATGATATTAAAATTAGGTTTTGCTCGGTTTAACTTTGGTTATTCACCTCTGCATTTTGGTAGCTTGTCAATGTTTGTAAACCACATTTCGCGTTGGCTTTTTTGCACAGCACCTGAGCCATTACATAAATTCGGCCGTTCTTCCTGTTAGCAGCACGAGCCCGGGCCCGGTCCATGATTAATCCTCAATGCCCTCTTTGTCCATCGAGTACATTTTTCCGTGGGCGTCAGCACCGGGACGCCTGCTGGTCGCCATCCAGCTGTCAACATACCTCACACAGCCGACTTGTATCAGGGATCTATTGTGTGCTGACATGAAAATTCGAACGGCGGCAATTTATCCGGCGATAAGTCTCTCTGCCGGAGGTAAATGGCCAAGTCGTGACCATTAGTCCCCTCGGTCCGAAGTTGGCGACTCGCCGCCATCGCCCGCCGCCGCCTCCGCACGCCTAATTGATATACTTTCGCAATTTAAGGGCCGCAATCGCGGAGCGTGACCGCCGTGACTTGCGACAACGTTTGCCAAATTACCCAGATCCTGAGACCGGGAAAGAATCGGCCCCAAGTGGAGTCTTGGAGACGACGAATTTCACTCAGTACAAAGAGTCTCTTCACCTCTGATTTTTCCTCGCTATAAAATAGGACAATGTTAATTGAATCCTTCCTAAGAACCTTAATGGCAATTATGGACAACGCGAGTGCCAGATGTCGCTACTGTATTACGGCTGAAAGCGCTTCTTCCTTTTCGAAGAGTCGCGCACAATAGACGAGAAATTTATAAATAAATTAGAGAGCTGAGTCATCTCTCTAGCCATTCTATTTATAACCGATCATTTTTTCCAAATTCATTATCCGTTGTTTTCGTGTAATTTCGAAAGAAATTGTAAATAAATACTTTGAAACTGGCGGGTCAGGAGACTTGAACTCGAGATAATTGCCATAGACGATAAGGAGTTATTTTGGCGGATTAACGGTGTGCAGGACAGGGGCGGATAGCTGACGGTTTGACGGGCTGTTAATTGAGTTTATTGCTTCATAATTTTAATAGGCATCAGATTGTCAGAACTGAGAAGTGCAATTAAAACATTAAATTTAATATGGTCGTAAAGGAGGCATAAATGCTGCCAACGAGAAAAATTCTTATCGGAGCGAAACATTGACTTTGACATAATTAAAAATTACGCGAACGAGGATAGAGACGTCGTAAATAATGAGAGTTTATGATGGGCGTTGGAGTTTGATACTGGTTGCAGGCTGCAGCTATCGGAAAGGTCACTCTTGATGCGAGATAAGATGTGCCATGAAAGGAATTTTTCGAACGAGCCAAAATGTGATAACACACATGAAAAAATAACTGTAGGTTATCAAGATAAAAAAAAATTAAACAAGATTTTCTGAACACAATTTTCTTTAAAATTTCAATAGTAGTATACCTTACGTGATAGCTCCAACGCTCTCAACTCGTGTAAAAATTAATTTAACCATCTCTCTCGCGCAATAGCAATTGTTTTCTTTTGTTGGAAAATTAAAAGCACTAAAAGTAGAAAACAGCAAAAGGTAGCGATTGACTGAAAGTAAAAAACAAAAAATCAATCATAATTCTACACGTTAGTAGAGTTTTATAGAGAAAGAAGGCCTAAACCTAAAAGTGCATAAATTTTAAGTTTAATCAAAAGTGAGTTGAATTTCAATCATTCAATCTGACACTTTTGACAGTTGGTCATTTCGCGTCAATGTGGCTCACACTCTTCAAGAAAATCAAAGAAAAACTATAGAAAAAGCAAAAGGGTGACATAAATAATCTTTGTGCAAAGACCTGAGTTGTTTTTTTTGTAAAGTGCGAGTTGTTGCGATTTTTTCAGCATATTTCCCAAATTTACAGAATTAGGTAATCAATCGTGAACTTTTAATTGATGTCTAAAAATTATTTCAGTGTACAAAAAGGGGATGCGTAGAACGTATTAAAGTAGGTATCTATAAGGTCTATTTTTCTATTTATGGAAAATCTAAAAATTGAGGTTACGGAAGTTTACAAGTCAGACGTTTTAGATGTTTTTTTGCAAGTCTAGAACTTTTTTAATCCAGTACATCAGACACTTTCTTAGTTTTCCCAACTGTCTTTTGTAGCACGATGTTTTGAAACGTCTCAAATGACATTTTTTTAAATTTAAGCATTTCTTTAAGAAATTTTTAAATGTTTTTTTGCAAGTCTAAAAATTTTTTAATCCACTACATCTGACACTTTCTTAGTCTCCCCAACTGTCTTTTGTAGCACGATGTTTTGAAACGTTTCGATTGGCATTTTTACTACTAAATTTAAAAATTTCCTTAAGAATTTTTCTTCTTTTGAAAATCAAAAAGTCAGTACATTTGAACACTTTCTTTTTACTTCAAGCCAAAGTAATCCGAAGTAACCCGAAGTGGCCTAAAGATACCTGAACCGACCTGAAGCTACTCGAAGTGATCCAAACATTATTTTTTACAATCTAAAAGACACTTTACTAAATAAAAATTAAACTCTTAATTAAATCCGATCGGATTTAACCACATTTACTAGTAAATATACCTACAAAGTACAGTTTTAAATGAATAAAACATTTGCAACTTCGATAGTGTGAGCCCCCAGAATTTCTAAAAAAACATTTGCGAATCCAATAGTTTGAAGTTACACGGGGGCGACTTTTGACAAAACATTACGGATCAGGCACCATGAGTTATACCCAAGGGCGAAGCCCCCGACAATTTCGATTTTTTTTCGAATCAGATGGTATGAGGGGAGAGCGGTTGTCCCAACATCTACAAAACATTTGGAAATCCGAGAGGATTTGCCCGACCACAACAAGTTAAACAAACTAATTTGCGGTAATTTATTTGCAAGAAAACTAATTCCTGTGTATTTTCTCTACGCTGGCGATTTATTAAAGTCGATTTAATAAGACATCAATTTCCATCATTTTTCTTCCGTCGTTTCAAGCACCCGAAGCGGAATACTGCTCCAATTTCAACAAAAAAATTTCGAAACACGGTTTTGCTTGTAGGATGAAGCGAGCAGGAGTCACGCCGCCTCCCTGGGGCAACCCTTGTGTGCGGTTGCTGTTCTCATTCGTCTGCCTTCAATAGACAAGACACAATTAAAGTGATACACGTATACGAAATGATTCATCATCAATCCCAAACTACAACCTGTGGTTAGCCAACAAGCCCACCTAAAAACCAACATGTGTGTAACCATTTATTACCATAGAACAACCCATGTCAATGAACAAAAATTGCAAGCAATTAAAGCAAGCGCACTTTTGCGTGTTCTGGCAGAAATATGAAAGTTTCGCAATAAATTAGTTGGAATATAAATGCGTGTAACAAGTTTTTGTTATTGCTTTTATCCGCTGTTGACTGTTGGAAATGTTGCACCTGCGTATAAGGATATTAACATGATCTATATAACCACTCTGTATTTCGCTTTTTTGTCTCACATACTTTGTGTTTCATTCCTCCACTTTTAATAATTACGTTTCAACGGCAGCGCTATTGAGATTCCATCGCAGAGGCCGAATCCACAGATTAAGTTATTATTTACGGTGGTCGATGCCTCCGTGTGAAAACCCCAGACTCGGGCAAATTCCGTCAAATATGCCTCCGGAGCGGAGCTTCCGCCAAGCCGTTTTCGCATCAACGAAATGTTTTTAAACAATCTCAGTACATACCGGCCGTTGCCGGTTGAATAACACTCAGTCTGGGCATTCGAAGAATACGCGTCGCTACTGTTTAATATGACTCCCTGATTAATTGCATAACGAGGCATATTAATGCCCGTGCGCCAACCTCTTTCACTACCGTTCACTGCCGCGCTCTTCGGTATGCTAAACATCTGACGGAATGATTTACGGCGCAGAAACCAGCCACGCAACGGAGTCCTGCTAACACTTGTATCCCCAAAAAAATCCTGATTTGCGATCATTCCAGAAAATTACACGGAATTACAAAGTAATGATTTGCAATTAAAAACAAGACAAAAGATTCCTGCTGGGAATAAAACGAAAGCGGTTTTTGGCATTTATGTATAGAAAAACTATTAAAATGGTTTATGGCCACTATATCCTAACCAGGTAATACGTTTCTTATGAGGGTAATAAAATTTGAGCCACAAAAATGTCAACCATGACTTCCAGGGCCAAACCATTACGAAACCATTTACCGTCACAAAAACAAGACAATAATTTGCCACTTCACCACTATTTTAAAAAGGCTTTTATCTAATGAAAATGCAACGATAAAAAGGCATTTAAATGCTTCTGATTATTTTTGTTGTTAATTGTTGTGTTATTCATTGTTTTTGCCAACTTTAATGTTTGCAAATGAAGATGCGAGACTCCGGTTTTATTACCTTTAGCTAACTAGAACCATTAGACCCTTTTAAAAGCGGATTACTTGTCAGAGCCAATGTAAATAGTTATAAAATGAGTGTAAATATGTACACTAGACAAAATTCTATTCGGTGTTTATGGCGCGTGTGCCATTTTCTAACTAAATAAATACATATAAAAGAAAATAAACATTTGTTTTAATGATACTTAGCCTTTCTAGCATTTCGAAACTATTTGCAACTAAACTAATTAGTACTTTTTATGTTTCTATAACCAGAAGTTAAAAAAGCTTTGTAAACTAACAATTTTGCACCACTGTGAAATTAAGATTTTTCTAGATAGTTCAGATTAAACTAGTGCTAAACAAGAAAAATTTAAGTTGCAAACTAATTTCAAAACTTAACATTTTATTTTATGATTATTATATTTTCTATTACTATTCCATTATCAACTAAAATTTGGCTCCCCCAAACTAGAAGATAGAAGAAGTATGTATGTCATTTCTTTTAGTATTCATAATATTTAGTATTTCTTTTAGTACTAAAAGATTTTTTTTCTTTTCTAAGTGTAAATTTTTCTTTTCTAAGTGTAAATTTTTCTTCTCAGAGAGTACTTTTTTTTCCCTCAAAAACTTATATTTTAAAATTGGAATCTTAATTTTAACGGCATGTCGTTAATGTTAGAATAAATTTCTTCCTTTAAGTGCTTTAAAAACAGCACTTTTGAGAAGAAAAAATTACTTTTTTCCCTCATTACGCAAATAACTACTATTTGGTTGTTAATCGCGTTTTACAGTAGTTTTTAAAATGTTTGTTTTATTCTATTTTCTACTTCTACTTCTAATCTAATCTGTTTTGTTTACCTATAACATTTCCACTGGTTCTTTTGATTAGTGGTTCAATTTTTATTATATTATGACAAGAAATATGACATTATTTTTGAGAAATTTGGCTAATATGTTGGCGGAATGATACGAATTGCTCCTTATTTCAAAAGCTATCGATTGATACAAAAAAATCTAGATTTAAGTGGTCGTTATATTTCCATAAGTAGGAACGTTCTCTTTTGTAAAACATAGTTTTTCTTTTTTATTTATAACATCATTGTATTTTTACTGTTTATTATAATGATGATTTATTTCTAAACAGTTTCCTTTGCTTAAAACCAATTTTCAAATTTATTTTTTTGTATACGCTCCCGAAAACAGATGTTTTAGGAACTCATTTGAGTCCCTAAAATGAGTCTTTTCCAGACTCAATAAAATAGTACGCAAAATGGTTATTTTAGGTACTCAGTCCCCAAAAACAGTGACTAAAAAGAAAATTGGTTACTATGATGGCAATTTTTTTTAATTAATTCGTGTTTTGGGAACTTTAACAAAAAAAATCTTTTTGTAATACGTACATAAAACGTTTTTGCGGACTCATCTGCTATTCTAGACTCGGTTTCACCTCGTCCGAAAACAGCAACGATTCGTCCGCAAAAACTGTGTTTTAGGAAACAAAAATAACTATTTTTTTCAGCTACTCTTTTTATTTTTCGCAATTTAAAGTGTAAGTCTATTGTAAAAAGTATGTATCCAAATAAACTTTAGGCAAAAATATAGGACTTACACAGAGAAAACAATTTTTTTGTATACGCTTCCGAAAGTAGCTGTTTTAGGGACTCATTTCAGTTTCTAAAAGTCAATTGAGTCAAAAAATATTGTTTGTAACACGTACCTAAAACGTTTTTGCGCACTTATTTGCAACGATTCGTCCGCAAAATTTGTATTTTAAGTACTTGTACCTAAAATAACTAAATTACTACTAAAAATATAAAATAAAAACCAACTAAAACAATTACTACTAAAATTACTTTAAAATTTCCTTAAGACCAGTTAAAAAAAAACAATAAATAATACAAATCTCGCTTATACCACTTTCGAATCCAAAGTGAAACATGACTTGTTAAGGAAAAGGGTAAAACATGTAAACTTTGCCCCAGGACTAGGTATTTTATATGTTTTACATACTTAACATATATTTATACTCACGTGCTTATTGCTTACTGATTTACTTTCTATCCTGTTACTTGAATAACTTACACTTTAGATGGTTATAAATTTCAAAAAAATACAAATGACTATTTCTATTACTTTTGGTCTCAAATTTGATGTAAAATTAACAAAACACTGGCAATTTTAGATTGCTTTTGGCCTAAAAATATATTTTCAAATTTTTACTAAAGTAGAAAAATAAGTAGAAAAAAATAGAATATGTATGATTTGTCTATCTTTAGAATGAAGCATTCGAAGAGATAGGGACTAAAATCCTGCAATCTCATTGGTGTTTTGTGTACCACCTGACACGTCTGATTCACCCAAAGCTTTATTTTATCATTTCTCAACAAAGTCTTAGTGGTTGCGTTTGTGTCAATTTCATTTGCATAATGAAAAAAATTGGGCGAGTGAAAAATCTACTCTGATACATTACCCTACTTGATTCTTAAAATACTCACACTATAGATTTAATTTTTAAAACTGCTACAGTTCTTTTATTGGCTTTTTTCTTATTTTTGTAGTGTTTTTCTAATATTTTTCTAAAAGCTCACCTATAGTAGTCCTTCTTGCAGTAGATATTCCCGTCCCTGGAGAAGCATGTGATTTCCCCATCTAGCGTGTTCCTGCACTGGCAGCACTGCAGACACGACGCGTGCCACCTCCTGTCGACCGCCTGCAGATAGAACCTGTCGGTGATCCTCATTCCACAGCCCGCACAAACGGCCCCACTGCCGTCCTCGGCGCAACTTGGTGGCGGCGTTGGCGGCGTCCCCGGCGTCTGGAGCGGCTCGAGCTTCGGTATGTGGTGCTCGAAAGAAGAGTGCGGACGACACAGCTCTCCCGGTGGCGGCGGCGGCTGATTCAGAGCCGGGGGTGGCGGCCGACACGTGTCCGACCCGCACGACTGGTGGTTGTTGTTCGAGGGGGTGCTGCAAGAACTGCCGCTGGAGACCGAAGGATCGGCGTCCCCCATTGACGAGTCGCACGACGGCAAGTTCGGCGATAGGTCGCGGGATGGATCGTACGCCGGGCCAATGTACTGCTCGTGCTGCTGCTGCAACAAGCGAAAATATCTTTCTTGGATTTGGTAACACACAATTAGCAAAAAAATTGTTTATTCTAATTCAACAGTAAGAAGTTTCTTCGTAAACACACCGACCAAAAAGAAGAGTGAGCATAATGACTGGTAATAATAAAATTTGCTGCTAATTATTGTCATTATAGCTATTATTCCCCTCGACTAAAAAGTGTTGTTTTTATGTGGCGTCGCTGTCACGTTTCTCACGCACACGTCTCGTTTCCACGAAATGAAGGAAGTCCATCCATGTCGTCCCTTGAATTATTCCTTCCTGCGGCAATGGCGAAACCAGCTCGTCGCTGCTGGTGCCTGGCTCATGGCCGCAAGTGGCTCGCATGCAAGAATCCCGATGGTTTGTGCAAAGGCTACCGGATGACCATTGCATGAGTTATGCGCCTGTAATTCACTTTCTTGCGATTAGAAATGTAAATCATCGAGAGACCCTTTTCGAGTCGCTTCGCGAGGCACTCTTCTTGTAACCTATCCTAGCAAAAATACAACCTCGGTGCTATCTTCAATCTTAATGACGACGCCTTAACATGTATTTACCTTGTTAGAGTAATAGCTCAATAATCGTGCGCGGACTTTTTTAATAGAAATACTGACAATGATAAAGGAATATTGCCGGCATGAAAAAGATCTTAAATTGAGACAAATGGACTTGCCTGGCTTCCAGTCAAAATTATAGACTACAAGCTATTTTTCTTTTAGGAAAGAACCAAAAAAAACTGACGCTAAATTTTATAAAAATTGGGCATAAGATACAACAAATTATTACATATCTTATTAAATATCCTTTAAATGTAGTAATCCTTACAATCCCTAATATATCATCCTTAAAGTTTATGGAAACATAAAAGTTCAATTTTTCTATTCTTTAAGATTACCTACTTTCCGTTTATTTTCATATCTTTCTATTTTAGAAATTTTTTAGCATATTTAGTTAAACTTTGCTACGAGTATTATTACTTCATTTATCCTC
>NW_025400975.1:5093965-5145590 GCF_015345945.1 Tribolium madens
AATCTACATTTTAATTTTATGCTTTTGTTATATCTAAATTTAATTTCTATATTTTTAATAATTTTTATTTTTTTGAACTTTTAAGTAGAGTATAAGGTAGATATGATTTAATCTTATATCTATATTTTTCGTGCATTTTTGTCAACTTTCATCTTTTCTGTTGTAAATTTCTCGGTTTTTAAATTCTTCAAAGATAGAATTTCTATACCTAATTACAAATATACACAAAATATGTGTCAGTATAAAAAAAATATAAAAAACAATTAAGAAACGAGTTCGGTTTTTCAATCAAAGTAACTTTTACAATAATGTTATTATTCATTATACAGTATGTTCCTGGATTGAGTTTACAAGAGAAAAAAAAATATCCTCGATTTTAAGCCAGAACTGCAAAAGAAAACCATTTTTTACTTTACCTGAAACGAGCAAATCTGTAATTAAAACTTCATTATTCTGATTTAGTGAAAAGAAATGTTAATTTTTCTCTTTATTTTAGACTTAGAATAATTAAAGAGTGGAAGTTGCAAAGGAGCTAAGTACCAAATTTTCACTTCTCGAGATATTAACTTGACGATAGTGGTATGTGCCATGCTGCTTGTCCCTTCAAAAACGCCATGTGCTTTCTCAGTTTTTAAGCCTGTCATTTTCATTAAAAGATGAGGCTATCAGTATATTCACCAAGTGAATTTGAAGAAGTTTTTATTAAATAACTCAAAAACAGCATTTTGACATTTAGCTCCTTTGTTTGTAACTTCCTCTCTTCACTTTTTCTATGATTTTTAAGTCTAAAATCAAAAAAAAAACTTTTATTTCTACTGAGTTAGAATAATGAAGTTCTAAATACAGATTTGCTCGTTTCAGGTAAAGCAAAAAATGTTACCTAATCCTTTGCAGTTTTGGCGTAAAATCAAAGATTTTTTTTCCTCTTGTAAACCCAATTCAGAGACATACTGTATTTCCAATTCTCAGCTGAATCCATTTGCCTCACTCCGTTCGGCAAAATGAACGTTCAGCTTCGCCACATAAACAATCACTTTTACTCCTAATAAGATAATCTACAATTAATATAAAATTAGTTACTCGTTTTAAATATTCTAAATACATGAATTATAAAAATAGTAATTATTTTGACAAGTTTTCCATAATTAACTCAAAGTTAATAAAATAGTTTTTTAACATATTTCTTACAAATGAAACATGGTTTTGAACAACAACTGTTAAAATATAAACTCAAGAAATGCCCTCAGAATCGAGTTAAACGACATCTATTTAAAAACCATTTTTTTTATTATGTTTTGATTACTAGAAAAATTTAAGAAAAACGTGTTAAGGAAAATAAAACTAAAGCTAAACTAAAAATTCAAGAACCTACAAGACAAGACTATAAGAGTTATAATAATATATTGCTTGTCTCGAAAACCAACACTCTTGTAAATCAATACAAAAAATGTAATTTTATACCTTATAGTAACCGTTTTTTAACAGGTCTTGTAAGCTTTCTATTTATAAAGTTTTGTTTTTTTGAAAATTTTGCTTGCAAGAGTTTGCAGTTGCATTCTGTGGAATGCACTAATCTTTTGCCCATATTGAATTTCTCCACCCATCATCAGTCGACCCCATCGCCCGGCCGTCCAACCTCCGATCCCTAAAGTCGCATGCAATTAAAAAACAATTGGTTATTGCTGATGGTAGATTCGAGCGTACGCTTGGTAATTATTGCTTTTGGTTAAAACAAACACGAACGGAGGTAACACGCCGGTTTCATAACATAATGAGTGTGATGGGTCCCTATCGGGCCAAGTCGTGCGGCTGGCCGGGTCGTGAGAGTGATAGCTGTCAGAAGAGAGAGCCGCCGGCGCTCCACCGAAGGGAGGTGAGGGACCTCACGAGGGCTCTCCGTTGGAGGGTCGTGACCTGGACTATCGCGGACGACCTGTGTGGCACGCGAGCTATACCAACAAACCACCACCCGCCCAGAGATGGTAAAAAATATCAATACCACTACCAAAATTCAACTCTTGTTGTCCTTTTGCTATACAGGGTGTTTGTGGATTGCGAGCAAATATTTTAACCACTAAGAGAATTTGTTATGAAAAGTCGAATTGAAGACCAAACAAATTCCGTATGCAAATTTTATTTTTGCAATTTCCCCCCTATGATTTTCACGAGCCGTTCAGTGTGTCTGTCCTTGTTAGTTGGAATTAAAAATATCAATGAAAATAAATTGCATTGAATGTTGACCGTGAAAGTTTTTGTACAGAAAAAAGGAAACTTTTTGTCCAAAAAAATTATCACTTGTTTCCACGTGTCGTTAGTCGTTAATGCGCTTTCGAGTGAATTGTGCACATCGATTTGAAATTAAATTGTCAATCAAGTCATTATGGCCAACTACTCAAACGCCAAATTAACTAGTGTACGGACATTACTTCCAAGACCGATTTTCACTAAATGTTTGGGCAGAAATCATTGAAGATCACCAAATTGGACCCCACATATTACCTCAACGTTTAACTAGTGCCGTTTATCTGGATTTTTTGGAGGTTCACATGAAACAATTTGTGAATTAGTGTACGCAGCTCAAATTTATACCTTCGAAGGGCTGTGTGTGCGAACGCAGGCTTCCCTAGCCCGAAGAGTACAAGAAGTGTGCATTGCCAACGAATGATCACATTTCGAGCAATTTTTTATAAAAGCAAGTATTGACCCACTAACATTGACACTGATCTACCCTAATGTAGCGATAATTTTTTTGTCTTTACGCTGTTTACGTTCCAAAATTGTTTCTTATGAATGATTGTAAACATCGTATTAAGACATAGGCGGGGACGGGTTTTCAGCCTCATTTTATTTTTAATTTTAACTCAGAAATGACGTGCTTTCGACAAAAGTTGGAATAATGAAAGTTGTTTCTTTTAAAGAGTCCTATTAGTGGTTAAAATATTTACTCGCAATCCTCAAACACCCTGTATACTTTTTAAGAGGAAGTACTAAATCAGCAGTTTGTCACAAAATATAATCTATAACCACTTTTTATCCAAAAACGTCGGTGCTTCCTTGTGTTGTTATAAGCAAATATTGTTTTTTTGATGTTTTTATCCTTAACTTTATTTTAATGCATATAGCGCTTTCTCAAAAAATCTACCTTGCTCTCGATTTTGGCTTTGAACTCGTTTCGGTCCGCTCTCCCGAAATTCGTCGTGATTGCGCCATGCACCTTCACCGAAGAAAGTGAATGAACCATTCCATAACAGCTTTGACAGCGGACGGGCTCCACAGGTTTGTCCGGCTTTTAAAAAATGTATCAACAGGTGCCCCCATAACTTTCGACTGCGATCTCGCTGACACCATAAATATATGCATCGGTGTCATGATTGTCGGCCACTTAATAACTCTCGTAAACAAACCAAGGAATGAAAAAGAAGAAACTGTGGTGAATCTTGGCTTGGAACACGAAACTAGAGCGAACGAGAACTTATTGTGGAAGAAAACGTGTGTTGGAGGTTTGTTTGGGTTAGATGAGATGATTGATTTGACGTTATCAGGGGTGACCTTGATCTTTAATTCTTGGAGTTAAACAATTCAGAAAGAAAAGTGGAGATTGGCTGGAAAAAGGATGCATGCGAAGTGTCTGCACTTGTTGATAGTAACAACAGAGATAAAAATAAAGGAAAACAAATAAATAATTTGTGGAATGTGGTCTAGATTAAGCTGAGCAATTGGACCAAAAAATAAGATTACAACATCAAATTTTATAAACTTATCTTAAAATTTATCAAACAATTTTTTTTTCAAACAATTTAAAAACCTCTTTAGAGTATAATGTAAATTTCAAATCTAATAATTTTTTAACTTTGTTAAAAGAAAGGAATAGGAATAGAAAAAGTGGTTATAAACCAAGCGATAAATTTCAAAATTATTATTTTTTATTGTTTTATTGTTTGTTTTTTTAACTTAACAAAAGATTTGTACAATAATAATACATTTCACTCATAATCCTCAAATTTGCTTGTTAATCTTCTCACGTCTTCCATTCTTTTACTCCTAATCCTCTTCGTCCAGTACACTTTCTCTTCCTCTTCCAGTTCTACATTCCACATTTTTTTCTACCTCTTACATCTAGTATTTATTTGCATTAATATCTTTCCTTTTATTTGAATCTTCTCTGTGGTTCTTCTTTCTAATTTTTGTTTGTTTGTCAAACTTTCCACTTTTTCTCGTAAGTTACTCGTGTCTTTCATAATATTGTCTTCTACTTTCTATTTCATAAACCACGTCCGCACTTTTAATTTCCTTCCTTGTTTTTTTCCTCAAACTTTATCCCTTATTTCGATGCTTCTACTCCTCTTTTATCGTTTTTTACTTCTTCTAGCAACTAGCACTTTCCCTAGCATTTTCATGTCTAGTCTTACACTCTCTCCAGTACCTCTCCTGTATTGCTTTTAACTTCTTTAGTGCATTTTATCACCATATCTGTCTCAGAACATTTCATCTATACTAAACATAAGTTTTCTTTTATCTACGACAAAACTGAACGTTTCTTTCTCCCCATTCCTATTCTACCTCTTTTATTTTCTTTCCTCATTTCAAATTCTTCCTATCATATCCAGTATTTATTCGCAATGTCTTCTTTCCAAATCTGAATTTTGCAATAATAGCAATGTCATTCTTTTTTATATCTCTTCTGAAACGACTCATTCTTTTTGATCCTTCTTTCTTATGTTTCCCTCATTATGATGTCAAAGCTTAAGTAACCGGTCTTCTTCTTTCCTCAACCTTTTCAATTTTTTTTTGCTTATCCGTTTCTGTTATAATATTATCTTTTATTTTCTTTTCCATAATCCACTTCTTCACTTCTTCATTATCTCGCATTTCGTTCCTGTCATTTTTTTTTAATTTTGGAAATCTCCTAGTTTTACTCTACCTTCCTTTGCTTCTTCTATCACTGTACAGGGTGAATAGAAAGTATGGAACCAAGCGGCTTTTGTAAGTTATATATTTTCAGAAAATAATACATAATATAAATTAAAGTAATATAAAAAAATGTGATTGTATTTTGCGAACTAAATTTTGTTTTATTTTTGTTTTTTAAATATTCGTATTAAGTAGATAGTTGTAATTCTTAAATCATAACCTTAATGAGAAAAATGGTTTTATAGTGGATTGCCATTTAAAGAAAATATTTTTTTTGTAGAACTCAAAAACAAAAAAAAATCGAAAAATTATATTCTTGATAAAACTTCACATTTTGATAGTAATTTATTATTCAATTATTTTTTCTAAAAACTTAATAGTTTGAGCAAAAAACACTTAGTTCCATACTTTTTATTCACCTGATATATGTATAACTTTCTAACACTCATCTCCAGCACCTCTCCTATATTGCTTCTAACTTTTTCAATTCTAGGATCAACAAATTTTTCAAAAAATATTTCAAAATTTTGCAAAATGAATCGTGTCTCGAGCCCCGTCTGGTGTTACATCAAACCCACGAAAAAAGTTTAAAACTCAAGTAACATGTCTGGCATCGCCTCGAACCGTTAAAAATAGTTTTGACACTCCCCAAATTTATTGTGTGAAATATTATGTAGTGCACGTTTGAAAAATGCGACTTTAAGATCGTTAATTACTGCGTACCGCCGTAAGTGTCTCGGTGTCGCTGTAGTCGCGCCACTCGCAGACAAATGACCGCAGGAATAATTTATGAATCGTCCTGAAATAACTGAAACGAGGGCTGCTCCTCGTTTTTTCCTTGACACAAACGTCGATCAAAACCGGTAGTTGCGCCATTATGAATTATGAAACAGGAAGAGGAATGTAGGAGAGCAGCGAGGAATTTTTCAGCGATGGCGATATGGGACGTAAAAGGAGATGTTCACATGTACTTCATTGAATACGTCCCGTTTTTGCCAAGAAGATGGCCACGCTGATACGTGGGAAAGCTAATTCTTAACAAATTCAAAATTCCAATCGACAAATGCATTTTTTTAATTTATTTGTGAACGAGTGTCATAAAACCTCGAGATCGTAAATCTTGACCCAGAAGTTAAAAAATTCTGACACTTTTTTGTCGAAGGAAAAAACTTGTACTTTAATTGCACTGGCGATCATAATCAAAAAGGGGCTACTCTACGGAATACATAATTACGGAATAAATTAGCTTTAATTAGACGAAATTTATCTACGTTGCGTACGCACAAATAATTTTACTCCTCGTTTGTAAGAAACTCATTTTACAATTGATTAGACACGTGCGCAGTTGAATGAAATTTAAAAAATCAATTAACAAAATAAAATCTTCTAATTATATTAATTAGTTAAGATTTTGTCAACACTTTGCAATCTGGAGCTCTCACTTATACAAAATTAATGCTAATTTAATTAATTGTTAATCCTCTTCTTCTCTAATTTCACAATTAAAAAATATGAGTAATGTCAATTTGCATTCCCTGACAAATGTCCACCAGTTTAGATAATTATTAATCACATACCTTGCTAGTTTATTAATTTTTTTCTCATTAATGTTTATGCAGCTCCAGGAATTTATTTTGAGTTTTAAGGCTGTTGCTTAATGTAAATTTAACTCGCATTTGATGTAGTACTTCCACAGCTCCAGGACTAATAATATATTGCTTATTACCTCCTTAAGTAAAGCTTTAACAAATTCTACAACGAGTGCAATTAAAAAAATATGCTAAATATATTTTTGACTGCTGGCTATTAATAAATGCTCCAAATAATTTGTCAAGCTTCATAAGATTAATTGAGAAAGCTTTGTTAATAGCGCTAATTAATTAAAAATTATTATTGATTGTATAGTTGAATTTTTTCACACGTATCTTATCACAATATAAGTTTAACTTAATTATAAAAATTAGTAGTTGCTTTATCTTAATTAATCATGTCTCTAAATGATGTAAATAACCAGTTAATCAACAACAGATGACAAAATGGAATAATGCAAAAATAGTAAAAACTTGTGCTTTTTTGTATTTGTTTTCTTCTGTTACTTTCTTTTACTTGTTTATACTTTGTGTGTTGAGTTTGTTTTTGACAACTTTTTTGTTTTTGTTATTTTTGTCTTTTATTTTCTGTTGATTTCTTTTTGATTTTTTTCGACAAAAATAAATCTGTATTTAATTCTTTTTCTTTAATTGATATTTTTAGTTTTGGGCCACTTCTTGATACAGAATTCTTCAACTAGAAAAAAAAACATTTTTATTTCTTACGTGCAAAACCCAATCAGGTCAATCGATAAATCATTCCTGCGCATTCCTAATAAATCAAGAAAATTATTGTTTAATTAACATCGCATTCCTGTCTCGTGTCCGGTCAGGATAAAATTCCTGTGTTGCGAATATCCGTCAAAAATCACTTCCTTTCGGGTGCACGTGGTGGCAAGACTGTAGAAATCCCCCCATATCACAAGATAACTGAATTTTTCAGATTTTAATTGCTAATTAAAGATTTGCGATCTGTGTTTTGAAATCGCGATTGGGGAGATTAGAATATTAGTGTAACTGTTTCGTTGTCTCTATTAGACGGTGATGGACGGGGCGATGATTAATTCGTGATGTAGTAATTGCTTCGTCGAGTTGTATTACAAGCGATTTAATGATTCAATTTGTTAACGCGACTATAAAACTCCATTTGACATTACTATTATCATTACGAGAGGACTTTTTCTTACTGATTCAATTACGCAGATGGCGAAGTTAATTGTCTTGAAAGAGACATTGTGTAAGCTGGGTGAACAAGGAGGTAATAAAGTGCTTCAGGCGGCAAATAGAAATTGCAAACGAGAGAAATGGCTATTGAAATAGAAATTGCTACAAATTAATCAAAACAAACAGGAAGGTATTTCTGAAACCGTTGGAGAAAATTTTATTCAGTTGAATCACAAAAGAATGAGTTATATGTACGCAATTTTACCATAACTGAATGCTTATGCTCTCTGTTCTTATTATGATTTTTTTCAAAATGTATTTTTTTGCATTTTTACAACGTGTTTTTTTCTAAATCTCTTGAACTTCTAAGGTCAATTTTTAGTAGATTTAGGGACCCGAAGCGTATATCAGCTAATAATTCCAAAACTATTATCAATAATTGACCTGTGTTTAAAAGACAAAAGATTCTTCAGAACATTTTATTCGTAAATACGTAGGGTGTTTTAGAACTCGCGCCTCAGAGAAAAAAATGAGATAAGATACCAAGAACAAGGAAAAATTCTATCTATAAAAATTTCAAAATTATGGAGGTTTAAATTTTCCACTTCAAACATATTTATTTCTGTAAGAAAAATTATTTTACAGCAAGTTATTAGAAGAGAAAATAACTATGTTTAACGTTATTTGTGGCTTTCATGGGCAAAATTTTTGTTCTTTCATTGAATAATTATGAAAAAACATATAAAGTCTGTTTTTTTTTTACTTAAATTTATTGGAAACGAATAGTTCGCAAGCAGGAAGTTAGAAAAAGGACCCGTTGAAATGTAGACGCAATTTGTAATGCAGGTTTGCTAAACATTTTCAATTTTTAGCAAGAAATTGACAAGAATACAAAATAAACATGAATGAGAAAAAACCTCGGAAAGAAAGCAAATAAATTAGTGTCTTGTGCATCGTTTTTGAGGAACGAGTTGAAAAAGTAACAATTTTGAAACTAAAGCTGAAAAAGAATTTATAAAATTCATCAACCTTGAGCTCATTTCAATAAATTACACAAAATGTATTGCCAATCATAATAACACCTACTTGTATCTTTTGCTAAATAACTTTTTTCTGTATATACATCCTTTTCTTTAAAGTTTTTGTAGCAAGAACCTCATTTTTGTCCACAACCTTGTACTTACTTGCGGTTTCTATCAAAATTATAAGCACTGAATTCTGTCTTTAGACCTTAGGTAATGATTTCTGTCCTCAGGTATTCAATTATACCGCTTTCAAAGACCAAGTAGGCACACAAGATTCATAACAGTCAAACTTTTGACAACATCTCAATTTGAAAACATAACCATAATTTTTTAACAAAATTTCTAGAGACAAAAACAAAAAGCAAACAAAATTTGTGGCTATAGAGACAAGCTGCTACCAATTTTTTCACCAAAATTTTGAATAAAAAACAGACAGAAATAAAAAAGATCAAATGTCAAAATTTCCTGTTGGTACCTTATGTTACTCCGAATTTTTCTTTGAAACGCGAATTTTGAAACACCCTCTATAGTTTCAACATCAGAGGTAAAGTTTCATCGAAATTTACACAATAAAAAAATTATAAACAACCTTTCTTTTTTATTTAAACTTGCATTTATAATGTGTCTAAGTAAAAAAACGTTAATTTAGTCTGCAAATTTTTTTTAAACATAAAATTTCATCACATTGGACTAAAATTTTATTTGTTATTAATATCTGCCTAATTTTTTTTCAATTTTAGTACAGAAAGCCAACCCTTTTAAAATTTTTCAAACGGCAACGTGTAATAGAAATTGTACTCAACTAAAAAGTCTTAAATCACGTCAATCAAGAGAAAGGTTAAGCCTCCTATTACGGACACTTCCCTATACGGAAATCTATGCCTTTATGAACACTTTAGTTTTATAGGAAAAGTCTTGGTATTTCATGTGGAAGAGCTAAATTACCAAAGCTCTGATTTTCTTTTGATAAAGGAAAGAAAGTAGGAATAGGAAACAATACATGTTGAATTATTGTTCAAAACACATAAAAATAAATTTAGTTGACAAGATTTAGAAAAGAGATAATTGAAAAGTTTATTATTGCGGTTTTCCGGAGTAGATAGTAAAATTTTTTCAACTGATCAATTTATCCATTGTTGAATTGCTTTTGGCGAAAATCTCTCACAAAGTAAATGTCGAAAAAAACAAAAAGTTGATCTATCTTGATGCGTGTTCCGCGGCAAATTACGCAATTACTGGATGCAGCTGTGCCTATATTAATTATTTCCCAATTTTCAATCCACCTGCCCGCTATCTCTGGAGAAATATGGTTGATATACATACAACGGTCGGGGTGACGTCCCGCTGTTTTACACATGTTCCAATTCGGAACACCAGCGATTCGTTATTTTGACACCGGCGGCGAAAAAACCCCTGATTTATGCATATATTCGTGGCGGTATCAGGAATGTCACGCCGATGAGGTTATTGTCCCATTCGGGAGATTAAATATTTGACCCAAAAATGACATAATTTAAATATATTCGGCAAATATTCACAGGGGTCACGTGCTGGCCTTGCAATGATGAAATCATTCTTTAAAAAGACTGCAGGATATAAATTATGATTGGAAGTGGAAGAATACGTTTTATGGTGGTGATAAGGCGACGATAATTTGTTTAACTCTACTAAACTGCCTTTCCTTAAACAAATTTATTTTTTACAAAACTTTATCGAAGACTACTGCAGTATTGCCACCAAATTTAAATAAATTTAAATTTTTTTATGATCGCGAAAAATTTAAATTTTATCAGTAGCGAGCTTGCAAGATTTATTGGTGCTAATTTTCAGTTTTCATGGTATTTCCGCTAATTGAAAGATAATTTCATTTCTGTTAATTAAAATTCCACAAGCTAAATATATTTTCATTTAATTTTAACTACGTGGAGTTTCATAAATGTCACTTTATGAATTTTATGTCACAAAAAAACGGATGTGTTAATGGATTATCAAAAAATCCAATTTAAGATATTAAACACCAATTCTATACATTATGAAATTTACAAAAAAAACACGTTTAAATAAATTGTAACCCCAAGTGAGTAAACAATTTTGAAAAATGAAGAATATAATAAGAATATAATAAGTTGTAATAGATAAAAATGTTTGAGGATGTTTTATTTGTTTCCGAAATACCTAAAGCTGAAAAATTTGAAAAATATTCAGTATTTTCTTGGCAGTTGATATACGACATTAACAATGTAAGAAAAGAAGTTCTACTGATACTGATAATTTTGATCAACGTGGCCTATGACTAAGTTGGCAATATTGAATAATATAGAGACGGAAGAAGATACCATGCTTTGAAATAAATTTCTAATCAAAGTAACCTGTGACTTTAAAATCAAGTTGGCAACACTTAATTATTTGTGATATTAAATTGTGTCAGGGGACGGTCATGACAGCAGCCCCCTTCGGAAATGAATGACATTTTATTATTAAACTATGACGTTTATTTGATAGTTTATGTTGGAAACTTAACTTTAAAGTCAAAAATCACTTTGATCAGAAATGTATATAAGCATAGTATAAAAATTTTTGTCTCATGTGTTGCCAACTTAAATTCAAAATCACATGGTAAATCTTTTTTAAACTTGTTTTATTTCATAATTTCTCCACAAAAAAATGTTTTCATTTTTTATTTGACAAAATTGGTTTAAAAAATATAAATTATCAATAATTACTTTGTTTACTCAGCTGATTGTGAAATTTTGCGACTTTCAAAATATTGAAAGTAAAGTACAAGTAACAAAAAATTCAGTACACTAGAAAAATATTCCTTTCGTCATATCTTATACATTGGTATGTATTATTTTAAGACATAAAGGGATTATGACAGGTTTTTAGCTTTCGATGTTCATTTGACAAGTTTATCAATGTATAAAGAAAAAAATTGAAGAAAAGAAACACAAACAAAACCGTTGAAAGAGTTCGGAGCTCAACACCCACCAGCTCGATATCTTCAGGAAACAACTTCGGTCAAATTGATAAACCCAAGCATCCGTATGAAACACGTTACATAATAAAAACAGTTCTCATTTAAAACCAAGATCTGCTTCTTTCCCCAGTTATCACAATTTGTAAATAGCCGTTATCAGAAATCGGTCAAACAAATATTAACCTGGTTGTATGTATTTATTAATAAAAATTTTGGCGAAAATGCACAACAGCAAACAATGAACAATAAATAATGAAATAATGGGTGGCGATAAGCGTGTCGCATAAATTTTATCCAAATGCCGTTGCGTTAAATTTAATGTGGATTTCAACTGTTTTGTGTACAAATTGCATTAAATGCAATCGTCTCGGCAGACGGAAATGCGACCAAGTGCATTATATGCGAGAGAATCTGCGTTAATTCACTCGCTGGAATTACTAACTTGTACAGTTGTAGATTGTATCGGAAGGAAATCGCGCTTGGGGCTCCTCGAAATTCATTATTTAGGGCTTGGTGCACAAAGGCACGCGATCTAGACCAAAACGACACATATTTTAGACCGTTTTATACGCAGAGAGGTTTTGATTAGATCTACATCGGCAGATAAAACAGCAACAAGTGCTAAGAAGCGAAATAAAAATAAAATTAATGACATTTTTAGTTTCACAAACAAGAATGATTTGTTTTTTTCACCATGAGTTCTTATGCAAGATTCTTAAAATAACTCAAATTTGAAAATATTGAGTATTGCCTAAACTTACTTCTTTTTTCAAAAAGTAAATATTTAAGAAATAATGATCATTCTGGGCTTTGTTAATAAATGTATTAAATTTTTTAGCACATCCGGGGTTGCCGGAAATCCTATCAAATTTAATTTTTCAAATGGAACACCTATGTTTTTTTCCTCCAAACAATAATAATTGACATAAAAAATATTGTAAACCACTATTTATTACATTTTGCGCAACACAATGCAATCAAAAAACATCTTCAATCTTAGAATTTTATAAGGAAATTGGTCGCGTAGCCAGATTTTTAATTTTAAAGGAAAGGTGTGTTTAATTTTTAATTGTTGGTTTGAGAAATCTAATTTGTCAGTTGATGAGCGAGTTCACTTATGGAAACTCTTGGATTTTCTTCGGCTGATAACAAAACATTCAGATTTCTATTTTCTTGTTCTTCACAAAGAACCACAGGTTTTTTATTTTTAAGAAGCGAACCTATTCGTCTCAATTGTTTTTCAATTCGACTAAATTTCCAACGATTTGGGTGAACTATATTTGAGTATTTTTGTCTATACTTCCGCTCTATTTTTATTGCACTTAAAAAACACTTCAAGCTGATCTACCAATTCGTCGTAATTTATATGATCCATTATTAAAGATCTCAATAAGATTTATTGACAAATTAGGCTTTGTCAAACTAACAATTAAACGGTATCCAAGCATATTGCTTTTTGCATGAATACCTTGACAAGTAAAATCCGCCTACGTTGCAAAATTTGCAATAAAATTCAAAAATTTAAATTGTTTTCTGAGTGCATTATGTAAAGTAAAATGTAATAAATAGTGGTTTACCGTATTTTTCATGCCAATTACATATTATTGTTTCGAGCAAAAAAACATAGGTCTTCCATTTGAAAAACTAAATTTAGTAGAATTTACGGTTACACCGGATATGCCAAAAAAAATGATGCATTTACTAAGAAAACGAGGAATGAAAAGTATTATATGAAAATTTAGATTTAAAAAAAATAATAAGTTTAAGTGTTATCGGCCGGGGCGACTTGGACCGAACACCCTGTATACACTTTTGTTTTCCCTACCTTAATTTATTTGTTTATTGCTTTAAAACAATTTTTAAATAATAAACACACAATTTGAACATGACAATTCCTGATGACAACTTAAAATAAGTGTCAAATTAAAAAAAAAACAATGCACTGAAGAGGTGTTGGATTAAATTTTGTGTGACATACATGTATCAGTTAAGAATAGCACCGCACTCGCCCTACGGGCTCGTAAAATAAACCTTTCCTTTTTCCTTGCGTGACTTTTTGTACCATAAATAACTATTACTAATGGTAACCTACAATTTTTATTTAAAAATTTCAGTTTTTGTATGAATAGATTTACTTAGATCTGAAAAACTTGATTTGTGCTAATGTTCTTTAAAATACATAGTTACTTTAATGTGTACAATTTTTTACATAATGTAACTAAATAAAATTATTATGGCTGCAATAACAATCTTATTTAAAGAAATAAGAAAAGCTGAAAAACATGATCTTTTGATAACAACTTCCACCGACATGTTTGTAAATTACTACTGGTAGCACTTAAAGTTCGTAACTCGTTATTTAGTTAAATTTAAGTTAATGTAGCCAAGAAAGTGTAAAATTAGTTGCAGTATAATTCCACTTTCCTCGTAAACCGCGACAAATAACTCTTTGTTCCTTTCGACTGAAGCAATTTTTTCAAAAACAGTAGCTTGCATTAACTAAATCGAAAGCCACGAACGCTGTTAATAAAGTGCGAACTGAAATATCAAGGTTCGCAATGCAGGCAATGCATAAAAACACAAATACCGAGTAGTTAACGTAATCTTCTTAAACTATTCTCCTTGGAAAACATCCTTAATCCCGGCTTATATTCCTGGTCGTTTCTTCACACTCGTCCTCACCTAATTAGGTTATATCTTGCGGATATCACGTGACCACGTGTATTGTTTCGGTGGGACCGTTACCGCCTCCTTTTTGGTCCGAATATCCGATAACCGAAAAGTCACGACTCAGAGATACGAGAAAATTGTATATTGCGAGTGAATGCTATTGACCTTTTCATATAGATTAACAGGTAAACCGATTAAAGTCGAGCACTGGTCTCATGTCGGCATTTCACATGAGAGAATATACCCACACACGCTCTGAGACAGGAAACTGTTTTAAAACTGATTAAATCTTTTTTCCCGTTCGATCGAGTCCGGTCCTGGAGTTGGAGATATTTCAAAAACATCTCCATTTCCGAGACCACCTAGTGTTCCCTTCTTTCGGACAGATGTTAGACGAGATAACGAATATTTAGGAGAAATATAGAGTGCCGTGACAATTGACGTAGCGTGCGGTGGTCTAATCCAAGCTACCTGGATGTGTCAAGTAGCGTGTGTCTTTTGTTCAACGACAATAGAAACGTTGACAGCAGGCCACTAGACGCCCCGAAAAATTTTTCGCAATCCAAGTGTCAACGAAATGAAAATGTTCACATTAATTGGTCCGGTTCATGATGAGTGTCGTTAAGTAATCAGACGCTTCCAAATATGGCTGATAAGAATGCGAGACGAGCGCAGCCTACTTTGTCATAAAACTTTGTAATTGAGGCAATTTAAATCGCGCGAAAAAATCGCGAGATTTTTCCGAAAAATTTTCTTGATTGGACAGATGTAAGAGGCGAGTGTTGTGAATGCCAAAGAGGCAGCTTCGCCTTATTAGTGTTAGTGGCTTTTCAAAAACTGATTATACAGCGCACTAACTTACCGGCCACGACTCAAATGGAGTTATACATCTATTGGTTTGAATTAACATCGGTTTTTTGATTAAAATGCCTCCCAAGAGAGGCTTTTTGCTCTCTAGAGACTCGCTGTACAGAGACATCCAACAGCGATTTGTTGCGAGAAGGCCGTGAAATATTTTTATGTTTTCTCTACGCCTACCTGTTTTCCAGTAGCTCGCCTCATTAGAGTAGGCGGCGAAGAGATACCGAATTTTCGAGTAACTGTTTCTGGAAAAACAGGTGTGGCTCGATGCGAATCGAATCGGTGCCAAATCCGGACGATATGCCGGCCTAGCGGCTCTAATAAGAGGAGCAGCGAGGTGAAATAATTTTTAATTATAATATAAGTCCGCCACCCCATTATCTGTCATTTGATTCAGTTAATCCGACAATTTACAATTTAAGTCGGGCGCCGTTGCTTCTTTGTGTAATCTGCCCCAACATCAATCATTCACAGAGGCGAAATTACATAGGATCTAAGCAGATGGCTTCCCAGATAATCTTCATAAAATTCATGAGCTTTTGTATTGTTATTAAAATATTACCTGTTGCGTTTCTAATAACAGTTAATTGCACGCCACATCGCGGGAAATCGAGACGAGGAAATCATCGCTCAAAAACGGACGGATTTAAATGCTAATTTTTAAGAAGGAAATTGGCGCCGTTTCGGTGGGTGGCCGATGTACAAACCAAAACAAAGACAATAATTTCGATTTTTTATTGAATTTTGCGGCCTGACGTGAGTACCAGCTTATCGAAAAATCAGACGAGTCATGCCAACATTCGAATATTAAATGGAGATGCAAATTTTTGGTGTTTCGAAAAACAAGTTTATTAACTGTCATGACGTCTTCAGTTTTTTGCATATTTTTTAAACGCAGATGAATTAAAAAGTGCACAAGAAAGTGCAAAATAACAAATGAATCGCAATCTATATGTATACGGTGAGCGGCAAAATTATGAAATAATCTTATCAAAACGGAAAATATTTTGTTTTGGCATAAAAGCTTGAACTGGTCAAATTTCTTTCAACTTGATTTAAAAATTTACACTTTTTGGTTTGTTGATATTAAAACTTAAGTACGTTTTTCACTTTTTGTAAGTATGTTTTTTTTTGCAAAAACTTTGGTATGTAATATACCTACTTATCTATATTGTCATTTCGACAATTAAAAGATCTATCAAAATAGCTAAAAAAAGGAGTTTCTATTAAAAAAATGTCGATGACGTCATTACTCAAAAACCAGAAAAGTGTAAAATTATAAACCAAAACAAAATATTTTCAGTTTTAATAAGATTATTCCATAATTTTGCTGCTCAGTGTATTTTCAAATGTATTAAACTGTTAAATACTGGTAAATAACGATTTTTCGCTTAAAAATAATTATAAATACATACATATTTTACAAAACGTTAAAATTAAATTTTACCGATGTAACAGAAAGTGTTAAATCAGCTCCGAGTTCCGAGTGAGTTAATTCAAAAAGACGATAACGCATTTTTATAACAGAATTCATCAAAAGCGATAAGTAAATTAGTGCTTCGAAAACTACAGAAAAAAATACCAGTGCTTTAAATCATAGAAAAATGCAAAAAAAATTAATAGCATAAGTACAATTTACAATGTGTTCCGTATTTAAAATAATACGAAAACAATTGAAGATCCAAACATTTGCAAATAGAAGAAAACCTCTAAAATTAATCTTCAAATACGAGTATCTACCTACTTTTAGAAGTTTTGTAGTACTTAGAATAAAGTCATAATTATTACTTATTAAGTTATTAGTATTTTCATTTTTTGATATTAGAGCTTAAATAATCCAAGATATGCCTACGACAGCAAAAAGAGACAGACTTCCTAAACGAATAATAAAAACTAATTTTGTGTTTTGTCAGCCCCAGAGAAAAATGGTAAGGTAAGATACCAAGAACATGGAAAAATGTTAAAAAAATTCTGTCTATAAAAATTTTGAAATTATGTTTAAATTTTACAAGTTTTTTTGCTACAAGCTATTAGAAGAGAAAACAAGGAAACTCCATCCTAAATTGTAATTCTGTTTAATGTTATTTGTGGCTTTTATTGGCATTATTTTTACTTTTAGTAAATAATTATAAAAAAACATATACAATATCATCAGTGTCATATTTTTTTATAATTATACTTAAAAAAATTAAATACATATTTTGTTTGATAATAGTTGGACATGGAAAAACTATTTCACTCCAAATGTGTAAATAATAATCAAAAATTTAAAAATACAATGCGTTAGAAGTACCTATTGAACAAATACGCGAGCGCATCAGAACAAAATTATTACATATTTTCAAAAATAGGAAAAAGAAATATGTCAACACAATTAGAAAAAGATTTTTTTGATGATCTAATGGAGGTAGGATAACGTTCCACATAGACGGAATTTGGGTATTTGAATAGCCATATCGTCATTTTTGTGTCATATAAAATATATTTTATTGAAAAATTAAAGCGGCGTTTTTTTACAACACTCTATGTATCACTAGAAGTTACAATGGTAATGTTAGCTTGTTTAAAAACAAAGAAATGTTACTAGTCGCCAATAAGTTGATTTATTTTGCATTTTTTTCATTATTTAGTACTTAGAAAATCCTTTCATTAGTGACACGTTAAATAATATAGTTTAAATCCTTTTAGTTGAAGATTCAACATTTTTTCATGGCCAAGTGAGAACAAAAATCAAAGATAATTTTTTGTTAAAAATGTATTATAATAATTTGTTACAAATATATATTCTTTAGATAAGAAAAAAACAAGCTTTTTAAAAATGACAAATTTATTTTATTACTTCTACACAAACAAA
The DNA here is from genome assembly GCF_015345945.1 of Tribolium madens. Taxonomy (NCBI): domain Eukaryota; kingdom Metazoa; phylum Arthropoda; class Insecta; order Coleoptera; family Tenebrionidae; genus Tribolium; species Tribolium madens. The sequence continues at coordinate 5,112,017 of NW_025400975.1, forward strand.
TGAAAAAATTTGTAAACTACATTATTAAATTCTACGTAAAAAAGTGCCTGAATAATATCTTTATTTCAAATACCAGGTGAATTAAAAGTATGGAACCAAACGTTTTTCGCTTAAACTATTTAATTTTTGGAAAAACTAATTGATGAATGATAAAGTACTATAAAAATGTGATGTTTTATTAAGAATAAAATTTTTCGAAATTTTCTTTTGTTTTTGAGTTCCACAAAAAAAAATTTTTTTTCAAATAGCAACCCACTATAAAACCATTTTTCTCATGAAAGTTATGATCTAAGGATTACAACTATCTACTTTATAGTTAATTTAAAAAATTTTTTTTTTACATAAATTACAATTTTGACAAAAAAATCGCATAATTTATAAACAAAATAAAATTTCGTACTCAAAATACTATCACATTTTTTATATTACTTTAATTTATATAAATTATTATTTTCTAGAAGCAAATGATTAAAAAAAAAAACCGCTTGGTTCCATACTTTATATTCACCCTGTATGTGTCTTCCATAATAAGGAAGATATGATTTTTTTAGATTTCGCTAAAATGGCAATTTTTGTCTATAAGTCGAAAACTAAAGAGGAGGTTTTAATCAATATTAATTTCTCAAAAAATGAGCTCCAGAATGTATTACTCGTTTTTGGCTAAACCTCTTAGTTTCGGACATTCCCTATTCGGACATCCAAAATGCAGCACCCTGTACAGTAAACTTAAAAAATAATGTCACTAACGAAAATCTACAGCTTTGTATTTTGTAAAAAACTTTTGAGAAACGGAAAAACTCTAAACAGAAAATGTAGTTCAAATTACAAAAGATTATTTTACAAATGTATAACATAATCGTAGCCTACTATCCCTACTGTCAAGTTGTTTATGTTTTTAAATAATGTGTATATGGAATCAAACTTGCATTTTTTTACTTGTCCCGCCAGCAGGTGCTGTCTGCTGCGTTGGCTGATAACAATATAACAGTGATAACTGTTCCAAATATAACCAAATTAACTTTCCAGTCTATTTTTATTTTGGCACACTTAAACCTCGTTTTAGTTTTTTTTGCTTTAGAAAAATAAACCTTACATTCTTTCGGTCAATTTCGCACAATACGAATCGGCATCCTCGTTCCGAGAAGCCGACCATCCGATTGTCAAAATCCCGTCACAGTGACATCCATTGTGCCATAATCCATCCGGGCCCTCGACCTTGAATCCGTCCCTGTCTCGCAGTTCGCCTAGTAACAAATCAGCCTTTATCTTGACTAATATGTTAATCGCAGAGACAGGGTGTCCATAGAGTTGAAAACTTGACCCCGAAAGAGAGTATCTCGAACAGACAGATCGCGGTGACCCCAGACGAGTAAAACAAACAACGCTATCACTGCTCACAGCCGCCTTGGTCCACAATGCATCACATAGTTTCAACATCGAAATTTTCGAACACCGAGCCGCTTTCGAAGCCACCCAGTATAGTAAATTTTAATTAATATTGGAGGTTCCCACGCTGGAAATGGCGACAAATTTCAATTAGTTATGACAGTGGATGTTAATTATTTTCGTGAGACGTCCGGTTTATGGCCACGAAGATACTTGACAGAAATTAAAATTCAGTAGCCGGCGGTTTAGTGTTTCTCATCAAAGCTTTTTTCGGTGTTTTAAATTCGAATAAATTTCCTATTCTACGACTGCTGGAGATGTAGAGTGACGCAACTGTCAAATTTCACGTTTCAACGCCATATGTCATGCATGATTTGCATTTTTTTTTTACTAATTGCACCGTTACCAAGCCTTTTAGGGCCAATACTAATTTGGATTAATTGACTTTTGCTTTTTCGTTTAGATAAAAATTAATTAGGAAAATTTGTGATTCACACAGGTGACATTTCTAAAAAGTAAATAAAAGTTGGCGCTAAAAACTCAACAATCTGTTTTTAAAAACTCGATTAAGCTATTACATAAAATATTTAAATTCGTGACCACAAATAATATGTTTTATCAAAAACAGTTTAAATTAAACTTATAAATATTTATTAGAACGCAGTGAGAATAGTAGTGAATTATAATGTTAAATTATAGCCTTATTGCATGTCTTATTTTATTCCAAGTGAAAACTTGTGTAAAACTACAAGAATTCGTATGGTGAAAACAGGCAAAACCAGTATCAATTGAAGATAAATAATAAAATTCGCCTTAAAGAGGATTATTTCACCTTCTTTGACCACAAAAGAAACACACAAAAGGCAGAATGTAAAATCTTGACAAATTTGCTTTCTAATGTTGTGTTCACAACAGACAATAGGCAAACCCTCCTATAGAGAGGACATGTTCACTCTCACCGGGGTTGGTTGTGAATCAAATTTGGCCTCAAATGTTTTCAAAAATAAAAAAATTATTGTAAACAAGAAAACAATAGTAACAACAATCAACAATAATAAGAAAATAAGTCATAGTGGAATATTTTATGATTAGGGATAAAAATAAAACCATAAAATAAAAAAAACTTAAAATTTCAAAAATCAAGATTAGGAGGATATAGGCTTGTATTTAAAATATTGTAATATGCAATAAAAATAGTTTATTCCATATTTTATAGACGTTTAAGCCAATTACGGTTAATTTTAAGTACTCATAAAAATAATTTATTGGTTAGTAAAAAATTAAAATTGTTTGATTTTATTAACAGTAAAATATTAATTTTGAACAAAACACTGGTTCATAGTGTTTTAGATCAAGTTTTTTTAAGTTGGACAAGCTGTTGTTCAATTTTTGAGCAGAGTGGCCTGTTGCTTTGAAATTAAGTTGAAAACATTGATCATTTTGATCAAAAATTCACTTTACCATTTGTGACATGATAAAAATTAAAGAAATAACAGTAAGGTTCCTGGTTGGATTCCGAAATATTTCACCATCGACCTTCAACTGTTTTTAAATCCATTGGTACCATCATCACAAACCCATAACTTTGGGTAATTAATCACGACCTTCTACCTGTTAATAATAGAGTCAAGTTTGCTACTTGAAAAAACTGATTTTATAAAAAAAAAAACAATTTTTGATTCGATACGTCCATGGCCTGCTTCCTCAAACCGCTCTTAAAAATCCCATCACATATGACATAAATATTAAAATCGAAGTTGGCTCATTTACGCTCCATAAATGGAATCATTCCTAATTTGTACAGATCAAGTTGTTTTTTGAGACAAATGTCAAAATAGTTTTTGTTCCATCATGGACGACTAGATTTAATGAGGTTGTAATTGTAGGTACGTCTTAACGAGAAACAATTTCATTTCATGAATGAAAAACTCACTCTCCGAGACCGGTTTAAACAAATATAGAATAAAAGGTAGTAAGAATGTCAAAAAAGTAAACATAAAACTGAAATAAGGATCAAGTATTTGTTGACACTGTGGCTTGCGTCGGCTGCGGTTGCGGTAACTCCGTTTAGAAGAGTGCTTAAAAATCAGATAAAAGTTGACAATTTTTAGTGTAGTTTCAATGTTTTTTAACTTTTACGGTACTCCCCGTCGGGCGGGCTTTAAATTTTCCACCCTGGGAAAGCTCAGAGCCTCCTATGACTTACCCAATGCATCCCGGGCGTGTGAGAAGCTCTTTCTTCAAACACTCCCATCTGCAGTGACGGCAGACCCGGTGACGTTTCGTACTTTTCTGAAGCTTCTTCCGTCACTGCGCCTTCAACAACCCCCACAGATCACAACCCTCAACTCACTATGGCCACTGTCACCATCAACCACCGGTTAAAAAAAAACAATGTCACATCACAAGATACGTCACTGGTAATTCAATTGTTTCCGCACACCCGTTACCGACTTAGTGCCGTAAACAAACACTTGTATAAAAAAATCGTTGCGCATGTCACTCGATTTACAACACTATTATTACAACGTCCAAGTGTGCGTGTGTAATAGCGTTACACACTTATTTTGAGCGTCCGCGCACTCAGACGGATCGCAGGCGGCTGGTTTCATGCGCATGTGAGAAGGCGAAGAGTATAGACCACGCCTATGGGATAAAGGTGGGGTTAGCGGGAGTGGAAGGGGTGGTGCTGTCCTATAAGAGAACGCTTCATATTTGTTTATGTTGGAGACAAATGCAAGGGGTGTCATTGTCATGGGGGTCTAAGGGTAAAGTATTTGGAGTGGTAATTATAGCGGAAGCAAGCTTGATGAGTTCATTTGTTTGCGGTTTCATGAATGAAGTTGTAGGGATTTTTACGACTGCTACTTTTATCGCGTTGGCGGTAATTAAAGGTTTTGTTTTGGTGAGATAGCAGTTGTCAGCGGTGGTTTACATATCACATTTTATAGAGAATGCACTTAATCATTTTGATATGCGATAAAACGAGTTTGTAAGACATCCAAATGAAAGATAAAGGTGTTACAGGTAGGTACACTTATAACATATAAAAAAAAATAAAAATTATATGAAAAGACATTATGATAAGTTACTCTAGAAGACAAAACTCTTCTTATAAGTTAAATAAAATGAATAAAAAATTAATTCTGAAAAATACATAGTTTATCTTTTTGAAGCAGACTGGGTGTCTCCAGTAAAATTTATCGTTATCTAAGCATAATAAAGACATGAAAACACTTAGAGTATGATAAGAAAGACATTAGAAGTAAATTGACTTGAAGTGAGCGTCTCTGTATATAGTTTTTTTTTCTGTATCTATAATACCAAGTAGAATATCTTTTTTTAACTAAGAAAATTAAACTTGACTATACCTTGGTGCTTTCCATCCTTAATTATAGTCTCATCATTTATTATTCATGTATAGATTATCAATCTAAATATACCTAAATTACAAAAAATACAAAATTCGTACTCTCGTTTTATTTACAAATTAAGAAAATTTGACCATGTATCTCAAAAAATAAAAGAACTTGGTTGGCTGCCGGTAGACCAAATACACAATTATTTCTTGTCAGTGTTTATACAGGGTGTTTCAGCTTAAATGACCCATTAGACCGCTCTTGGCAGATAACCTATAATACACAAAGCAATTATTCCTTGATTCATATTCGAATTTTGAAAGTTTCATGAATCGAAAAATATCGTTCTTTGATTCTCGATATTTTCAAAATTTAATTTTGAATCAAGGAGTAAGTGCATAATGTATTATGTGTTGTCTGCCAAGAGGTGTCAGGTGGGTCATTTAAGCTGAATCACCCTGTATATAAAATGTTTATTACTGCTTCACCACTTCACCAATATTTCATTCGAAAAAAAGTTGTCATCAAGTTTCTGTTCGTAATATTGCTGACCGGTCATTACCAAAGTTTAAAAAAGCAATATTTAAAAGATCTCTCTCTTACAATACAATAAAGTTATATAATTCTTCTCATTTCTTTAAAGAAAAACTTTCAGTGAACAATTTTCGTAAAAAGATCAAAATACATTTTTTGAACTTCTAGTTTTTTACTTTTGCTTTTTGTTATTTTCTTATTGTTTTATTTCCTGTTATTTCTACTTAAGTAGTTTTTCTTAATTTTAGTTGAACTGTAATGCAATTTTTCTTTTTTCTTTTTTTTTTGTTTTGTTTAGGGAGTATGAATAGCAGTTGCTAGACTTCACCTCCCGAGTTGTATATTTACTTGTATGTACAATTAAAGCTGCTTTACTATTATTATTATACCTAATGTTTTCAGTTATTAATGTGAGTTTTTTGTTTAAACAACAAAGCAATTTTGGAAAGAATTATTTGTGTTTATAGATAAATTACTACTTTTTAATTTCCAAAATTCTAAAAATATGTAATCAAAATCCCAAAAATTTTTGGCATTATTTACGTAGTTTGTCGACTTTAATGTACATGCAATTTGAACACTATTTATTTTTTCAATGTTTTTGAAAATTGCGTTATTTAATTACCTAAAATATTTTTTTTTGACTTTTGATATTCAGAAGTTTTGACCAATTGGTCCGCCGTTTCTGGGCCGTCTGCATATTTCAAAAAAACTAGTCAAAAAAGTACCACTTTTTAAGGCGTCAGCGCGTCCTTTGTTTCTCCAGACACCCGTCGGGGGGCGTTTGAATAGTCAATAGGCGACCGTAGCGCTTGATTGACATGAATGGGTTGTAAAAGAATGTCGAATACCAGTAGTCGCCGTCTTGAAAATTCACCTCATCACCAACGCAACCGTTTCCTTTGCAGCAGTGTGTGTGCATCAGAGAAGAAAAAAAGAGCAGAAAACAAAGAGGTGAAACGCATAAAACGAACGAGCAAAATCGCTTAGATATATAAAGTCACTATGAAACAACACCTGATTTATTGCCACTTGTAACGCAGTGATATACGAGTTTGTTTAAACTGGCTATTAAAGTGGCGTTCACACCGCTCTGGGCAGGCGCTCAAGGATGAATTTTGAACGAGATGGGCGGTCAGGTTCATTTCATTTTATTATTATTTCGACGGTGGATGAAGAATTGAGATGGAATTTTAAATAATAATGATAGAAAGTCAATAATCAATAAGGCTTTTCGTCTCACACGCAGCTAATTACAAAAGTTTTTTCTCTCAGTGCTCAAGATCAAAGCAGTCTAAATATAATCTACATTCCTCTTTTAATTTTCATGAATGGAAAGCATATTTCATTAATATGACGTGGTTTGGCTGCAAAAATAAGATACTTTTTGATTTAGGTACTTTACCTCATCCACTAGTGTCAACAGATCATTTTTTAGTATTCTTAGACACCAAAATTTTTAATTAAACCACGAAATTTCAGACAAAACGTAAAAAAACACAACTCAAATTATAATATACAGGTTGTTCTGCTTAACAACAGTTAAATAAAATTATTTATGATTTTAAATGGGTATTAGTATAAAGCGGTCAGTAGGTAAATAATTCAATTTTGATCAGTATAAAATGATAAATGATCAGTTTTTAATTAATTTTTGCATAGTAAAAAATAGTAAAACAACATAAAATTTAAAGAATATTCAGTCGTGATTACATAATAATGTATGGCTTCTGCGCAAGAATGTTATTTATTTTTGTTAGGTACGTATTTTTAAATTACTAAATATTTATTATTATTGGAGGGTGATATATGTATTAGCTAGGGCCCCTGCGCAAGCATGATTTTAGCAAGGGCCGTAAACTGTGCTCAAATGGTAATCACTTAATCAGTCTAATCAGCGTACGCCACTTTTTGCACTGCTGTGCTCCTGATACTACAATTTCTTTGCAATATTTCGATATTGCTCGGAAACATTTTGTTTGTAAATGTGTGAATATTAAATTAATTAGTTTTGCTTGATATTGATTTATTTTCTTTACTGTGCATTTATTATTTTTACTGTGCATTTATTATTTTTACTGTGCATTTATTATTTTACAGTGCATTTATTGTTTTTACTGATCAAAAATACTTGTTGTTTAAGTAATATATTGTGCATTTAATTTGTTCCGATTTTAAATGAGCAATTTCTTGCCCTCTCTATACAAGGTGTTTTAGAACTCGCGTCCCAGAGAAAAATGCCAAGATAAGATACCAGAAACATGGAAAAAAATGTTCAAAGATTTTCTGTTAAAAAATTTTGAGATTTGGAATTTTTTTATATTTATTTAATGTTACCAATGATCTTGTATGTATATGTTTTTTCATAATTATTCAGTAAAGATACAAAAACTTTGTCAATAAAAGCTACGAATAACGTGAAATATAGTTACAATTTAGGGTAGGTACAGCTTCTATGTTTCTTCTTCTAATAGCTTGCAGCAAAAAAACGTAAAATTATTTTTGTAACAGAAAACAAAAAACAAAAACAAAATAACAAAATTTATAGTTTCGAAATTTTTATTGATCAAATTTTTTTAACATTTTTTCCATGTTTTTGGTATCTTATCTGATTTGGCATTTTTCTCTGAGACGCGAGTTATAAAACAGCCCATTATAATTATTAATTAATGATGAAGAATTAATTTTTCTTACTCATTTATTTCTTTTAAGAACTTTTATTTTTCTTAATACACAAACAAAATTGTTAATCAAACTAAGAGATAGTAGACGAGCCAAATATATACCTACAGGTTGTTTTGTTAAATAACACTTAAATATAATTATTATAACATGTTCAAAAACAATTATGTAGGCAAATATAACAATTCTGCATTTTAAATGAGCACTTTCTTGCACTCCCTGTACTCCTAAAATTATTGAAGAAAACTCCTATTAGGTATAATAAAATTCGCTTGTGTCATTGACGAAATATTCAGGGTAAACAAAAAATATGTAAAACGAAGCATTTCTGGTTAAACTAAATAGTTATAAATACCTTCAGAAAGAAGTAGGTAATTAGTAAAAAATAAATCGTGTTTTTGAGTAATACAATTTTTTTCTTTATGTCTTTTATTCACCTTATCCATTATAAAAAACAAAAATCTTTTATATGTACACTGGCGGATACAGAATTTTGGACTGACATAAAAATGTAAAACGGACCTTAATCAACTAGCCTCACTTTCGGTTTTTGTAAGTTTTATCCTGATAGCTAGAGAAAAAATGACAACAAATCAGAATAATTTATTTAGTAACACGTACTGCTGGCATTATTGTTTCGGAAAATCGACGCCAAAAATAAATTTCAACTAAAACTTTTAAACGTCAATTACAATGACAATAAAGCGTGGCTTACATTGACATTTTTTGAACTGACATAAACTTGATGTCCAAAATTCCGTGTCCGCCACTGTAGTAAAAAATAATAATAGAGACTCAAAATTTTTATTCAAACTAAGAAATATCATACACCATAAACTACATATACAGGGAGATCTTGCACTTCTGTATAATGAATGAGGAAACAAATAGAGAAAACTTCGCTCGTGGCTTTTATGTCATCGACAACATCCATCATGTCCTTTCCTTGTCTGGAAAGCAAACAGCAAACAAATCGGATCGCTGTTAAAAGGAGAATTTATCAGTATTTGCCATTTGTATGGCCAAACAGCTATAGTAGTCTCTGACAAAGAGATTTTAAGTAGTATGTAAAGACCATTATAGGTAAATATTTGATGTTAACGACCAGTTTTACGGCTAGATCTGTTTAAATAATCCGTCTGTGAACACGGAACCGTTCGTTCGCTTGCCATATCTGATGTTCGCTTGTTAAAACTTCCAACCGGCTTTTGTTACAGATGTCACTATGATGGGCGAGTGCGTCCGTCCGTTCAACACCTTTCCTATTCCGGCTAATTGGAGAAGCGAGTTGCAATTGCAACAATCTACCAAAAAAGGGCTGAATTTGGGCACTTACGCCCATCGATAAGTCGTCATTGTCGACGATTAGTTCGAGTAATTGGGGCGCCGGTAGCTGTGATGTGGCGACGAAGCGGTGTCTCACAAAGAACACTTATCAGTTATGGATTAGGTCGCGTGTGGCTGTGGTCAGCACCTGCCCTGGATGGACGCTTACAAATTGAAAACGGGATTAGGAAAGGGACTGACCGGTGGAAGGCCGAAAGGGTGGACACGAGAACTAAACAGCAAATTCGAATAGAAACACATTTAGATTTCATATTTGCTTAAAAATAACTTAACTTTAATGATTTATACAGATGAACAGAAAGAATTTTTGCTTAAACTATTTATTTAAAAAAAAAACAATTGATAGATGGTAAAGTACTATCTACCTATAAAAATGTGATGTTTCTCAATAACAATTTTTTTTGCGCGATTAGACTCTATTTGTTTGTTTACTACATCTGTTTCTAAGACAGTAAGTTGTATTTACTTGTTGCTATCTCAAACTCGTCGGTAAGTAAATATTTTGTTTATTGTTGCTAAGTCGGTAAGCATTCAAAAATATCGTCAAAGTATTTTGGCGTTCAAGAACATTTGTTAGATATTTTATAAAAAAAAATTAAAAAGATCATCGCGCAAAAAATTTCATAAGAATCACGAACGTTAAGGACTTAAATAATTGGAGTCGTCACTTCGCTCCTCCTCCAAACAATTGTCTTCGATCGGTAAAATGTCCTTACCGTTCTTGATGCTTAATATACTATTGAATTTTTTTCTTTTTAAGCTCTGCAAAATTTTTAATTTTTAAAATGGTAATCCACTATAAAATCTTTCTTTACGAAAACTATAATCTAAGGATTACAACTATCCACATTTTATTCAATTTTAATGAATTTTTTTCTGAGTTACTATTTTGAAAAAATCGCATAACTGAAGAACAAAACGAAATTTTATTCTCAAAACACGATCACATATCTTATCTGATAGCATCACTTTAATTTTTATCAATTATTATTTTCTGAAAATAAAAAACTCTCTTGATTCAACATCTTGTTTTCTATTTCAGAAAAAAAGACAAAGTTTGTAACAAGATTCACGAAGATAAAAGAACAAAATTAAAATGTTTTATCTATCAACTAATTTGTTACATTAATGAACTAATTAATAGGTACAAATAACGTCGAACAGAAATTTTGCACCTGTTTTTAACAAAGAAAAGCAGTAATGACTAATGAGTATTTAAATATGATCAAAACACAAACTTTTCATGAATATTTTCCTCATTATTGAAAATAGTTATTTACTTTATTAGTGGAATAGAAACATTATTAGTTATTATTATTACACAACGAGTGTGAATAATTGTAATTTGTAATGATTAGTGCGAGTCGGAGCTTCATTTGTATGGCTATCTAAAAAAAATTTAAATGATATTAGGTTATACAGTGAGCGGCAAAATTGTAGAATAATCTTATTTATAAAACTGAAAATATTTAGTTTGGAAAAATGCTCGAACAGGTCAATTTTCTTTCTAAAAAATACAAAATTTTTAACTTGATTTAAAATTGTATCTTTGTTTTTTATTGATATTATTTCACTTTTTGGATAATTTTTTTTTAAACTTTATGTAATACGTAATATGTTGGTGTTGCCATTTCGACAATTATCTATCGAATTCGCTAAAAAACTAGGGGTTTCCATTAAAAAAAATGTCGCTGCCGTCATTACCCAAAAACCAAAAAGTGTAGAATTTTAAAACAAGTTGAAAATCGTGTATAAGGTGTTCTAGCGAGTAAAAGTTCATTATTCAAAGAGATATAAACTTAATTTAATTAGATACCTAAGATGTAGCCTAAAGAAAATTACAATTGATTTCTTTTTAAATTAGTAAAAACTAAGGAAGTATCGAGAGATCAAGATAATTTGTCCTTGTATCCGAAAACGTATGTCCTGTGCGTATGTCTGTGAAACGTCAAATAAAATGACAAGTGAAAAGGTAAAATCCCATGATCAAAAAGATAACTAAATTTATGATTTACCTTCAAAAAAGAACGGTCTAATTATTATACGTTGGCGACTAATTCCAGCACATTTTGCCGTTTTCGACTTGTCATTTTATTTGACGTTTCACGTGCAGTTAGTTCAAAAACAGACGTACGTACAGTTGCGGAATTAAAAATTCGGGCAGTACCTATTTTTCTGTCACTTTAAAAAGTTCACTGTAAACTACCTTTTACTGTCATCATGACTGACATTTGACAATTAAATTTATTTTTATTTGTTGTTAAATTTGTTAATTAAACAATTTGTCTGTCTTAGGAAATTTATTAAAATCTGCTATGCCTACCTGTTATTATGCCACAAATCACTATTTTTAAAAATAAATAAGTCAAAATGACATAAATATGACAAGAGTAAATGACAAGAGTAATTTTAATTCCGAACTGTACGTTTTCGGATCCAAAAATGATTACAAATTATTTTGATCTCTCGGTATATGTATGATTTGTATTAATAAGTGTGATTTAAAAAGAATTCTAATGTTTTTATTTAAAAACTTTCGATCATAAGGTTTTTATATTAAAATTAAATATAAAAAATTGAAGCTTTTGGTGGCAAGTTAGGGGGGGGGCCCTGGCCCCCTGGGCCCCTCCCCTGGATCCGCCCTTGATATAAATACATATAAACATGTGACATATCAACAACTACTTTGATTCAAATTTATTAAACTAAACTTTTCATGCACAACTAAAGTCAAGTTATCTATGAGAATGTATTTCGGGTTGCGTCTGAAAATCGGTTAGGGTCTTTATTATAAATGACTCTCCCTGTATATAAAAATTTCAAGAAAATTGTCTAGTTGTCATTGATACAATCCAAATTCGAGTTTCTATATTGGTTCTCGGCACCGTTGTGCAATTCTCACTTATAATTTATAATATCCCGAGAAGAACACGAGGACTAATTACGTTTTGTAAATTCATGAGAATAAAATTATCGGATATTAATTAATGCACGAGAGCTTATTCGGTAAGAAAATCGCAACGACAGGGACATTATTATGCTTCTTAGATTCTTAAATTATAAATTTCTTACAAAAAAATCAAGTTGTATGACAACGGGAAAAATTTTTTAATTTTAAAAAATGTCACGTTTTGGTTCTACGTCTTTGCTAAATATTGATGAAGCGGTAAAAAATACAGTACCAGTGATCACAAAACGCACCAAAACATGTGTGTAGACCCAGTTTTGTAAAGAAAAAAGGTATAACTTTGCGAACGAAGAACGCGGGCAATTATATTGAAAGACTGAGCTTTTAACCATGAGGAAAAAGAATGGAAATAAATATAAGGAGTCGGTGGTAAAAATTATGTGGAACTCTACTACCAAATAATTACGAGAAATGTATTAGGTATAGGAAGTTTAATATAACTTAATCCATTTACCGACATTGAATTCAGCAGCTCCAGTTCAATTTTAACAGTAACTCTTCTATTAATATTAATTTTGTAATTTAAAATTTTTAATAAATAAATGATTTTGATTGGCTGCAAAAATTTCCACTTATTAATTTTATATGGGGTTAGCTAGGTGCAAAAAATTTCCAAGAAATTGTTGTAGAAACGACACCGAATTTTGTTTTTCTATTGGCTATTTTTTAGTGTCGTGCGATTTTCAGTACTTATAATTATTGTAAATAACTGACTAAAGTTGTAAGTATTATTTGTTTTTTGTGTGTTTTAATGAGTGTCAATTTTTATTACAACAAACATTAAAAACTGCTGTGTCAACAGACTTAAAAGTTCTTAATAAACTCGGAAATAATCCGCTGATTTGTCGCATTCCTTCAGTCGCAAAAACCCGAAATCTTCGTTTTTTCCCTCATTCAGACCCAATCATTTGCGCTTCCCGCATCCTCCATAACGATCCGATCCTATCTCGATTTTAATTATCCTTTTTAAAAAGTGAGCCCATTACCCTGGCGGCGCATTTTCATCATCTACTCGATCTAAATTACTAATTAAAATGAAACATGCTCTCGAAGAATGAATATCACTTTGCCCTTATTGAACGCATTTCTCATAGTAATGAGTGAAATAAGTGCGGTATCTGAACAATCTGCTACTGGTTTCGCGCCACGGATACCTCGCAAAAATCCAGCCGGGAGAAGAAGAACACTTTGTAATCCTGTCAACGGGGCCCGCAGGCAAGACTCTCATTACACCGGCTCTGGAAAACTCAGTGAAATCGAGAAAATGCCAACGTCTTAATCGCCAGACTTTTTTATCGCTAAGTCTGATTTATTCGAGTGGTGGCGATGCTATCGATGCTAAAGCCACCGTGAACGGAGGTTGTTATGCAGGGGCGGCTTTGCCCGACCACATGCGAAAGGTTTATTGCTCCTTGGGTAATCTTCTCTTAGTAATATGCAAAAAGAAATGAAAACAAAGTAAAAAAAATTAAAAAACGACATCACCAAAAAAATTTATAGCCTTTTTTCAACACTAAATGGTCAAAAATTTAACAAGAAAATTACTTTGCACTTTAAATAAAAATTTAATCGAATGCTTAATATGCAAAATGGTCACGAAGGTTATTGAATTGCCGTCTAAAGTAGAAGCCCTGTCAACAATGAATGAGTACTTGACGACATCTTGATTTAAAGATCGGCAAACAGTCTCTCGAGAAACCAGAAGCAAAATAGCGCTTCTTGAAAAAATCTCAACAAAACTACCACAAGCTCTATTACGTAATCCTCCAGAGCGCAAACAGAAATTTTTACACCGCCTCCCAACTACCTGACGTACTTAACAAAGCTAATAGCCGCTCTAAACCGACAAACTTGACTCGGACAAGATAAACAGAGAAAATAATAATCGCCAGAGGACGTAATGACGATAATTTTCCAACATTCAACAATAGCAACGGTGCTTCAAGATCGTTCAATAAGGCACACGTCATCTGCTTGCGGCCGGTCTGTTATTTTTTTCTTGAAAAACGACAAGAATTGACAGCTGTCACTTGGTGAGTTTCGGTCCGTTGCTTCCATGAATACACCTCCAGTTTAGAGTGGAAAAGTCGATGTTGGATGATGGAAACAGGATTTTGGTTTTATTACTCGACGATAAAAACTTCAGCACGTAGCTTTTACCACTTCGTAATTATCTATTGTGTTTAATGTACCGTAAATTCGGTTAGTTTGTCCAGAAGTGGCGCTTATTCGTTAGCTAAATTTGCATCAAATTGATCGGAGCTCTAATAGATGCCACGTAATTAAGATGCAAGGATTGAGATGTTGCATCATCGATATGTAAATGATTTTCTGATGACTTTCAAATTAGTCAAAATTGAATTACAAATTACAAATTTTACCGTTCTGCTTTCTCGTTCAATCAATTCAGTATCGGAGTACCTATCTTCAATCTATGATTAAGGACAGGTTTAAAAATACCAATGATCATAAAAGATCTTATGTCGTCTATAGAAAAAATTTCTCTATCGTATTTCAAAATTTATTTAAGTACCTAAGCTTTTATTTGACATAACATTTATTAGATTTTACTGTTTTTACTTTTCTAACAGGTATTCTCGTAAATACTACATATTAAGTTTGTCAAAAAAAGGAGAAAGCGCAAAAGCAGTCTCAATGCATTATTTATGCTACAAATTGCAAATTATGTTTAAAATTGATGATTTTAGACACTAAACTTAAATAAGTTTGTTCCAACAAGAACAAAGACGCAAAATATAGTATGAATTCTAAAGTGTGTTAGATATTTATACATGTTTTGTTTAATTTTGAGCGTTTTTTTATCGTAAACACTAAATTTAAGAACTTTCGCCAAAACA
The DNA here is from genome assembly GCF_015345945.1 of Tribolium madens. Classification (NCBI taxonomy): domain Eukaryota; kingdom Metazoa; phylum Arthropoda; class Insecta; order Coleoptera; family Tenebrionidae; genus Tribolium; species Tribolium madens. The sequence goes on from NW_025400975.1 coordinate 5,127,151, forward strand.
ACATAAAATTTGGTCTAAAATTTGTTATTTTTGTTTGTTTCACTCGATTTAAAATTGAAAACCTTACTAAATTGGAATTATCTCGCAAATACAATGCATAAAGTAAGAAAAAACAGGTCTGAAATAAGTTGTTTTTGTCGCTTTTTGCGATTTTAGAAAATAGGTCTGAAAATTTCTCGTCTGTTTTGCTCGATGTATATTAGAAAAACTTACTAAATTTAAAAGATTTTCCTAAAGTAAATCTCAAAAGTCGATATACAATGAATTATTTTCGCTCGTTGCACTTGATTAGAGCGTTTTTCATAAGATTTTACTAGATCAACATGCAGAAAATCAATTTTAGTTTGAAGTATGTTATTTTTAATCGATTCTAAGCTTATACAAATTAGTGTAATAATTAAATGTCAAAATAAAAAAAAAGTTTTTTAACAAGTGTACCAATTCTTTGTTTTATTTTCAATTTTAATAGAACAAACATATCTAAATAAGATCAATGATGATTTATGTATATTTCTATATCTTGGAAGTAAACCACTTATCTCAAAGGTGGAATTTTAATGTATCTCGTTTTTGCAAATGAATAAATTATTTTCTGCTATTCTCTCATGTAGTTTTTATCTTGTCTGCAATAAAGATGATTATAACTATAATAATTAATTTGCTTATGTTTAATGTTTATTGCATTACCATTACCTTTGTAATGCAGTTTGCATCAAACCCGTCATTACCCCATCCACGTAAGTGGAAAATATGGCAGAAAAAGCGAATTAATCCCACAATTATCTCCATAATTTATAATGCGATTAGCACTCGTTCGTTGTGGGTGGCTCTACAGATAGCGATCTTATCACCAATTTATTCGATTTAATTCTACATATTTACCAAAAAATTGAATTTGTTTTCAGAACAATAGCTTTGTCACCAAATTATTTCAATGATTATCTATTTTATGTATACAAATACTCGAAAGGTAATCAGTCAATCAACAAAAAATCAGAATCTGTTTTAGTAGGAAAGCAAATAAAACGCATTTTTATTAACACTATAAAAATTAAAAAAATATTTACAAAAAATGAACATGATTATTTTTGTTACAAACAGTTGAAATACACAAATAGAAACAGTTATGTAAATTCGGTAAAAAATAATTTTCCGTATTGATTTTATTATAAAGATTTTTATGTTTGATGAGGATAGTCAATTTTAGTGCCAGTTCTACTATATTCCTTTTCTGTTGCTGATCAGAAATGGGTGCTGTGTGGGTGACTCACACGCCAAGGTGAAAACGCCACATTAGCATAGAGTAAAATGAAATTTCATTCATGTACACCGTGCTTTTCCATTGTCGTACGTGAGAAATCCCGCGCTAAGAAAACCATTCACTAAAATGAATTATGCTAAGCAGTGGCGGAGCATTATGGGAACGAGCGGTGTTGAGCGTGACCTTGGAGCGGCTCGTTGACGATGAGATGCTAATCATCAGATGGTTATATTTATGAATGAAGCACGGTTTTGAAAACAATAGGAGATTTTCTGGAAGATTGTAAACTTACAAGTTTACTAAAAATAACTGTAAATTCAAACGACGTTTTTTCACTCAGGTTTATTTTATCAAAAGACTATAGATTAGTATATCTACAGTAGGGCTCGAAAAGTTGAAAAATTAAAGGATTATATGCTAATTTTCATATTATCTAAATCATATGTTATGGTAATAAGTGTGAATATTTTATTATAATATCGTACGCAATATAACCAGATTAAAGTTACAACATGGTCATCCACACATAATAAATAAGCAAGCGAACAAAAACCGTGGAATCCTTTTGTTTATAATTAAAAAATTCATTCATGTTTTATTATTATTATACAAAAAAAATCATTAAATAATAAGTAATTAAATAACAAGAGTTGTATCTTGTTTATACCAAGTGAACCAAGTTTCATCAGAACTGTTGATGAAAATTTTTCAAGTTATATCGGGTGCGTCTTAGAAAAAAAGGCCATCTGAAGTAACATTCCAAGAATATGGAAAAAATGGTAAAAAAATTCTATCTATAAAAACTTAGAAGTTATGAGAGTGTAAATTTTGCACTTTGACTCTATTTATTTCTATTGGAAAAATAATTTTCCAAGTTTTCTTGCTATTAGAAGATAGAACAAGGAAACTGTATTCCAAATTGTAACCCTGTTTAATGTTATTTGTGGCTTTAATTGGCAAAATTTTTATACCTTTACTAAATAATTATTAAAAAACATATACAAGATCATCACTATTAATTTTTTAAACATTTTTTTCATAATTTTGCTATCTTATCTTACTTGAATTTTTTCTCTGGGGCACGAGTTGTAATACAGACTGTATACAATAGTTATAGTGTTATAAATGAACAAAGACTTAACTTTTAATTTCAACACCAACTTTTAACATTTTGTATTGATGTAAAACTTTGTCTTTCCACATCTGGCACCTCCTCCCTTCTTGTAATTATTACCAGCGAATTTAGTGTCGCAGGGAGTCTAGGGTTAGGGTCCTTTATCAGATGTTCGTGCTGAGAACGCTTGTTCGGTCTTCGATGCGGCACTGATTTAGCCCCCATGTGTGCAAAAGACAGGCTTTCTCACGTCGCAACTTCATGCTAAGTAGAGGGACGTTTAGCACCACAGGTTCATTGTCTATTGTATTATTTAAGTTTCAAGACAAGACCATAAACAACTAATTGGCGATTTTTATCGCAATTGCGTGAACTGTGTAACCCGTGGAAAATGGATGCACTATTTATATCACGACTTGGCTTGCCTTCTTTCGTCCTATTGTTCCTGGAGAGATTCTCAGCTTCTGATACAGTCGACACACGAAGCCTGTGTTGCCAGTGGACACAACAAAAATTAAAAAAAAAGCTGAATTAACACAAAAAGTCGAGAAACATTTAACTTTTTCAATCGAATTAATTTAGTTTAAAATCTGCTTTCACTAAACCGTTTCAGGTTCCAGAAATTCATTCATAAAAAACAAGTAATCCACGCACGTGTAAGTCCGATAAATATTAACATATGACCGAAGTTTGTTCTCCACTGGCCCTCACCAGATTTTAATTCAGGAATGCTTCAAACGGTCTTTACCATGAAGCATAAATAATAATCAACTGACGTCACACTCAAGCATTATACACGGTTATTAAAATCCTGAAATTCAGACAACAGGAAGTGGAAACAAAGCCTGTCTGCCGAAGAAAAACATCTTTATTAAAGTCGCAGAAATTAATTGACAGAAAAAAATATTTTTTGTATTGGAAGGTGGTAGCACCCTTATCGCGGCGACCGGCTGTCTCCGGACGCACCGGAAACGCCGGACTGTTACAAAAAGGGTGAACACACTTGACGGGCTGATCATGCATACCAACTTATGGCAGATAAAATGCACAAATGTCCTGCACCTGTCCCACAATGACTTGATCAAGTTGAGGTTGGCCCGACTGTGGGAAATCACTTGGCCGACCATAAATATTCAAATAAGTACCAGTGTGGTGTGAACGAGCAATTACAAGTGAACATCAGATATATCAAGTGCGATTATACCGGGTTCTCCCTATTTTAAACTCATTCATCATCCGATTACATTAGCACATAAAAATCCAATTTTCTTGTAACGGAAGTCATCTATAAGTTGGAACAAAGAGAAAGGTCGGATAAGAAGAAGCCGTTTTTTGTCTCGGACGCATTTTTCAGATTAGCACCGACGAGGAAATTTCAGATTGTTACGCTGATGGGGATTGAGACGTTATCTCGCCATTGTGTGAGAGCAAGATGAAAATGAAAACAAATTAGCGAAATTCAACATCAACAAGAACATTTGGAACAATGAGATACCATCTCTAATTCAGAAAACGTTAAACAAAACGAATTCCAAAAAAATCAACTGTTAAAAAAATTAAAAAATTAAAAATCTTTCTAATAGAAAAATAATGTTATTCACATACATATTTCAGTAGCTTACTTAGGTAATTTAGATTAAAAAAATGTTAATTTTTCATTAATAAATTCGGGTAATAGAGGTTCTACTATAATGACTTTTTTTGGAAAAGTTTTTTTGGAGGTTCGGATTATTGTGGGTGCGGATAATCGAGGTCGTACTCTACTTATTATATATATATGTTATAGTTATAATTATTTGTCACAAATTCAATCATAAATACGAGTAAATATAAAATTATACAGAGTGTCCCAGCGAGTTGAAAAAAGTCATTAGTAGGTAACCTTTAAATGGCAAAATTAAAAAAAATATATAAGACATTGATATATACAAATCTAGTCCATCGTTTAAAATTATTTTCAACTATACAGCGTATCTCAAAAATAAGTTACAAGATAAACTTGTGTTTTTTTTTTAATAAAACACTATATGTTTCTTGGCGTTTTTAAATGTAAACTTTTATAACAATGCTAAACTTTTATTGGTCGATTTTGCTTAGTGTTAAAAATAAGACGAAAATAAAACGAAAACATGCACTTTTAAAAATTTATTACACAAAAACTAAGAGACCTAGAAATTTATTTTTTACTACCTCAAAGAAGAAGGTTCGAGCTATAAAATTGTAACATTTTTTAGTGTATTGTTGCATTTGCAAAGATAAAAAAAATGTTAAAAGTTCAATAACTTAAATTTTTTTAATGGAACATACTATTTATTGTTTTTGCATTCAAAAGATTATTGAATTGTCTTTCTAAAATTATTACTTTTAGGTATTTATAATTAATAACTAAAAAGATATTTAAGGTTAAACATTAAAAAAAATTACTATTGTTTCAGTAGTCAAAATGTGCACAGTTGCACAAGAGATGGAAGAAACATCACTTAATAATAACATTTGTGTTAAACTAAATCTATTATTCTTTATTTTTACAATAAAAGAATTCGAATTTCAATATTTATAACGACTTTTACAATATCAACAGATAAGTGATCCGTGGTGGAATTACTATGGTGTCCATAGTATCAACAATGCTCAAATAATGATAGGCATTGTTGCTACAATTAATATTGAATGTTAAATATTTTTTCATTTATCAATTCTAGACAATAAAAGTTAGTTTTTCTAAATAGACAATTTATCAACCTCTGTTAGATGCAAAAATAAAAAATATAGTGAAATTATTTAACTTTTAACAAACTTCTCAATTTATTAATCTTTACAAATGCAAAACACTAAAAAATTTAGCTGCTGTAACAGCTTTAAATTCTTTTTTGCAGAAGTAAGAAAAAATTTGTTCTAGCTGTCTAAGTTTTTGTGTAATAAATTTTGAAAAAGTGCATGTTTTCGTCAATAAAACTTTTTATTTCTACAACTACGCAAAATCGACTAATAAAAATTTAGCGTAAAAACATTATTTTAAAAGGCTACATCCAAAAATACCAAGAAACATACAGTGTTTTTTTCACTAGATTAGTATCTATCAATTTCCTACACATTTTTTTTTAATTTTACCATTTAAAGATCACTAATGGACTTTTTCAACTCGCTGGGACACCCTGTATTCTTACACGAGAAAGCACAAAAAACAGAGTTAAAAGAATAAGAAAAGATTTATTTTAAATAACAAAACTGCAGTTTGGACCGTGAATGAATATATAAACTCGCTAATTATGTGTTCATTAATTAAACAAATAATAAAAAATCGCTTGAAATTTTAATAATAGTCTTAAGGTGAAGTAATTTTTTAATTACAAAAGCTTCATTAATAATCTATAAGCTCCGCTAATGAAGAATTAATTAGATGTGCTCAATCTCGGCGTTCTTCCGGTTTCGTCCTTCCTCTCAAACGCATCAACAATAGCCCGAGTCCAGATTCGGATCCGATAAAACGCCAGCTTCCATTACAATAACTTAATTAGATTTTTTCGTATTTGCATAGTCTTGTCCGCTATTGATTAATAGTGCGCGTTTAATGTTTTCGTAATTAACTAAGTGGAAGCAATAAATAAAAATGCAATCTCCGTTTGTCCTTATCGTGATGAACACGTCGCATTTAAATCATTTTCATGCGGATTACCGACGAAATCCGGCAAATCCGAGTCGGCTTGGGAAACTGAGCGAAACAATAGACGAAAAGCTCGTTTTCCGATGTTAATTTGTTTTGTCATGGATGTCTAAGAGACTCGATTTCGATCGTGACAGTAGGTCAGACACGGCCACAGAACAGGAGTGTGACAGTGTAAAGTCTTTCGGTTGGGCGTGTTTTCGGTCGGTTTGACGTGACCAAGATGGATGGGTATGATCGCACAGTCGGTGATAACACCGGATGGGCTATCTACACAGTCGATCCTCCATACCTGTCAATGCGATGTTCCATATCATTGAGATTGTAGACCATGTATTATTAACACGTGACATTTTTTCCAATACGGATGGTGGAGGTGCATGCGACTGACAGACGGTTGAGATGTCCACCAAGTCGCCAAGGACTGAGGTCGTGGGATTTTTGATCGAGGATCGAGGGACGGCTCAGATTCAATAATAGATTGATTTGTCAAAGAAAAATGTTGAGATAAAAATTTGACACTCAACAAATATTATTTATAAAGTGAAGATACCAAGCGGGGTAAAATAAAAAGACCAAATTAAACTAGTTTCGATATAATTGAATCATTTTAACCAAAATGCAAGTGTAAACAGTGCTATCAATTTTTTAAAATTGCATAGTATAGTAAAATCGTTTTCCTAAAACCTACTAAAAATGGCTTGAATTTGTAACCCTCCATAAATGCACGTTCCTTTGCAAGTGTTGCTGCACCCGCTAGAATAAAACAGAGCCGTATTTAAAACCAAAGTAGTGGTAGAGTTTTACCAAGCTAAAAAAATCAGCTTTATTTAATAATAGCTTGTTAATTACCACCTGGATTTTTTAAATTTCTTAAAATACTTGACTTTAATAACAACTGCATCAAAAACTCTTAAAATATTTCGAGTATTTTAGACAAAAAGAAAGTAAGTAGTCCGGCCTTGTTAAAAACTAACCTGTTACCTTGGTTTCTGGGTCCGGGTGGGTTCCACTAATTTGTTTACCCTCTGGTTTACTCTTAACAATACCGCATTTAACTTAAAAGTAATAAAATTTTTAGTAGGTCTTAGGAAAACGATTTTAATATCCATTTCATTAAAAGATTAAAAAAGTTAATAAAAAAATTAAAAAGTCAAGAGGGAGTGTACTGTTATCCTGTGTAAAAAAATATTCTTATTATTTATATGACCAAGAATATTAATGAAGACAAGATATTTTTTCTAATTTCGTCTAACGTGATATTTTTCTGTCTTTGAGTTTTTAGTAAATTTTTATTAAATATGATAATGCTGTTTATTTATCAAAAAATTGAAAACCCAAGTAATAAGCAAATGGAAATTCTTTAAATTTTAATTAATCTTGTTAATTGTGCTGTTCAAATTGTGTCTTAAACTATAATTAATATTCTCCTACAGGTAAGAAAATATACTTCTTTTAATTTTTCAAAATAAATAATTTTTTTTCTTCTATTGACACAAAAAAAGTTTTGACTTTATTTAAAACAATAGTAGGTGAGAAGTGCTTCATTACCAAAGCGAAATTTAGTGACTAAGGCGCAAAGCGTCGCGGTTAGCAATAAGCCGAGATAAAGCAACGACCACCAAGGTTTGTATACTATTTAATTCACAATTATCCTTCTCAGAGAGTAGAAAGCCAATAATTTTTTTTTGACAATTCAGGTTGAAAAGTAGTCACTTTCATATCAGTTGGAAAGTGGTTGGTAAGTGGCAATTTCTCAACCTGAACCTGATAGGCATTTCATATTAATTGTTAAATGAAATTAAAATGTTATACTTTTTAATTTTTCACATGCAAGGTAATTCGATTATTGCTTTATGATTCTGAATAAACTTTTATGTTAGCATCACAATTTTATTGTTTTTTAGTTGTTTTTTAAAAACATTTTGAGCTATAAATGTATTTATATTTTTATGTATTTTATTTTTGTTAATTTATAAAAACAAAGCATTATAAATTTTTATGCTGCTTCTCATATCCTAATACATAAAGAGGTGTGTCAAAACTCGAGCACCAAAGAAAAATTTCAAGTAAGATAAAACACCAGAACCATGGGAAAGATTTTGACATTTTTTTGACGTTTGACCTTCTTTTATGTCTATTTAAAAATATTGATGATTTTGTATATGTTTTTTTTATAATTATTTAGTAAAGGTACAAAAATTTTGCAAATAACATTAAACACAGTTACAATTTAGGATACAGCTTCCTTGTTTCCTCTTTTAATGGCTTGTAGGAAAAAAACTTAGAAAATTACTTTTCCAACAGAAATAAATGAGTCAAAGTGCAAAATTAAAACTCTCATAACTTCGAAATTTTATAGATAGAATTTTTTAACATTTTTTCCATATTTCTGTTATTTTACCTTACATGGCATTTTTCTCGGAGGCGCGAGTTTTGGCGCACCCTGTATATATTTTTTTAATAAATACATAATTAATTAGGATTTGTATTGGAAAACTTCTCTTGACAAGAAGATTTCGATAAATTTTTAGTGAATTTAAAGGCTTAAGTAGTGTACTTGTTTTAATCTTAATTCGTAAATTTGGTAAGTGTAGATGACTTTTTTATTATTAATTTTTCGATTTATGAAATTACAAATTAGTATGACATTAGATTTTATTACTTTTTGTTTTTTTTTTTTAATGAGAAAGTTTTAGCTGAGACTTTTATTTAGTAAACAGCAACAAAAACATCGTTTAACATAATTTCTTGACGTAGATTAACTTCCTGGGTTATTTTTAGAAAGATAATGTGTTAAAAAGTATAAATATTAAAGACCTAACACGTAGAAATTACTGAATAGGTAGATAATAATAGGTTTCATAACAAATTAATTTTAAATTGTTTTCTACTCTGTTATTTTATAATGGATTCATCCGTGAGTCAAAAATTATCAAAGAACAACCTTAGCATTTATTAAGAGGTTACTTAAACTAAATAACCAACAAAATTATTCCAACGTTAACTTATAATTAGTACAAGAAATTCCTCTAAAAAAATAGGCTCATTAATAAAAAAAAATAATATTATCTAGTCGTAGAGAGTGACTCAAAAATTCTTGTACTGCTCTAAAAATGTCCAACTGTAGACAAATTTGCAGCTTAGGCAAATTCTCTAAAACAACGTCAAAGAAAGCCAATAACTTCTTGAAAAGGTCGTTTACACCCCCTAGTTTGTGTGTTATGTAATCGTTCGTTTTTCCTGTAATTTTTCTAATTACAAGGCGCTCTCCTAATTTTTTAATTTGTTCGAAGTGTAGTCCATCTCCATCTCACAATTTAATTAAACTCGTCTTTAAACAGATTGCCAGATCCATATCTGAAAATTATACCCCCCGAGGTACATTGCCACCGTGCCCCCTAAACAAAGTAATTACCCAATAATTAGCCTATAAGGTTAACCAATAAAAAATAATTAGAGCCAGCATGTAATTATGTAAATCCTCGCGCCGCTCTAACGCCAGAACTGAATCTAATTGAAGTACACGGCAGAGGAACGGAGGGCGTCGTTGCTGTGGCGACGCCAAGCCAACTGCTCATTAGTGAATTCCGAAAGGCGTCGTTTGAAACGTGTCATAAAAAGCCGACGCCGACGTCGCACAAAATAGCGCCGCTTTATTTTTATACGCCACCGCGCTTCATTTGTCCGGCACAGAGGCGTACGTTGTGTGATGCTGGACGCGAATTATTTTTTATAGCGACGATGAAAGGCGTTATTTTTGGGAGCAGGCTGGGATGGCACTTGCTTTGATAGGGACAAGTGTCACGAGACAATTAGCTAACCAGCCGTGAAAGAGATGACAGATGATGGTGGCTGGGTCAGATGTAACGATTTGACAAGAATTAATTTTATTCGAACAACAAAATAATACAAAAAAACATTGGATGATTTTAAAAGAATCAAAAAGGCGGATTCAGTTCCAGTTTCATTCAAACAGTACTACATAACAAAAAAAAATCGCGAAAAAATTAACATAAATGTAAAGTTTAAAACGTGCAAAACTTCACCAAATCTAGGTATACACTGGAATTTTTTGTAAGAACACAGTTACTTGTGGCCTCATTTTTTTCTAGTTACTATTTTATACGATCAGTTTTTACAACGAAAGCAAATGTAAAATTTAAAACAGTGTAAAAGTACACTAAATTCAAAATAGAATTTTTTATAAAAACCGCATAGTATTTTTTGATTTTGGTTTTGATTTAAATGTGCTAAATGTTCATTTCCATTTAAGATTTTAATTAATCAAAAAAATTGTAAAATTTAAAAACTTGTAATTACACAAAACACATATTAAAATTTTTCATAAATATCAGATTTAAACTTTCGTTCAAAGAAAAATTTCAAGTAGGTAAGATAAAACACCAGAAACATGGAAAACATTTTGACTTTTTGTTTGACGTTTGACATTCTTTTATGTCTATTTAATGATCCTGATGATCTTGTATATGTTTTTTTTTATAATTATTTAGTAAAGGTACAAAATATTGCAAATTACATTAAACACAGTTACAATTTATGATTCAGCTTTCTTGTTTCCTCTTCTAATGACTCGTAGCAAAAAAACTTTGAAAATTATTTTCCCAACAGCAATAAATGAGTCAAAGTGCAAAATTTAGATTTTTATAATTTTTTTAACATTTCTTCCATATTTCTGGTATTTTACCTTCCATTTTTCTCGGAGGGGTGAGTTCTGGTGCATCCTGTATATATTTTTTCAATAAATACATAATTAATTAAGATTTGTATTGGCAAACTTTTTTTGACAAGAAAATTTCGATGAATTTTTAGTGAATTTAAAGGCTTAAGTAGTGTACTTGTTTTAATCTTAATTTGTAAATTTAAAACATTGTAAATGTACACCAAATTCAAAATAGAATTCTTTATAAAAACCGCATATAGTATTGTTTGATTTTGGTTTTGATTTAAATGTGCTAAAAGTTTTTTTCCATTTAAGATTCTAATTAATCAAAAAAATTGTAAAATTTAAAAACTTGTAATTACACAAAATACATATTAAAATTTTTCATAAAAAAATAGTTATATCAGATTTAAACTTTCGTAATTTTATAATAACAATAATAATACTTTATTTATTTTCAACCTGTTGAAAAATCACCCAATACAGAAAATAAACTTATTGTAAAAAAAACTTTTTTGTAATATAAACTTAACATAAACTTAATAAGCTTGCTGCATCTAACAACTAAAAATAATAAATGAAAAGAAAAGAAAACAATACTAACTTTAACTTTTGCCTAGACATCAAAAAAATTAAATATCTATATGATTTCTGATGTAATTAAAATAAATGATAATAAATATCACTTATTGCTAATTTTGTTGAAATTGCTTTCTAGTACGATTTTACCTGATCTGTTCTGCAAATTACAAAACAATAAAAACAAATTTTAAAACTTAAACAACTATAAAAGTAAAAAAAAATTGTCAAAAATGTTATATTGACAGATACGATTTTATCGAACTAGGAGTCAGTCAATAACTCCGGTACTAAATAGCTGGAATATTAATTAAAAAAACTAATAACTTTATTCACAAAACAAAGCTGCACGCTGTAAATATGTGAGGCATGAAGGAAACAAGACCGACGTAACATCATTAAAATAGACGTAACATATTATACCATATTTTGCTAAACTAAATTAAATGTTGTGTTGCACAAATTCATATCTAAATAAATGTATCATAAATTTGTATACATTATTTTCATAATTACGACTTTAGAAGGACGCTCACAGGAAAAACATAAATTTAGTATAACAGTTTTTAAAATGTGATTTAACAAAAAACGCACCTTGAATATAAATTCAAGGTGCAACGCATTTTTTTCCAAAAAATCTTGAGTTTATTTTGCGTTACTAAAAAGTTTCAAAAACAAAAAAATCTTTTATTATTACAAACAATAATTATTATTAACTGTAGACTGGGTTTTTGAAATAGTATATTAGAATCATTTATTATGTTACTTTCAGACTACGGGATGTAAAAGCTTAGGCATGTTACTATATAGAGTTTCCCATGTTTTAAGATCGACGCAAAAATAAATATTTCTAATTGATTAAAAAAATTTTGCTATTGCAAACGATAGATTATATAGACTTCAGTTTGATGCTTTAAAATTGTTCAAAATTTTTAGCGTATGTCAGTGAGACACTAAAATCCAAATTTAAAAAAAGTGGTAAAAAAAACTTTTTTTTAATTAATTGGATTCTTTTCTGCATGATAGAATTCCTTGATTTTTTCTAATAGTAACTGCAAAAATTGAATAATGTAAAAGTTGATAGATTTTGAGTAATTAACATTTTATTATTAAAAATTGGAAATTTTTGTAATTTATGGTCAAGTTTGATGATATGTTGCTAATGCATTGACATTAGAGCGGAGGCTTCATAATAGAGCCTGGATACGTCATAAATGTCATTGCGGACGTTTTTCTTATGTCAAAAAATTCTGGCCTGATCACCAATTACCGCAAACCCTCATAAATTAGTCCGAGTTTTAGATTTTCAATACTATAATGTTAATTATTCAAAACCTATCAACTTTATCATTATTCTATTTTTACAAATACATACCACAAAAAAAAAGAATTTTATCTTGTAGAAAATATTTCAGTTAATAGAAATTTTTTTCTCCAAATTTAGTTCTTACTACCACACACTAAAAATTTTGTACAATATCAAAACATTAAATTAAAGTGTATTTACTCTTCTATCGTTTACACTATCAAAATTCTCTTTTAATCAATTAGAAATATTTATTTTTGCGCCGGCTGTAAAACTTGGGACACCTGTGCATAGTTCAAAAGCTTGTAAATTTTTTTGTAACTAATTTTCCTAGTCATAAAAATCAAAAATTATTTAGTTAGTGAAGCTAATTAAGAAATGCTGAGTCCAACAAAAATTTTCTGGTGGGTTCATAAAAGTACAAATTATAGTTATTTATTGTAAGAGTGTGTTAGGTAGCGTTTTATCCACGCAAGAATTTCAGTTCGAACGGTTAATTTTCTTAAGTGGATAAAACGCGACTGCAATTTAACGTTTTATCCACAATCACAGGCCCAAATTATTCCAAACTTAATTAAAAATTAAACTAACATTGTAGTTATTAACTGAATAGTAAGCTGTTACGCGGTGCGCTGGTTACTAACAGTGGAATAAAGTTACTTTATTCCACTAGTGGATAAAGTGGTACTTTATACGCATCTAAAGTGTGGAATAAAGTCTCTTTATAGAGTGATTGTGGCTAAAATATATTTATTACATATTATTATTACTATTATTTTTTTAATTATAATTTTTTTTGATTTATTAAAAGCATTTTGCGGGGTATAAGTACGTATTTCTTAATCGAAAAAAAAGTAGTACACATTTGCTTTTCTCTAAGCTATTTTCTGAGTCAAGCCATCAGAAAACCCTTTTACATATAATGTAAAAATTCTTAACTTAAAATCATCAACTGAGTAATTTTATCGATGTTTGCTGACTGCAAAAAAATTCATTAGCTTCTGAACCAATAGTGAACAAGATCCTTGAAGTTATGATTTCCACAGTTATTATAAAAGTTTTTTTAATTTCCATTCATGCCATTAAATTGGGGAAACCACATCAAGAAAAAATGTAGTTCAGTGTGTTAAGCACTCGCCACATATTAATTATGGTCCGTCCGGAAATGGTGAGTGAACCCGTCCGCTCTTTACCGTCCTGTGAACGTTTACGATTATGTTATTAAAAAAAGTGGATCGTGAGAGATTTTTCTCCGATGTCGTATTATCACGTTAAAATCGCACGAAACGAGGAAGCTGCTAATTGAGAAGGAAACGGTCCGTATGAGAACCGACTTTTTGAATATTCGCATCGGGCGGCTTTTTTCGTCGTCGTTGTCGTCGAAGACGACAGCAAGACCAGCAGATAATAACGCGCATTCCGCTCACATTTGGAAAGGAAACTGGTCAGGTTGACGTGATTATCACAGAATGAAATGACTCGACTTGACGTTTTATAAATATATTCCGTTCAGTATTTATAGTGCGACCGGCTTCGACTCGATCCGATCCACCGATTGGGATGATTGATTCGGTCGGGTTTTACTCAAACAACCGACTAATAACAATTAATCCTCAGATAGGACGATACGAGAATCACGCCCAAAACTCTCAACTATCTCCACCGAAAAGAAGAAAAATTACACGAGTTGGAGAGCTTTGGTAGGACAACGCCGCAACCTCGCGGTTCCACTTTCCCAAAGCTCTAATTGCAAATCGATTTTATTATCTACCTCAAGACGACAGTTTACCTCATTTTACATTTTTGTACAAATTTGGTTTAAATAAAATCTTAAAACAAGATAATAAATGTTTTAAAACAATAAATTTGTTTCTATCGGGTGTATGTTTTTACTCTCTCAAAAAGTAATTAAACCAAGCAAAATAATTCATAATAATTTAGTTTAAACTTATTTCAATTTTTTGTCTTGTTTTTACAAAATCTTGCTAAATAAGTGAATTTCTGGTTTAAAGACTTACTAAACAAAACAAAACAGGTCAAAGTAAAGAAATTTAGTAATATTTTCTAATATTTTTAAGGTCATTTAATAGAAGGCATATTAAAAATTAATTCATTGTTAAAAGTAAATGCGTGAATCTAAGCATTTTTTTGATCAATTATTTTTTTAATCAAGCTAAACCAAGCAAAATAGATCAAAAAAATATATATGTACATATACTTAAGCCTGTTTTCGTAATATTTAATTTGTTTAAAAAAAAACTTGCAAAATAAGTAAATTTCTCGCCCAGATTTGAGCTAAACAAGACAAAATAGTGTAAATTTTTACCTATTTATGTGATTTTACGGATTGGATAACTCAAAACGCGAACAAAAATAATGCGTTTTAAAACTGTTTCTGCAATTTTCTGGGTTTTAAAACGAAATTTCGCCGAACAAGTAAATTTCTGCCTAAAAAATAAGCTAAATTGGGAGCAACAAGCCAAAATAACGAAGTTTAAACTTAATTTTGTAGTTTCTTTGTTTTACAAGATCTTACAAAATAAATGAGTTTCTCCTTGCTCTCTTAGCACACCAAAATAACGAAAATTTCGGAATATTTTTTTGCTTAATAATGAGGTAAATCAAGCCGAAATCATAAAATTCAGATCTACTTATGGCTTGCTTTCAAAAAATCTAGCGGGATCACTAAGTTTTTTCACAAAAACAAGCAAAATTGCCAGAAATAGGTCAAAATATAGTTTGATCTAATTAGTGATTTTTCGGCTTATTTTGTCAAAATTTCATATAAGTAGGTAAGTATGTTAAAACACAGAAACGACCTAAACCTTTCAAAATAGGTGAAAAAAAAAAAGAAAATTTTCATCTCATTAAAAAACTCTTAAGTTGTTTTGACAAAATCTCTCAAAACAAGCGTTTCTCACTCAAACAAGCTAAAATAGCGTAAAACTCGACTAAATTATGGAATTTTTCAGCTTGTTTCTGCAAGTTTTTTGGTTAAATTCGATCGAAATCGAACAAAGCATAATAAAATAACATAAATTTCGACGTAATTTTTCAACTTATATAAAGACATAGTAAAAATATACATTTTTTGAGAATTTTAAAAACCTGCGGAGTTTTTATTTTTTTGTTTAAACAAAACTTTTTAAAATCCCACAATAAAGTTTTCGACTAAAAACCAGCAAAATCTTTCGAAATAGGTAATAAACGTTATTACAATTTAATCAAAAGTTTTTTCATCAGATTGTTTTGACAAAATCTTGTGAAAGACGTTAGTTTTAACTCAAAAATAAACAGAATTCCTCAAGACAAACCAGAATTAACTTAAAATATGCTTAATTCTATAATTTTTTAGCTTATTATCTTAAAATTTAATTATTTTTGCTCAAAAATAAACTAGATTAAACGAAGAAAATTAAAACAACGTTTTATTCTTCGACAAAACATTTCAAAATAAGTTAGTTTAGTTAATAAACCAACCTAAAGAGCTTGAAACAGGTTAAATAACATAAATTTTAATCGAATTAAGTAATTTTTCGGCTTATTTTGTCAAATTTTTACAAAATATATGAGCTGTTCACTCAAAAACAATGCAAATTGCATAAAATAGGAAAAAAAATTATTTGTAATATTTGAGTTTCTTAGCGATTTGGAACAAAAAGTAAGATAAAATCTTCCACAATCGATGGTTTTCTCCCATTTCCTTCCTCAATAGCCCTTGTAACTGATGACGACACACCACAATTTTATCACCTGTTGTAAAAGATTCAATTTCAGTCCGGTCTATCCCTCGACGTCTTCATATCTGAAAAGTGGTGATAAACTAAAAGACCTGGTATTGTTTTCAAATTGACGAGGGTTTGTGTCCTCGTTGACACTTTCTTTAACTACAAACCGAAAAACTATTAAAAAAGAATAAATCACCGGTGTCACCCTCTCTAAGCCTCACCCTTCTCGCCCGAGGGTTGTAAGTTGAGAGTGTATACACGAACTTTTGATTTGGCTAATAACGTCCGTTTTCTCACACGGACACGCTCCAACCCTCCACTTTTCCGACGGAGTCCTGCCAAGAGGGCGGCACGTGCGTGTTCAACATCTTGAAAGGGCGCCTCGGGGGTCGCTCGCCCCATGGGAAACCCAGGAACAACACTCAAATAACTTCAAAACCGCTGTTAATGTTTTTAATTTTTTTAGATTTTAATTGCTTTCTGTCTTTTTGTTACAAGAATATTTCTCTTTTTTGGTCTTGTGTTAACCTACAAAGCCATTCAGGTGTACAGTTGGAGCCACCAGATGTTTTAAAGCTTTTTATTCAATTACTGGTCAACAGCAAACTGCAATTATGATGAGAAGCATTAAGTAGGAAGCGTTAAAAAAGCAGTTCCCGGGTACCAGATAACGAATCATTAGAGATAAAAGAGAATCCCGTTTTGGTACTGATGTTCCAATATTCATCAGCAAACGATAGGCCACCTGTCTTTGAACAAATTAATATAAATAAATAAAACCATTATAATCTTTCAGGTGCCCTAAAGACAGATGGTTTTGTTAAACCATTAAACTATGATAAAAACTTTGCCTTGCTTTGAAAAATGCAAATTTCTGCACGCGCATCAACTAACCTCGAAAAATGCCTTTAACCTCTTGGGCAGTTTAGAAGAGTTCTCCTCTATAATAACAAAACGAATGAACTAATGAAAGTTAGAACGACGAGTAATTGAATATAATAATAGTAATAAGCATTACATACCATCGTGCTGACATTTACTGGCATATAGAGGGCCGTCGACGCTCCTCGCATAAAACACACATAAATTTCGAGAAGCCTATAAAAAAACCATCGAACAAATAAAATTATAGTTATTTGCGGCAAGGCATAATCAAGTGACCCATGTTCAATTGATAATAGCTGTGTTTAACGTTCGGCCACGATGGATAACTCGAGTTATAAACCGAAATCGGGACCTGTAAAACAAGACCAACCGCACACACTGGCGTTTCTACGACTGCAGTTTTGGCAATTGACCCGAAATATTGGGAAATGTAAAGAGGATTACTTAAATTATTAGCCGGATTGCTAGAGTTTCTCATGAAGGAAATTTTATTTCAGATAATTTGTTTTGCAGTCCGTGGATTATTCATAAACGTTTTATTTCAGATTTTTTTTCTAAATTGTCTATGAAAAGATTTTGATCTCTAATACAGTGATTGCGTTTATATTTCTAAAAATCGTTACATGTTTTAGGACTTTATAAAAATAAACGTAGATATTAATAAAAAAAAATCAGAGAAAATAAGAAATTATTAAATTTTCCAATTTTAAATATCTACCTACCTTCTATTACCAATAAACATTGAAAACTTGAAATTTGCACAAATAAAAACAGTTATAAAAAATAAAAACATCTTTGAAAACACACTGGCCGTCAAAATTAATAAACGTAGATATTAATAAAAATAAAAAACAGAAAAAATGAAAAAAAATTGATCTCTAATACAGTGATTGAGTTTATATTTCTAAAAATCGTTATATGTTTTAGGACTTTATAAAAATAAACGTAGATATTAATAAAAAAAACAGAGAAAATAAAGAATTAATAAATTTTCCAATTTTAAAGATCTACCTTTTTTACCAATTAACATTGAAAACTTGAAATTTGCACAAATAAAAACAGTTATAAAAAATAAAAACATTTTTGAAAACACAATGGCCGCCAAAATTAATAAACACAGATATTAATAAAAAAAAAACAGAGAAAATAAAAAATTAATAAATTTTCCAATTTTAAATATCTATTTACCTTCTATTACCAATAAACATTGAAAACTTGA
>NW_025400975.1:5145616-5149963 GCF_015345945.1 Tribolium madens
ACATTTTTGAAAACACACTGGCTGCCAAAATTAACCGGACTACTAAAATTTTGCGATTTTTCACATTACAATATTTTTGTTATTCTTTGTCGGATTTCGATGAATTTTTGTTTGGAAAAATTTTTTTTGTTGATTATTGTAATTTAATTTAATAACTTTTTTTTTAGTTTTGTTTTATAGTCTGCGACAGACAAATATAAATTTTTACTGATTTCAGGTTATTGCGCTTTCTTTTCTGAATTATGTACCTACTACATTTTCCATAATTCTAATTCTTGTGACATGAGAGATATAAACCTTCAAAAAAAGCATTACATTTCCAATTTCAATGAATGTTCGTATTAAGTAGAACGAATGTGCCAAAACGTCAAAATAGACGCATGGAAGCTTCCAATAATTAACCGTTTTACTTATTGTGATTCTTTGAAGTTCCAAGTTTTTCAGATTTTTTTATGTTCAAAGACATAAATGTGCTTTTTTGGTGACATAAGCAATAATTTTCGGTTTAACTACCTTTTTATGTCTTTTACCTTTTATTTCTGAACGAATATTTAGTAACATTAGAGAAGCAACGTCTTTTTCAATGCTTTGTATCTCTGGGGCACCAGAAGATAAAATTTTGAAACCAATTGATCCTCATTCAGAAAAGAACGGACAATAATTTGAAAAAAGTAAAAACTTAATTTTGTCTTTGTTGCACACTACAGCACAGTATAAAAAAAGTAAAAAAGCAGTGCTCTTGTCTCTTAGGTATAACATTCACAAGACAAAACTAGAAACGTTAAAATTCGTCAAAATCTGATAAAGAATAACAAAAATGTTGCAATGTAAAAAATCGCAAAATTTTAGTTGGCCCGTTAATTTTGGCGGTCAGTGTATTTGGTAGAATATTCGTAAAAGAAAGAAAAAAGAAAACCCAATAGCATCATCTCAAAATATTTTATATTTCGACTACGTTTAGAGCACTTCTCTAAGTCTTTGACTTCTAGAAGTGCATTACAGTGTGTAAATTTTTTTTTAAGATCACACAAACGAAAGCTGGAATATAAATAAATCCTTCCTGTTAAAAAATCTCTCTTCGATCTCTATTTCTCATTTCAAATTGGAATTTGTTAGATGTATGTTTTAAAATATTTAAATAAGTATACATAGATCTCAATCTTGGTTCCAGTTTCTCGCTTCTATATGCTCTTGACGTCATAAATCATAAAATTCTCTCTTAACACTACATAAACCTCGATCAGTACGTAAGAAGTCCATCCGGGACTCATTTTCTTTCCACTTGGTGCGATAATATGAGTTTCAATGACGCCAGCAATCACTTATGTAAATCAGTTTGTTAAAATTAAAATCCCGCATCGTCTACACGAAGGGTAATTAGGTTGCAACTCTTGTTAATTATCAGTTATTGAAAATTTTCTCGTGTGATAAGGGTAACATTAACCATTTAATTATATGAGATTTTTTCCTTCAGCAGTCTCATTTTTGTTAGGTCGGTGGTGTTTTGGTACAACGTCTCAATCTCAGGTAAAAGAGGTGCAAGATTTGTATCGTCGAGGGGTCGTATCTAGTAGACGGTGACACTATAGATAATTTATGGCGGAGCCGTGCATTTTGTTGAAATATCGTCGGTAATTTTCTGGCTCATTGCGAAACAATGATATACATTAGAGGCGCGTGACGGCTGACAAGGGACCAAAGTTGGCCTCTTCTTGTACTTGAGAGATAACGCTCTCGAAGATATTTTACGGTGGGAATGCCGCTGATATCTTAATGCGTTCCAGTCAGTCGGGCGCTTTTCGTAGAAGCACAACTAAGACAATGACAAGTAATTGGAAGGAGCTGCGAACTGCAAGTGCGACTAATGTGAGAGATGTAAAGATTATACGACGGCTTGTGTAAAACTAAAAAAATACAATAAAATTAAATAAAAGAACAAGAGCAAGTTGGAGAGTAATAATAGGTAATATCTCTCATTAAAACAGATGAACAATAGTTTGTGAAAAGAATTGAAAAATAAAAAAATGTCCAAGTAGATATATGGATGGAGTGTAAATAACAGTTTCTGTGAGGAATTGTTTATTTAATAAAATAAAATTTTTATTTTAGAAAATAAGAAAAAAAAGAGAAGAATTTCAAATCTCATGCAAGAAAAATGAAAGAAAATAACGCAACTAGTACCTAATAAAAATTTAAATAAAACAAAAAAAAAATCTGATAATCTGATATGATTTTCTATGAATTATTGTAACAGTCCACAATCGGGTTGACAAATCATTTATTTGAAATATTCTTGTTTTCTCTTCTGTTTAGAATCCGAATTGGTTTTATTTTACACTATTATTACCAAATTAAAAATTAACAACAGAATACAATACAAGTTACATTCTTAAAGAAAAATAAAGATATAAAGAATAACAAATAAAGTAATGAAATATAATGTACATATTAAAAAAAAAACAATAATGAAGTAAGTTATTTAAGGAACAATAAAAAATATCTAATCTGATTGCAAGACCTAAACATAAACGATACAGGAGATTTTACTAACACATTAGAATTCGCAGCCTGTAAATGAAATGTAGGAATGGCACGTGCAGAGATAGTCTACGATAATGGCACGTGCGTAAAAAAATTAATTTGCTTAGAATATAAAGGCAGTCTAATTGATTTTTTATAAGCATAAAGAGAAACTTTAGTGCAAGGTATATTCTTCGTAGATCTAAGGATGGTAAATCAAACATTAGTAAAAGTGTCTCATATGGAAAACTTCTACAAGTATAACTGCCTTTAGATTTAAAATAAAGATATTTAAGTAACTTTTTCTGTACGTTTTGAAGAAGAAATTTATAAGGTTCATAGAAAGGATTCTACAGGGTGCGCCAGAACTCGCGCCCCAGAGAAAAAATTCAAGTAAGATAAGATACCAGGAACACGAAAAAATGTTTAAAAAATTCTGTCTGTCAAAAAATTTTGACATTTATTTTTTAACATTTGACATTTTTTGTATCTACTCGTATTTAATGGTACTGATGATCTTGTATATGTTTTTTTACAATTATTTAGTAAAAAGACAAAAACTTTGCCAATAAAAGCCACAAATAACATTAAACAGAGATACAATTCAGGCTACAGCTTCCTTGTTTCTTCTTTTAAAAGCTTGCAGCAGAAAGACTTGGAAAAGTATTTTTCCAACAAAAATAAATAGAGTCAAATTGCAAAATTTAAACTCTCATAACTTCGAAATTTTTATAGATAGAATTTTTTTAACATTTTTTTCCATGTTCCTGGAAATTATTATATACATTATATGGCATTTTTCTTTGGGGCGCGAGTTCTGGTACAGCCTGTATATAAGAAAACAGTATTCTAGTTTTGATATTATTAATGCGAAAAATACAGTTTTCAAAGTTAAATTGCATAATATAAAACCCAAAAATTTTAGCAGAAAAAACAGATACAGAATTTATATGTTCTCAGAATCAAATAAAACGCCTACGAGTAGATCAACTACTGTAACTGCACGCTCTAAAACTGACTGATTGATCAATTCTATAATCATATTTAAATGGGTGTTTTTTCCTAACATCCTTACATTTTAAAATATTAAGTTGAAGCTTATTTAGTCCACACCAGTTGAATAAGTTTGAGATATTGGATTGCAAAGAAAGGCATCTCTCAACTGTACTAATTTCAGAAAACAATTTAACATAATCAGCATACATCACAATTAAGACATTCGGAAACATCATTAATAAACAATAAGAAAAGAAGTGGCTCCAAATTGAACCCTTGGGGTACACCAGATAAAACATACATTTCTTAAAAACGTAGTATTGTGTGAAACAATTGTACCTCATCGTGCGATTTCAATCACCATTCTGTCAGTTTTCACTCTATAAAATACTACTTTATAGACTCTACTGTCTTTTAGCTCTAAATTTGTCTGAAAAAAGAGTTTTAAGACAGATTCTCCTTTTACACAGAAATTAAAAAAGCAGCTAGGTATTTGTTATTATATTCAACCAAAGTATGTATATAAACAGAAATTTGGCAGGTAGTGTACATATAAACAAAATAGAAAAACTAAAAAAATCAACAGCTAAAAATTTTCAACAATTTTAATTTTCACACATTAAAAATTAGAAACGTTAAGAAACTTGACCAAAAATTCAAAACAATTCACCCAAAATCAACTGCTTTGTCAGTGATTTAGACTTTCTGCTTAAAAACTCATTTTTTTAATTTGTTAAGTCGTTGATTTACAAAAATAAATCCAAATTCAAAAATAAAATTTGTCTTAAAAGTTTTATACTATTTTAACTAAAAAATAGTAAACAAATCTAA
>NW_025400975.1:5150128-5152812 GCF_015345945.1 Tribolium madens
CAAAGCACTAAAAAAATTATAGTTTAAACAGCAAACTTTCTGTTTTTGTTTACTATTTTCATTTTAATTTTTTTATTTTATTTTTTACCATTTAATTTTTATTTCCTAATTTTTTTCCTAATTTTTGCATTGTTACATATGTATACCTATGTGGTAATTGGACTACGAATAGCTTATATTCTCTTAATGAGATATAAATTTTTACTGCACTTATTTGTTCACATTTTAATAAGTTTCTAGCACATCTCATAGCACGTGTTTGACCTCTACCAAAAATTAAGATTTAAGGATAAAAATTATTATATTTTTTTCATTTCGATAATATAATTTTGCGAAGAAATAAACACCGATACTATCTGGAAAATGTATATATGTTACCACTTGGAAACCGGTACTTACTTTTAATTATCATATTTTTTTACAAGCCTAAATTATTTAATAAAATACAAAAGCAATAAAACCACAAGTAAAAATTTAAACAATTTATGCAAATTGCTCTAATTATCACGCAGATAATAGATAACACACAAGCTGTGAATAATTACTTTATCAGCAACGAAAATTGTAATTTGGCATCGCCAAACTTGTATTTTTAATTTTTTATTTAATAATATCGTGTGTTTTCTAATAAGAGTGAAATGCCTATCAGGAGACAATCTTTCTGTTAGGAAAATATACAGGAAGTGGGTGATTTTAGCCCGTCCCCAGCCGACTTCGTCATTAATTAGCACTAATTCCCTGTAATTTGAGTGTTCAATTTGCACAGTTCAATGTTGTATTCAATAGCATTTATGTTCCTGATGCATAACCAAGTCATGTACAACTTCCAGTGCATGCAAATGGTTATGTATATGAGCACACCTGTCCAGCCTAACACATGAATAAACATCAAAGCAATAAAATTAAGTCAAATCAAACAAGTGTCAAGCGTCACAGTTTAATTAATTTCGAAACAATGAAATTAAGAAACAAATTTTTATGAATGAAAATTGCAAATTTCTCGACTCTTGTCAGTTTCTAGTCATTAGCCTGGCCCTAAATGATATATGGAATCGTGTCAAACGATATCGACCCATCCCAAATACTTTGATGGTATCTCAACCATGAATGAACACTGAAACCGATCCCCTAGCCAAGAAAAAATCCTTATCTCTGAGAATTTCGATCCCTTTCGAGTCCTGGCCAGCCCACGCTTGTCCATACCGAAAATGCTCTTTTCTCGAGTTTAATGCGCTACCGTTGTCGTTCGATTTTTATGGTTCCGGTCGAGTTTTTTTCTCTTTTTCGATGTATGTGAATTTGGTGCTCGCTCCGGTGAGATTTCGACGATTGTCGGACCATCGGGTTATAATTTTTCCGAGTAACGAAGACATCACTGACACTTTATAGTGC
Organism: Tribolium madens; assembly: GCF_015345945.1. NCBI lineage: Eukaryota > Metazoa > Arthropoda > Insecta > Coleoptera > Tenebrionidae > Tribolium > Tribolium madens. The sequence goes on from NW_025400975.1 coordinate 5,151,521, forward strand.
CGGTGGATTTTTTTCGGATCGGATAAAAAAACAAAGTTTTATAGCTGTGTGCGCACATGTTTTTCCGAAAGATGAACGATAAGTCCCATTATTTATGGACGGCTTGTCGAACTGGACGGATGGGAAATGCCTCAAGGACTGATCGATAAACGAGATTTTGGAAATAAGACAAACACATAAATTTTTCGAAATGCAAAAAATTCTACTTTCTTACAAACATAAATTTTGAAATCTTGACCTAAATATTCGACGTAATACAACATTTAATGAACATTAAAAAAGTGAAAAGGGAATTCCATTAAAATAGCTTTCAAAAATTACAACGTAAAAAGAAGATGAAAAAGAAATTTAAAAGAACAAGTAATAAACACTTAATGAGTACTTAAGTATATTTACTAATTATGTTATTAAAGCGAAAAAAAGCTCTTAAAAGGCTTCAGGTTTACAAATTATTGAGTCTTCAATTATTCGATAGTGTTGTTTACGTGATTTAGAAAGTAATAAAATAAAATAAAAATAAAAATAATGTTAAAAAATGGCAGAATGCAAAAATAAGTATTTACACATTCCTTTAGTCTGTTCAAAATTTTAGAAAATACTATCAAAGCTCTAGTTGAAAAAAAAAGGAAAAAAGTCGGTTAAGTTTATTAGGAACTTATAAAATGAAAAAGCCATTTTCTAAAAGACACAATCAAAAAAACAAAATAAGTCTAAAAAACAATTTTTTTTATCAGAATTTTACCAAAATACTTGAATAAATCGATTTGACGTCTTGAAATTCTGAAACATGTTGGTTCTGTGAAAGGCAAACTGAAAACTATCTAATAAGACAGATTTTTTTTTCACTTGCTCATAATTATAAAAAATATAAAAATTTATTTTATTCCCAAAATTTTTGTACTTTTACTAAATAATTATAATATACAATATCATCAGTATCATTAAATGGACATGAAAAATAAATAACAATGTTAAAAAATAAGTGTTTACACATTCCTTTAGTCTGTTCAAAATTTTATAAAATACTCTCAAAGCTCTAGTTGAAGAAAAAAAAGGAAAAAAGTCGGTTAAGGTCAGGAACTCATAAAATAAAAAAGTCGTTTTGTAAAAGTCACGATCAAACAAACAAAATAAGTCTAATAAAACATTTTTTACTCTATATTTTACGAAAATACTTGAAAAAATCAATTTGATTTCTTGAAATTTTAAAAAATGTTGGTTCTGTGAAAGGCAAACTGAAAACTATCTAATAAGACAGATTTTTTCACTTGCTCATAATTATAAAAAATATA
>NW_025400975.1:5152912-5191141 GCF_015345945.1 Tribolium madens
ATACAAGATCATCACTATCATTAAATAGACATAAAAAATGTCAAATGTTAAAAAATAAATGTCAAAATTTTTTGACAGATAGAATTTTTTTTACATTTTTTCCATGTTCTTGGTATCTTATCTTACTTGAAACTTTTCTCTGGGGCACGAGTTATAACACACTCTGTATACTTATAAAAAAAATTTATTGATAGAATCCAAAGCATGAAAACAAAAAAAAGATAAGAATTCCTCCTTATCCAAGGAGTAAATCCCAGAAGAAATCAGTATAAAAAATTTAAAAAATCAGAAAAAATCGAGAGGAATCAGAAGAGGAAGTCAGAAGAAATCAAAAAAAAATCGTAAAAAAAAATAAAAAATTACTGAAAAATGTACATGCGCAAGTAGATTTTTTCATGTATTGGCACATTAGAAAAAATCTTGAGGAAATTAGAGGAAATCAGAAGAAATTATAGGAAAATCAGAAAAAATCCAAGCAAAAAAAGAATAAGAAAGTTAAACAAGAATGTCCGAAAAGAAAACAAAAATAAGTGTTTACACATTTCTTTAGTCTGTTCAAAATTTTAGAAAATACCACCAAAGCTCTTGTTGAAGAAAAAAAGAGAAAAATCAAAAATTCATAAAATGAAAAAGACGTTTTGTAAAAAATACAATTAAAGAAACGAAACGTCTATTAAAACTATTTTTTTAAACTGAAATTTACGAAAATACTTGAAAAAAGTCAATTTTAATGTCGGTTCTGTGACAGGCAAACTGAAAACTATCTAATAAGACAATTTTTTTTTCACTTGCTCATAATTATAAAAAATATAAAAATTCATTTAAGAAAACACAATATAATTTATAAAACGTCGAAAAAGTCGATGTGACTTAATTGGGTTCACTTATGTATTAAATAAATATTTTAATTTAATAGTTAAACAAATACTTCAAAATTTCATACACTGAGATAAAAAAACATTTTGGTATGCCTGCAAGATGATTCGAAAAAATAGAAAGGAAAATAAAAGTCAAAAATGTCTGCTTTATAAATTCTGTATAAATTACTGAATTACTTATAAGAAAAATTAAAATTGCAAAAACACTCAGCGAAGTAAGAAACCGAAACTTTTCTTTTTAAATGCACATAGACGTATCTTGATCAAGTCATATTTTTAGATCCAGTCATCCAGTCATTTTTTATTTTGTCCGGATTCTTGGCTTGACTGGCACCTTTTGATTGTGATTAGTGGTCAAAGAAAAATTCTTCTTCCAGGCCAATTATTGCAAACACTCACCACACCAGTGTGAGAACTTGAAGACAACCAAAGAAATAATAATCGTTCCGCGTCAACGGTGAGAAAAGTCCGTATTATACTGAAAGAAACGTCGAGTCATCGTGACGGGCGTCCTCCATCCAGGCCTGGACTGGCCCAATCCCCCCACAAAAAAATAAAAATTAAACCAACTGCAAGCCATAAAGGGAAAAAATCTGGTTATTGATTTTACTTGTGGTGATTTATTCTTGAGTATGATTAGTGTTGGCTAAGGCCGGTCCTGATTAACGGTAGCTCTCTATCGGAGGTCGAGCCTCTTCCACCCATCCCGTTAATGCCAACCTATAACTACTGTCAGATAACCATCGACCATCACAACTTGGAGTTTTTGCTCAATTATTCCAACACACCAATTCGAGACTGTTATTTTTTAAATGCACTACATTGGTAGATAACATCGTCTGTCGACGTAATAAGACCAAATTACACACAAATCGGCCGGATTCGGTTCCAAAGGGCTCAAAACGAATTATTATGATGATTGCTGGCATCTGGATTACCAGTCATTGCCTCCTCCAAGGGCATCCTCAAAAATTCGCCCATATTCATAATTATTTTCTAATTTTGATTTATCACATGGAAATTAATTAACTAGAGGATGTTGTATTTAAATTAGTTTCGTTTTTTCACACATGTTCGCTGATTACATAATTATTCGAAAACTAAGAGATTTTATAAATTATTTTGGACACCTTTCATCTGGAAAATGCCGCCAATCACGAAACCGTTGTAAAAGTGCACGCAGTAAAATTTTTATGGGCATTTATTTAAAAATATCTTAGATTCCTGGTGACATTTCTAAGCAAAAAGTTTTGGAATGTTGAGCTCTTCCTCACGAAAAATGGTTTGATCAATAATATTCACACTATGCACAAAGGTAAATTACATAAATTACGGCTATAGATGTACAAAATGAACAATAGAATAATTTAGCAAATTTATCGTTTTGCTAACATTAATTAATGCTACTCTAAACAAATCCAAATAATTTATTTATGCGCTAATGATGATTATTATAATTGTTATTGAGGCTGACACACGATATTTATGGAAATTGTCACCAGATTTAATGACTTGTTTTTAAATGAGGTAAATGGCGTCTAATTACCACTGTAACAAGAATGCGACAAAAGCTATCATAATGTGTTTTATTTAATTAATTTTGCAAATAAATTGCTTCTCTGACAAAACTTGCAAAGGTGGTCATAGTAAATCATTCTGAAGAAATTTGCTTTTTTAAACAAAATATAATTTTTTTCAAGTTCGTCAAAAAATGTAAAATTTTTCATTATTTTTTGTTTATACAAAATAGGTACTTGCTTTAGTGCGCAGGAAGCGTGAAAAAAAGTGCCATAGCGTGTCATTTTTCCACACATTTAATTAAAAAAACCTCATAAACTTGCACTTTGTATCAATGATGGAATCCTTTTATTATTAATTAAAAAAATGTGTCCTTGAGTGTCATTTTTTAAGTTAAATATTTACACAAAATATAGAAAGCTGGCTTTGCTCTGGCACTTGACAATTGGTAGAAATTAGAACGCATAAATTTTGCAATTTAGTTCTTACTTGAGTTTTTTGTATTAGTTAATTGTACATTTAATAGCATTGTTTCAAAATAAAAAACTGTTTTTGAACTAGATAGTTCTTTTTGTAATGAACATGAAAAAAATTTTGTATGCAACTCGTTAGTAAAGTATATTTTATTACTTGGCAAATTTTCCTTCTCGTGAAAAAAAGATATAGTCTACTAACTTGTTACATATAATAAATAACTATTTTTAGCATATTTTTTTTTAATTTTAAACTTAAAAAAACTTTAGAAACCGTGATATAATGAAAGCCCTTAAAAATATAAACAATATAAAAAAAATTATATATAAAAATTATTTATTGATACAATCCAAAACACGTAAACAAAATAAAGCAATAAACAAAACTTTTTTACTTTTTTATGACGTTGTATTTGTATTTTCACTTACTTAATACCTGATAATGGAAATGATGCAAGGAGTAAATTGCAGAACAAATCAGTATACAAAATTAGAGAAATCAGAAAATATCGGGAAAAATCAGAGTGAAAGTCAGAAGAAATCAAAGGAAATCAGAAAAAATTGCTAGGAAATAAAAAAAATGACTGGAAAATGCACATGCGCAAGTAGATTTTCTTCATGTTGATGTAGTGGCATATTAAAGAGAATAATATTGAGCAAATTAGTGGAAATCAGGAAAAATTATAGAGAAATTAGAGAAAATCCAAGCAAAACAAGAATCCCAGTATACAAAATTTGGGGTAGGTTTACACCTCGAGTAAAATTGCAAAATTTGTTGTTTGTTTAAATTTTTCTGCAGATAGGCACAACCCATTTTTGTTATGATTCATGATTTGGTTGTATGAAAAATTGCAAACATTGTTGTGAATGCGACGTATGTCACTACCACACCTTTTGAGTTTTCCAAATCCGGTTAACTGGAATAATTCTCATCGCTTTGAATATTAATCTTTGAATAAAAAAATCGAGTTCTGCTATCGGTAGTCCATAAATAAAGAGACCGACGTCTAAAAAAATAAATAAACAAATCTTTAGGAGTGGAAACCAGTGCTATAAAATATGTTAGTGATTTATAGGTGTGAACATCATAAAACGGAATGTAATGCAATGAATGTAGAGCTATCTGTAGGTGACGGATATGGATATGTACCATGACATCAGCTACCGACTACCGTCCACCATACCAGTCTCGACCCATCTGACAGGAGCAAGATCGTGGGAACACACTGATAAAAATCCATGTCGACGAATTTCGAACTTAGACTTCAAAGAATGAACATTTTTCTGATTAGTGGCATTTCTGTCCTAACAGAACTTACTTTCACTACCACAATCTCTATTTTTGTAAACAAGTTAAATATAAAGAATTTTTCTTTAAATTGTGAATTTTTTTATTTTCACTACAGGGAGTCTCAACGAAAATTTCATGTTTGATACTTCATATATTATACAGTTGGTATATCATCTGAGACATTTTTCGAACAAACAAATATAAATATCTAATAACCTTCCTTAAAAAAACACTTTATTATCACTTTTCGTACTAGAAAGTGGCCATTTTCCAACCTGAACTGTCATATTTCATATCAACTGATAAGGAAGTAACCACTTCCCAACCTGAGCTGTTGTTATACTTTCCAACTTTTCACATTATTTTGTTTACTACTTTATAATATAATATAATAAACATCATTATTTATGCTACAATTTATTATATATCATATTTTGTGTTGGTAGGAAATTTTTACTAATTCTTCCAAAAATAGTATGTCAAAAAGATCTAAACTTGTAAATTGAAAAGAATCTCTTTTATGACAATTGCTTTCTAATTTTTTTATTATCTAATTACTCAAAATCCGACGTTTTGAAGCGCTATAACCTTAATCTAGACATATAAAATGTCCCAGAAATAAATGAAAAAAACTCTAGTTTTAGTAGAAAACCTTCAACGTCTTTAATTCAATAATAAATAAACATTTTTTTATATTTTTCTTAATCATAATATTCTTTTTGACTTAGCTACAAAAGGTATTTTTCTATAACTCAATAAGAAAATTTCTAATTCTTACACTTATTAGCACTTATAGGCACCTACCGAGGGGCCGTTAATTAAAAAAAAATGTGTACAACTGATTTTAATTCTAAAAAAATCCACCGAAATTCCAGCAATTCCAAAAAAATTCACCAAAATTCCAGTAATTTTTAAAAAAATTCCAGTAATTCCAATAATCCATTGTAATTTTTTTTTTCAGATTAATTCCTATAATTCCAAATTATTTTCTGTAGTTCCAACTTAATTCTCAAAATTAAATAGTTCTAAAAAATTCAACTCTATTTTGAAAAAAGGAATTATACATAGAAGTGTTTTTAAAGTTCAGCGCTTGCGCAACGCCTTCAAGTACAACTGAGTCATCAATATGGTACTCTAAGTAACTCTGATAATCCCAAAAAGAAGTAATTCTAAAAAAAAATTTTGCAATTCCAAAACGAATTCCAGCAATTTCCAAAAAAAATTTCAGTAATTCCAAGAAACATTTCAGCAATTTCAAAAAAATTACAGTAATTTACATATAATTTCAGTAATTTACAAGTAATTCCAAACAATCCAAAAATAATTTCAATAATTCCAAATACTTCTAAATAATTCCAAGCAATTTTCGATTAAATTTCAAAAATTTGTACTAATTCCAGAGTGAACGACCCTTCGACACCCACTGTTTGAAAAATGCACCCAGCGATTGTCATAATAGCTACATTTTGGAAGAAATGTGTTTTAGCAAATTTTGAGCAAAATTCTGTAAATTTAAACAATGTACAAAGTTTGAGAGGAAGAAAATATTAAATCGTTTTTAAATAATGCTAATTCTTTAGCATATTGTTGAAAATATTATGCTTAATAATTAATTTTGCTATTGTAAAATTGATGTTTTGACAAAGGTTTTTTTTGTAGTGATAAAACATCGAGAAATTTTTTGCTGAAACACGTTGTATAAGAAAATAAAAAGAAAAAAAAAGTAAAACATGTTATGGGTAAAATATTACAAACGATAACAGCTTGAAAATATGAATTCAAATAGCCAAAATAAGCCATAGATTTGTAAAACATGTCATTATAAAATGTTGGCATATTAGAACGAAATTTCCATAAAAGACCGCTACCAATAATCTAACTGAGCGAAAAACCGGCTATCAGCATCAATAAATAACAATAATCTTCAATTATCGGTTAATAAAAGCAAAACTCATCGGTCCCTGCTGTAATAAAATTTTCGGTATGAGAAATTGATTGCTCAATCCGTTAATTCCAGTGGCTTCCGTTCTCATAGTAAAACCGGAGATTTATGCGACTCATCAAACCGGGCAATTCATGAATTTGTGGCATTCGCTCTTAAGAGATGCCAACGAACTTTTTGATATTTTCTCTTGGTGAATAAATTATTTTTCGTTTGAAAATATTCGGTAGCTGGCTTGAGTGCGGATTTTTCAAATACGTGGCTTAAGTGCCGTCCTAACGGCACGAAATACTTCACAATTTGATAGTGTATCTATGTTCTTGTTTGGCCTTCCGGATTTTCATATTGCCGATCTTATCGTCTGACTTATTGGAAACCGATGAGAAATAATGTGATGTTTGTTTTATGCTAATTTTAATGTGTTCGATTGGAGAAATTTATTAATTTTTTATTTGGTTTTACCGTTATTTAGAATCTAGTGTTACACGAGAAGTTGGTTTTAATCTGAGCCTACTCATAGGTAGTGCGTTTCCCAGAAGTGCATTTTTTAAATAATTGGGTAAATTATATGAAGGAAGAGGATTGTGTGACTGGCGTTCACGTTTTTAGGCGATTTCCGAGAAGGTCAGACGTAAAATTTAGTACTTCATGCTTGCGTTACTATTTTATTAACATAAATGTATATAGTTAATTAATTATAACTTCCCATGAATCTTTAATACGTGTTGTTATAGTTCACTCTATGTGCCTCTAACATGTATAATCAGACAACCTTACCTGAACACATGTACCACATTTTCAAATTGAAATTCTCATCAAAGTGACAAAAAATTTAATTTCAAAATATTTAATTTAAAAAATATATATTTAACATTTTTGATACAGTCGCACAATGAACATTCTAGAAACACTCTATATAGTAAATCAGCATTGTAAAAAAATAATAAATATTCAAAACTTATTTCAAGAATTTCTCAAAGATTTTTCCTTTCTGTTTCTCTTTATTTCTTATTTGAACTCTTTTGTTCCAGAAAAAGAATAATTCTCGTTTTGTATTTAATTTTCTATCAAACACTAGTCTTCACACAAAAAGTCATATTTTTTATCTACAATTTAGATTTTTATTTATTTATTACAAGATTAGAATATTAATAGTTATTTATTCGAGGAATTTGAGTGTAAATCGGACTCTTTATTTGACCGAGTGGATTTTTAAACCACGAGTGTAACGAGTAGTTTACCATCCACGAGGTGGAATAAAGCGTCCGATTTACACACAAACGAGTGAAATACAACATTTTATTCTTCGAATTAGAGTCAAATAATTTGACGTTTTGTATTGAGAAATGCCAAACAGTTGTCAAAACTTCCTTACACGGGAGAAAAACTGTAAATTTTGACAGTGTCGAAGAATAAATAACTATTTAAAATGTAATATCAGTTTATAGTAGAAAGGATTACACAAAATTTGGTTTAAAATTCTCCATCTATTTAAAAGTAAAATTTTAAAATTGTTTGTAGTTTACAAAATCATATTATTTTTCTTTATTTTACTTAATAATTTCATTTTAATTCTGCTTTTATAAAAAAGTATAATTTATCACAGTAAGTCATATTTCTGTCGAATTTCTTTTTAAAATATACTGTTTGTTTAATTTATGTATTGCAAGATTGCAGTATTTATCTTATAACTTTTTTTTTCGAATATAGGTTTATGTAAAAATGTTAATTTTTTAAATCGTTTTTAAAATGAACGAAATAGTCTGTAAAGAAGTACTTTTCTGGACCCATATGTTAATATTAAAATTGAAAAATGTCCGTAAGGTGAAGGAAATGGTGCGTGAAGTGAGAATATTTGTGTAATATTAAAATATTTTTTTGCACTAAATTATATACTTATTCGTTATAAAAAGGTTAAACTTTAATGCCTTATTTTTCAAATATTTAAAACACTTTCTTACATTTTTTGTGCTAAAAATGGACACATATGATGTTCTGCATATTTTTAATTTACCTTCTTTTTCTGTGCCATGCATAACTGATTTTATCTGAAGAAACATGCAAGTATGCGTATGTTTATTCACAAAAGGTGAAATCAGCTTGTATTAAATATTAAAACTAAAATTTGAAACATAACAATTATATTTCTGAAATTTTTGACGTTCAGTATATTAATATACTATTATCAAAAATTCGAACAGATTCAATGTATGAAAATTTTAAATTTATTATTTAAACTTTAGATTATCATTAATAATGTATATGTAAAATAATGCTTAATAGCTTATTTGTAAAAATAAATAAATAAAACCCAAAGTTCCTTATTAAAAACCTTTGTTATTTTTACAGGAAAATTATTTGTAAAAAAAACTACACAATAAAAAATGCAATAAATCAAAAAGCTTACAGAGGATTTTACTTCCTGTAGTACAATTTTATTTGATGATCCTGAAAAACTTTAGTATGCACCTACTATAACAGCTGCGTATCTTTTATATTTACATTTCAATGAATATTTCTTGTTAATTTTTATTAAACAACTCGTTATTTATTGGTAAAAAAGATTCGTTTATTTCCACACTTTTTAATGAGCCACTTAGCATGTCCACGAGTCCGCCTTTTCAAGTCCAAATTTGTTCAAAGCTGTATAAATATTTTTTTAGTTCCAGCAGAGCGCTCTGCTTATATCAAAAAACGTCCAAGCGAAGAATTAACATTCTCCCTATACGCAACATAAATTTAAAACAAACTGAATAAATTAATCAAGCAGCTTTTCGACATCGTAAACGGAAACTGTCTGCTGGCACGAAAGCTTCGTTACTATTTTATTGTTATTATTAGTAATAACAGAGCGCTCTTTTTATCTCGCACGGTTGGTTGTATGTATTTATCGACAATTCTTAATGAATTGCTGGTGTTATAAATACGCGGGACAACATCGTTAATTGTTCATTTAACAGTGTGTAAAATTAGTGGCTTTTACCTGAAAACTTATCAGAGTAACACCTTTTACATTTTATTTCTCATCTTGAAATTTAGTGGTTTTCACAATTTTAAAAAGAAAATTATTCTCTAAAATTTAATATATAATTCTGAAAATAATATGTATGCTGTCATCTGGTGGCACATGGAGAAACAAATGTTTTCAGTTTCAGAAACCGTAGCAGCTAGCTCTAAATTACTTTTAGACACTTACTAACAGATGACGCTCACTAAAGCGATTTTAGATAGAAATCGTCACATTTATGAATAAATGTGAAATTGTAGACTGCTTTTCTTTAATGGAAACTTTAGTAAAACTTATCTTACATTTTTTTTAATCTTATTTATTTGAAGTCATTAAGCAACTTAAAACTTTCAATACACTTTAAGTCTATTAGACTTTCATTTAATTTTTATTACTTTCCAGAGTTTGAAAACTAATCGAGCTTCAGAGAATTATTACACTTGAAGGTTTTTATTTTGTATTTTTAAACGTAATTTAAAGTTTTAAAATTATTCAACGTTACAACTAGTTTATGTATTTTACTGTACTGTTATTGATTTTTTTTATACTTTTTTTTCTTATTTATCACAGCTTATTACTTCTTTCGTTAAGTTTCAAACATTTTTAGGAAAATTGTTGAAATATTTACTTATTTTTATAGTTTAATTTATATTATACAAATTTATCACAGATAAAACATTCCAAAACAGTGAATATACGAGTACAAGTGAAATAAACATTAGAAAATATGCGTCTGGAGCAATAGAAAACGGATGAATAATTGTCATGAATAAAAAATAACTGAAAAGTTTCAACACGTGTCCACTTGAAGCGTGAAAGCTTCCAGAAATTGTTTTTTCTGCTATGATAAACTTCATGCTGCAATTTTTTCCGCTTACAGTTTTATATCTACTTTTATGAATAAAATATATATTTCGGTAAGAGATTATTTCATGTTTACATTTATAACAAAGTCATATTAAAAAAATGCATTCTTATTCCTACAGATTTAGAAGAAAACTGTCCTTTATATGCAAACCTAAATTTAAACCTGACCTATTTCTAAACTTATCTTTAGATAATTTTGACGAGATATTTTCTATTTTTACTCAACTTATTATTAGGTAAAAGTCAAGCAAGAATGTTTCATATTTTTTGGTGTTGTTTGTTACAATTTGAGAATATAGATGTAACTGTTTATAAACTGGAACCGTTATTGTAATCAGATGAATATGTCGTTTTGTTTACTTTTATAAATTATTGTTGTTTACTTTTCCATACAATTTTATTTGCACATTCACGATAAAATGTATTTTTTAATTACCCTAATATATTTATGTCTTTTTCATAATTTTTTATGTTTTCCTTAACGACTGTTCTGCTTTGTTATTATTCTACCTACAAGTTGTTGTTGCACGAAAATTAATTAAATATATTTTTTCTAAAGTTTTTTTTAATAATAAGCGACAAAAAAAAACAGTAACTTTATACGGCCTATAGAACTGACTGGATATGTAACATACTTTAAATAATGTTGCGACGAATTTTTATATTGCGTGTTTTGTAATTTGGTAACTTGCACCAATAATTGTTTGTTGGAAAACGATTATTAAATCAGCCATCCCCTAATTTGCTATTTCCACCACTCTGCACTCCAATGAGATCCCAAGTGAACAAATTGTTCCGATTTAACAAATCGTCGCCGTCCATAATTTGTCAATTTTCCCTCAACTCATCTACCATCAAAATAATCCATTGTTCAACGGTATTCAACCGAGTTAATTAAAAAATCCAAAATTTCCATCGTCGCAAATCTGGGCCGAAATCAAACCAGCTTGAAACACAAAAAACAATAAGGAAAAGATTCTTAATTCATCCAGTTTTTTCCTCTGCTAAACCGCGATTATTCTTACATTATCACAATCCTTACGTGATGCGCACACCATTGTTATAATTAATCACTCTTTCACTTTCACACTGAAACAAAAAGCTCTTTCAGAGCGCTCATCCGAGTTACATTCTGTTTCTTGGCTGGCCATGTATGCGACAAAACAGCGACGGCGTTTTTTGCTCCACTAACTCGAAAAAATTTCTTTAAACAAAAGTTGAAGCACGCCACTGACTTCAACTCATATTAAAGAGAGGAAAATTGTTATAAGGTGGAAAAGTAGGATGAAAGAGAGCATTTTGTCAAAAAGGTCGGCAAGAATTGTTTCGTCGTGCATTATGTATTTGTTGAAAATTTTTGTTTGCGTGTTTGTGGTCGGGTTTGCCCAAAGTGAAATTTCGCAAAAAGCGCCGCAAAAGAGACAGAGGAATCTGATTAAAGAAATGATAAATCCGTTCTTGGCCAATTCGAGACAAAGCAGATGTGAGTGAAAATTAACGAATTCAGTTTTTCAAAAAAACTTGAGTCATAATTATAAAAAATTACACGAAAGTTCAAAGAAGTTCCACAAATTCAACTTAATTTTATTGTTTTCAAATTAGTTTCTATAATTCCGAATTAATTTAAATTACTCTCAATAAATCGATGTAATTTTGAAAAACACATATTTTTTTTGCCATCTATTGTATTTATAAATGCTAAACATAACAGATCATTTTTTTTTCTACAATTGTCTTTTTTTCATAAAAAAAAATGTAATTTAAATACACTACTCCAAAAAATGAAAGGCACAAAAAATATTTCTTAAATTTTTTGGTGATTTTTGAAAGGCTGTAACTTATCGAAAAATGGTCGTATCTAGATTAAAAAAAAACATTTTGAAGTTTTACGTTTCTAGTTTTGACATTTTTTTCTGTCACGCAATTCTAAGTAATAGGGTGAAAAAAAAACTAAATTTTTATGTTTGGTTTCTGGTTCACGAACGAACGTGGGATTTTTTTTAGTTAAGTTAATGTATAGGCCGGATAGCATGTTTGTTTACCTTTAATATGCTTTCTTCATATTTTCTTTACGTCAATTTGTCGCTGAGATATCTGACTTTAAATGAATAAAGATCCTTTTGTCTTTGATCATCGATATCTCAGCAACCAATGACCACACAGAGAATACAATGGTAGTGTCAAAAATTGGAATAAATGTCTTATAACATCCTTTTATGATTTTATGAAAAAAAAATTTCAGCTTTAACATTGAATTAAAGAAAAGGAAAAAAAGTAACTTTTTGCGTTGTTTTAGTAAATCTACCGCGTATTCACTAATATTGATAAGGAGACTAATGTTTTTAGGTGTTTTTACAGCTTAATGTACCTTGCAGTAATAGCCCTGTAAACTTTTAAATCAATCCATCACACCGTTTTCTCAGACCAATTGATCAAAGTTTTACAAAAGAATTAAAAGAACAATTCTACATTTTGTTTCTAAACATTGTCTACTCTTCGTCAAAATAAGAAAAACAATTTTTTTCAGTGAATATATCAATTTAATAAATAAAATAAACATAAGTATAAGTAAAAATTACAAAACAAAAATTTCGGTTAATAAGGCGGACTCTGAGAAGGTGCCCCGAATGCTAGCAGCATTTCCACGTTGAATTGCAAGGGAAATCTTCTCAAACAGGTATTGTTTAGCTTTTTTTTCGCCAGAAACAGATATCAGCTTTTTACCAATTACATTGAGGAAATCAAAAGCTTCCTTAGACCAAGGGCCTAAAGTTTCAAAAGCCAAACCTTTAAAAATATAATTCGAAGAAATGATAGACTTATATTTGTTATGTTTTCGATGACATGCTATTTCAGCAGCAGAACCTGAGGTTTCACAAGTTTTTGATAAATAACTGTCGGCAAGGGTATCTACAACGGTAATTTTTCAAAAATTAATTAGTATTGTTCCTTGAATTTTTTTCCAAATTAAAAAAAATCTAAACCATTTTTCTGGTTTCTTTTTTCAAAACTTAAGCAGTATTTTTTTTTGAATGTTTTTACAAATTTTCAAAAAACAAAATCAAAAAACAATTTTTGTTTATTATTTTTGATTTGTAGCAAATAACTAATACAAAATTGTAAAAAAAGTCGTTTTTTCTATTTAGATGACGACTAGGCAATGTTCAGAAATCAATCGGTCCGAAAAAACGATTTGATGAATCGATTTAAAACTTACCAGGGCTATGAGAGAATACAGTGAGCTGCAGGGCAGTACCCAAGAGGGGAAATTAGGGGGTTTATAATAAACCAGTTTCGAAAAATGGAAAAAAAGGAGCATTTTTCGATACATGTTAAAAGAAAACTTTTGTCTTTATTAAAAATAAAAACGTGTACTTAAAGATGAGCAATGCTTTTTTGCTTTTCAATCTGCCTTCCTTCATTCCATTTTCTTGGACCAACAAGAAACCCCCTCAAAATAAAATCCTGGTTACGGCCCTGGTGAGCTGTAAAAACACCTAAAAACATTAGTATCTCCGCGGTAGATTTACATTTTTATTTTCTTTAAAACAATGTTAAGTTTGCAAAAAAAATCATAAACACCGTAGCACTGAAAAAATATTTGCCAAAAGATCTCAAAACTAGAAACTTAAAGTTCCAAAATAGTTTTTTTTAATCTAGATAAGACCATTTTTCGATAAATTACAGCCTTTCAAAAATTACCAAAAAATTTAGGAAAATTTTTTGTTCCTTCAATTTTTCGGAGTAGGACAATAACAATAACAAATCATAACTGTTTTGGAAATATAATTTCGAGAATTCTTGTTATATTTGGTCGTTGGATCATTAAATTTAAAAAGTAAAACGGTTTTTTCAGTTTTGTCTTTGTTCACCTTTGTCCAATTCGACAACCAAATCTGCACCGGCGCTACCGGCGACAACGGCACCTGCGTCTCCGCCCCCGAATGTGCCCAAAAAGGAGGAACAGTGAATGGTCCATGTGCCGGCGGCTTCGGGACATGTTGCATGTGTTAGTGTCCATCCTTTCAATTAATTATCCTCACACAGCCCAACCAAATCAATGCAAATCCTTTGTTGATAAATCTCTTTCAGTTTTAGCGACTTGCGGAGCGACGATCCGAGAAAACGGCACTTATTTCGTTCAAGGGGGTTATCCCAATCAATATGACGGCACTGGATCGTGTCAGGTGACAGTGGTGAAGTCACATCCCGATGTCTGCCAATACAGGTAAAGGAAAAAGGATGTAATTGCAAAGGATCGGGGTTTTGAAGTCAACTCGGGTGGAAATATCAATGTGCGAGAGCAAAAAGCAAAGGGAAACTAATACAAATTCTAAATCGAGCGAGTTTCAGGATAAAAAAATTGCACCAAAGCGAACTTTTATAAAAAATTACAAAGTTAATTAAAAAAATATAATAAGAAAATAATTAATTCAGTTCTGTTTTGACATTTTTATTTTCATTTTGCTAAAAATATGCGTTCTTTCTAGAACAACTATTGCCAGTTTTGCAACAAATTAATGCAGCGAGAATCTGTAACTTAAAATAGAAAATAAAAATAAAGATAAATGTGTAGGAAAATTGTGTTTCCTTCAGAAACTGTTCCAAAGTTTATTTAAAATTTCACAAGGAAACAACTTTATTGTACCAGATGTTTTAAAGAAAGAATTATGGCTCAATGCATAATAAATTACTGAAAAACAAGTAAGCGAAAAAACTTAAATTAGAAATTGATAAGAAATAGCAGAATGTTTTCCTGCGAGTTTATCAGTAGCCTCACGACTTATGCAACGATAAATCCACAATTGCAGGTGATTTTATCTGAAAGCAACAGCTATGAATGCGAGTTGCTGATAACCGGCTATAGATTGGTGTAAAATTCCAATAAAAAGATTAAAATGCGCTGAAATTAATAATAATAAAGTTTTGAGAGAGAAACAATTTATCATCTCTGATGTCAAAATAATGAAATCAATAAAAACAAATCATTTTTTTGTTTTAATCTATATATATATAGAGGCTTGTCCTGACTGACCTATCAACCCACAGCCTAAACCGCTGGAGACAGAAATTTCAAATTTTCACAGTAGATACCTTTTATAACGTAGGCATCCAATAAGAAAGGATTTTTGGAAAATCAACCCCTAAGGGGGTTAAATGGGGTGGTGAATTCGAAGTTTTAAAGCTATAGCCATGAAAATTGGTATTTAGGCTTTCGGTTAAAAATAAAAAAACACGTATTTTACCATATTTGGAAATTTCACCCCCAAGGGGGTTGAACAAGGGTAAAATATGGTAAAATATTTGTATTTTTTTTAAAAAGTTAAATTCATGAAAATTGGTAATTGGGCTCTCAGTTAAAAACAAAAAAACACGTGTTTTAGAATTTTGGAAAATTTCATCCCCAAAGGGGTCAAACAAGGGATGAAAATTTGTATAAATATTTATAAATTCGTCATTTTTGAAGTTATATTTATGAAAATTGGGATTTGGGCTTTCGATTAAAAATGAAGAAACACGTGTTTTAGAATTTTTTAAAATTCCACCCTCTAGGGGGTTAAACAGGAATGATAATTTGTATTAAAATATGTCATTTATTAAGTTAAATCCTTGAAAATTTGTATTTAGGCTTTCGATTAAAAATCAACTAATACGTGTTTCAGGATTTTTGGAAATTTCACCCTCAAGGGGATTGAACAAGGGTAAAACTTCGTAAAATATCCGTTTTTTTTTAAGTTAAATCTATGAAAATTGGTATTTGGATGTTCAGTTAAAAACAAGATAGCACGTGTTTCAAGATTTTGGAGAATTCTATCCCTAAGGGGGTCAAATAAGGGATGAAAGTTTGTATAAATATGTATACTTAAACATGGAATAAAAATTTGTATCAAAATTTGTCATTGTTAAGTAATATCCATGAAATAAGACTTAAAATTTTACGGTTTTTAAATAAGTTATAAAAGACGGACTTTTTATTTTTACTACGAAGTTCATAATAAATTATGTGTTGCTATATTTTGTTAGTAAGTTTCTTAGCCCTTCTGCGTTTTGAAATAGTTGTAGATGTCAAACTACCACGCGAACGAAGCCGCGGACAGCAGCTAGTATTTATATAAAGACAATTATACATACTATAAAAAATCAATACTTACCTTATTTGGAAAATATTTCAAAGCTCCTTTGAAAAGCTACAGCAGATTTTCCAACAATAGCATTACTGATTAGAACCTATTTGGCTGCAATAAGGTTCATAATTGGTTTCAGGGTGAAGCATCAAAAATGCCTAGAGAAGTAATTGCTTTATTTGAAGTCCTTAAGCGATTTACTCGTAAATTACAACTTTCAATGCTCTTTAGGTCTATTAGACTTTTATTTGATTTTTATTATTTTCCAGAGTTTGAAAACTAATTATTACACTTGGAAGTTTTTATTTTGTATTTTTAAACGCAATTTAAAGTTTTAAAATTATTCAACATCATAATAAGTTTTTGTATACTGTACGGGTATTTTTTTTTTTATTTATCACAACCTAATATTTTTTTTCATGTCTTTAAATTTCAAACATTAAAAAAATGTTATATATAATGTTATATATATACCTAAGTATACTTATTTTTTATATAGTTCAGAAGCTAGTGAATATAAATCACCGCCTCCTTAATCAAATTTATCAATATCCCACCTGGGCATTTCGTAAAAAATGCATTGGAGCAGTGATTCCGATTTTTCCTAAGGAAAAACTGAATGATTTTGAATTATTAACGAAAAATAACGCAATTAATAAAAGCAGAGAAGGAAGGATACAACAAAACCAGATACGCCAGAGAGAATTGATATTATGAGGTTGAACCCTTTAAGCTAAAAATCTGTCAAAAATTTTCCCCAGATTAAAGCGCCAACGGGAATCAGTTGAACTCAAAAAATGCCCAGGCGAGAAAAGGATTATTTCTATGGAGACGGCGATGATATAAATAAATCGATGATTGTTAACTAAGAAAATTCATTAGCTTCTGGATTGATATTTAGCAAATAAAAATTAGAAAAAAATATTTTGAAATACAATTTTGTACATTCTTTTAATATAAAATGCAAAAATGGTACATGAGCTTTTTAGTACGCTATAGAAAACTTTACAAAAAACCTCAGAAATATAAGTAAAAAATTCTACGTAATCATACTTTTATTTATTTGTCCGATATAATTTATACCTTTTTTTTTCATTACATTTTTTTTTAAGTTTTAACATCCTCCTTTATTACACCATCTACCAGATGAATAAAAAGTATAGAATTAAACGTTTTTTGCTTAAACTATTTATTTTTTCAAAAACTAAATATTGAATGTTTTATCAAGAATAAAATTTTCTATTTTTTATTTATTTTTAAGTTCTACAAAAAAAGTTACATTTTAAATAGCAACCCACTATAAAACCATTTTTTTCATGCAAGTTGTGATCTAAGGATTACAAGTATCTACTTTATATTTAATTTAAAAAAATTTACATAAATTGCAATTTTGACAAAAAAAATCGCATTTCTAACACAGAAACAAAACAAAATTTCATTCTCAAAATAAGATCACAATTTTTATCTTAATTATTATTTTCTAGAGGCAAATAATTAAAAAAAAACCGTGGTTCCATACTTTTTATTCACTCTGTATACAGGGTGTTCGGTCCAAAGTAAATATTTAAGAAATAATATTCATTCTTGGCTTTCTTAATAAATGTATTAAATTTTTTTAGCACATCCGGTGTAACCGGAAATGCTACCAAATTTAGTTTTTCAAATGGAACACCTATGTTTTTTTCCTCCAAACAATAATAATTGACATGAAAAATACTGTAAACCACTATTTATTACATTTTGCGTAACACAATGCAATCAAAAAACATCTTAAATCTTAGAATTTTATAAGGAAATTGGTAGCGTAGCCTGATTCTTATTTTTAAAGGAAAGGTGTGAATAAAAAAAATGCTTGGATACATTTAATTGTTGGTTTGACAAATTTAATTTGTCAGTTTATGAGCGAGTTCTCTTATGGAAACTCTTGGATTTTCTTCGACTGATAATAGAACATTCAGATTTCTATTTTCTATTTGTTCACAAAGAACCACAGGTTTTTTAGTTTTAAGAAGCGAACCTATTCGTCTCAGTTGTTTTTCAGTTCGACTAAATTTTCAACGATTTGGGTGAATTCTATTTGAGTATTTTTCTCTATACTGTCTTTCAGCTTCCGCTCTATTTTTGTTGCACTTAAAAAACACTTCAAGCTGATCTACCAATTCGTCGTAATTAATAACATCCATTATTAAAGATCTCAATAAGATTTATTGACAAATTAGGCTTTGTCAAACTAAGAATTAAACGGTATCCAAGCATATTGCTTTTTTCATGAATACCTTGACAAGTAAAATGCGCCTACGTTACAAAATTTGCAATAAAATTCAAAAATTTAAATTGTTTTTTGAGTGCATTATGTAAAGTAAAATGTAATAAATAGTGGTTTACCGTATCTTTCATGTCAATTATTTTTGTTTCAAGGAAAAAAACATAGGTGTTCCATTTGAAAAAGTAAATTTGGTAGCATTTCCGGCTACACTGGATGTGCCAAAAAATTTTGATGCATTTACCAAAAAAACGAGGAATGAATAGTATTATTTGAAAATTTAGTTTTTGAAAAAAACAATTAAGTTTAGGTGTTATCGGCCGAGGCGACTTGAACCGAACAGCCTGTATGTCGTAGTTATTTGGTGAAATTCGGTTATACGTGAAACAACATGCTCACGTTTTATAAAAATCGAGAATTTTTATGAATTTTTTTAGTCACTACGTGACTACGACTATACGTATCTACTAAAAACAAAGCTTTTTTAACAAAAGTTTTACATTTACAATAAAATAATTATCTCATTGAAAAATAAAACAACTCAGGTTTTGATTTTTATGATTTTTTTTTAATTCAATACATATTTCTAAAAATTGTAAATTTTAATAATCTTAGCCTGGTTTTCCTTTTTGTTTTTCTTTTGTAAATCTAGATTAGATTTTGACCAATTCTCTCTAATGGGTCCGGAACCCACCAACAACATCTGCAACAATGACCAATTCATCGTCTCCGGAGGCACCCCCGTCCCCCCCATCTGCGGTAACAACGTCGGCAACCACCGTACAACCCCCCCAACTTTCCAATTACCCCAACACTCAATCTGTCTGATTCCAGTGTACGTGGATGCCGGCACCGGAGCGTCGAATCCAGTTACTCTTTCAGTCGTAACAAGTGGCCCGATGTTTCCTCGTAACTGGAAAATCCGCATTACACAAATAGCTTGCAGCTCCATTTACCGCGGTACTATAACCCGCATTCAAAGCTCGAACAATAACTGACAATTTGCGTTTCAGCCGAAGAGGGCTGTTTGCAGTACTTCACAGGGGTTGCAGGCCAGATCCGGTCGTTTAATTATGATCCGACGAGTGGATTGCAACTGTCCAATCAAGATTACAGCATTTGTATAAGGAATGAGAGGAATTTTTGTGGTGTGCAGTATTCCCAGTGTGATGATCCAGGTGAAAAAATTGGAATTTATTTTGGGTGAAATATCGCGTTTTTCAATTTTCGTGCGGAAGCAAAATGTGGGTTAAAAGTTAAATTAAGCATAAACACACTTTTTCAATAAGAAAATTTATTGTTGCTTCATAGAGAAATATTTTTGCATTTTCAGCAAAGCAACCTATAACTCGAATTACGTTGGAACATACACGGAAATATTTAGTATTCAGTTTGCAAATCTCGTTGATTCTCCAAAATTGTGTTACAGAATCGATATTATCTGCTATGGACACAGGTGGAGGTTTTTGCCTCCCAACCCAAACCCTCGTTTTTTATCTTCTAAAACGAAATTTACTTTAAATAAAATGCTAGGATACAGTTGACCAAAACTGATCAAACTTGTATTTACACTCAAGTGAAACCAATTTAATTAATTGATTGGTATCCCTTTGATCACTATCTCGGAATGGCTCACTATTATTTGATATCTTCCAATAGGATTAAATAATTTGTCGACCAATATAATTTAGGAGTTTCAGAGAAACGATGTAACTCAAAGAATGGTGACAAACAAAATTGTTTAATATAAACAGGGTGAGACATAACTAGAGTTGTGAGCTTGAAAAGTTTCATTAAAAACTTTGAAAATTTTAAAAATTGTTATAAGGTATAAGAATCTTTAACAATTTGACAAGTGAGAACTAAAGTTTCAAATGTTCAAAAAATTTTATATTATCACGTATCCGAAAAAAAAATAGCAAGAACAGAAATCCAGAAAAAAATTAGTAAAGTAAAAATGTAAGAGTAAAAAACAGTAAACATTGCATAAAAATGTCATTTGTCTTTTCTAAACTTTTGTTATATAGTTTTTTAAGAAATAAATTTCTCATTTAGATTTATAAATGTTTTTAAATCTTTTCGGATAGCAAAGCATTGAAAATGCAAAACCTTTATCAGAAAAATTAAAACTTAGAATTTAACAATTTCTACCGAAATAACAAAATTTTGCGTCTGTAATTTTTCAACGTTACAGAATTGTGTATTCTGCTTTTAGATCAGTTAAGCTTGAAAGAAAAATAAACAATACCAACATATGACTTTGTCTAAATACCATGACTTGTTTTTTGTTTTTAAATCATTTAAATATTTATTTAAATTGGGTTAGAAATTTAAATTTGTTGAAAGAACTAAGTCAAAAATCCATGTAGATCAGTACCTTAGAGCAAAAACATCGTAAGTCCAAAATGCCTAATATTCAAAAGTAGTTTAAAACAAAAATTTTCAATTGGAAACCAATGTCACAATTTTATGTAACATTTCACAATGGTTATTATTTTCTGGAATATTTTATTGTAAATGAATCTAGCAGATTAACCAAAATATATTTGATTTTGTTTTATTTTTAGTAATAAAAGGCACTAAAAAGACTTAATACTTTAGCGCCCTACCCATTATTTTTTTAAATATGCAAAAAAGCTAAAATAACTTAAGTCTAAGGTGTAAATTATTGTTCAATGCATTTAACTTATAATATTTTTTTTTTAACAAAATATTTATTAATAGGAAAAGTTAATTGTCTTCCAGAAAATTTTCAGCATTTTGCATGAAGATGGTTTCTGTAATAGTTCTGATATTCCTCTGGTTATCGTATTTTGCTTTACTGATCGCTTTTCGTTCATTTCTAAGTTGAAAGAGTAATTATGGCAAATTTAAAGATTTTCTTCTAAATTGAAATTTAAAATTTTCTGTGAAATTTCTATTAAAATATAATTTTCCTATGCCTGTTAATTAAATCCAAAAAACTTCATGTAATTTATAAATAAATTAGCTTTTATCTCCACATTTTTTTTCTTGAGACACAAGAAATAAAAGCTACCAAAGTCCAAAAAAGTCTTCTAATTTGTCTTCTATATGTATTTGTATATTATCTGAGGTTTTGTTTATGGGAATTTTCTTTTCTTTTTGATCAACTATGGTTATTCCGGTTGTCAAACATTTTTTGGGAGCTTCACGTAAAAATTCAGTACTAATCAACAACGTTGATTGTAAAAAAATCTTTTTTCCATGAAAAACTCTGTTATTAACGATTTGTATTATTTTATTCCGACTCAAATTACTACATGGTGGTTTTATGTTTTTTTTGCTTACAAAATATATATATTTTTTAATTAGATACAATTCACCTCACTTTGGACTTAATACTTTGTCGCTCTAACATTACTCTGAAATTAACATTTCAACCTCTGTTATTTTGTTAATTAATGCCGATTGCAAGATTTTATGCATTATTTGAAATAGGTGTATTAAATATTCACTTTTAACTATTATTAAGCAAGAGATAAAATCTAAAAAAAATATTTCATCAACTTTTTCAACACCTTTAAGGTATCAACAAATCTAAATTTACATATGTTTACAATATATTTGTCAGCATAAAGATATATACATTTTTATGCTGACCCTAGAAATATCAGAGGAAATGAAGAAAAAACGTAAAAACAGCATAGTCATCATTTTTATATTCCGTAACTTAAAAAATAAAAACAAACAAAACCCGAGCAAAATGTTTATTTATTATTTGTATAACCATCGGTGAAATTAACGAACCTGCTTCATTAAACCGTCAGTCACAAGCATTTTTCCCCAAGTTATTTAACCATTCAAATGAAAGCAAGAAAACTAAACATTCATAAATTTCCAACTCCAACTCCAATTTAATTCCAAGGATAATGAATTCACTCAAAGCAACAATTGCGTTTTTAGAGAGTTTAGACAAAAACCCAGTTTGCATTTATTTTTGAAAACTTCTCTGCTATAAATTTATTCACAACGTCGTCGCTTACAATCATTAAACGCAAAGTAGAACAAACTTCTTTCCCAACCCACCCAACGTTTATCTCAATAGTAAACGAAAAAAACTTTGCCACACTAGGTTTCAATTTAACAGCACATTTCCCGACTTCGATCGCCTGAAAAAGACGCACGTCACTCATGCCTGAAAATTAAATTACAAAATTTCAGCACATAATCGGAGTCAGTCGTTCACTCTTTCGGGCAACTCGAATAATGCAGTACAGGCGATGGTGGGCAGTACAGGATCGTCAAATTTCTGTCAAAATGATTATCTTATCATTCCGATGGCCACCAACGTGGGGAGACCTGCCACCGGCCCGTCTGCGAATGTCGACAGGATATGTGGAGGAGTTCTGAGCGCCGATGTAACGCTTCAGTCAACTCCGGTTAGAAGTGAGTAACTAGTGTTTTTTTTAAATTTTGAGGTGGAGAGAGGAAAGGAATTTATAATAAAAAAAATCCATAATTAGAAAAGAAAAAAATTTAAAATTTCTACTTAAACATCATAAATGTCCACTAGAAAATGTTCATTAAAACTAAACAAACATCTAAATAACACAACTTTTGTGATAAATAAAAATAGTGTTTTTTGTGTAAACAAAAAAATTAAATAAAATGAAAAATAAAAGACTTACACTTACCTTTTACATTTATAAAATGATAAATTTCTGTTTTAAAAGAGTAAAATGTAAATGGTGTCACTTTTAGAGTAAAGTGAATAAAATCACAAAAAATTGTTTCTCATTGTAATTATTCATAAAAATGTTTTTTGTTGCAAAAAGCACTCAACCAAATAAAATTTTTACACCAAAATAGGTGTAAAATTAATGGCTTTGGGCCATATAAAATTCGGTGTTATATAGGAGCAAAACGGTGGAGGCGCCGGGAGATAATTCGTAATTTATTCCACATTGCAGCAACGTAGAATATCTAAAATAACAATTAGTAACATTAAGTAATTGATTAAAACAAAGTACTCAGTTTTAACTACTATTATCACAAAGTCGCAAAGTTGCAATGCACAAAATTCAATTTCCTGTGAAACAAATACAATTTTAGTTTACTTAATTCTGTAAAAACAGTAATTATTCGTTTGTGTGCTCATGCAAAAATTTAATTTCTAAACGGTTGCATAAACTCTGTTTAAATTAAATGTCGAATGCAACTTTTAATCGAAACGTGTATAAAATTTGAATATAAAAAAGTTTAAAAAAATCATATTTTGCTTATAAACTTTGACTAAAACGATTTAAAGATAGATACTTTAGTATATTAAGTAAACACTAAAAGATTTTGCATTTTTTTAAGTAAATTAGAATTTTTACAGACGTATGAGAGTATTTAATACGGCAGAAATAAGCTGAAAAAATTACATAAATGAGTTAGACGATTGGAATTTAATAAAGTTGATTCTTCAACTTATAACAAATAAAACTTTCTCAAAAGCAATAAAATTGCTTACCTTTGATATTAAACTGACCTCGAAATAAAATCTAAATTTGTTATTTAATTTTCTTGAAACTTTTAATATGTGAAAAATCTCGAAGTTATTAAATTTATTATCATACAATATCAAGCTTTAATAGCTTTTTTGGTTATTTAGGTGGCTTCAAAACCGATCGCTTTGAATATCAAACGACAGACTAAATTACCATTTATTGTATCAAAAATGGTGGATGCGCCGGGATAATTTACATTTAATTACATTTGATTTCCATTCAGACAAAAAAAAATTCTAACAGAATACATTTAAACACACACTACAATCACAAAATCCCGTCCATTAATAGAACCATCGCATTTAATACCACCTGACCGATAAATCCTCGCAACAGTTCGCTCATCTCATCCCTTAATCACAAACCAAATGCCATATTGTAAATGTTTGTTATAAATCTAATGTTATTGACATTAAAGCACGTAAAGCTGCCATTAATCGATCGACTTTTTATTGTCACTTTTCCTTTGTTTAATAATTAGCAAAATTTATTTGAACTAGGATTGAAATGTTTGCGTTTCAGGCACGGTAAAGCCTTTCAGGCTGTGGTTTCATACCGACAGTACTGAAGCACCAAATGATGTCGCCAACAAAGGATTTTGCCTGAATTACGTCCAACAACCGTGCACAAATAATCTGGCTTAAAATGCAACATATTGTTTCATTTTTAGACTTTAATTTGTCAAATATGGAAGATAATAGGAAATTAAAAGCTCGCATATTTCACTTTTTGTAAAAAACATGAAACGGTTCGGATTTATGAATGTTGTAAAACTTCTATTATAGGGAAATGTGAAAAAATTAATAGCCGTCGTAATGCAAAATGGCTGCCGTTTTTACTGCGTAATTTTAAGATAATAAGTATCACAATGGTGCATGTTTTTATTTTTTAGTACAAACTATGTTATAAACCAGGTTTTTAATAAAATTTTTATAAAACATCCGTGTCTTCTTATGAATTTAAGTACAACTCAATTTGAATTTCACAAAAGAAATCCAATTTAAATTCAAATTTGAATTCAGACCTTTACTTTGAATCCTGACTTTTCCTGAAAATAGTTGATTTGGGGTCCCGTTTTCAGTTATCCCAAAGCTTTCATATTTTGCAAGTTTTCACTAAACAGTTATTAAAAAAAATATGTCTATGTGTTATGCAAAAACAGTGTGCTTTTCAAAATTCTATTAATTTGTTAAAGTTAAGAAGGGTGCAATAAATAAATAAATATTTCAAAGTGGTTTAGTTTTTATTTCAAAAAATGTGGAGAAATTGTGTCGGAAGCACTATTAAAGTGAACGTGTTTTATCTTTCACGTTAATTTTGCTCTCAACTGTACATACATGTATATAATACATTCACAAACATTTATTAATAAAGTGATTTAACAATTTTTTTCACAACAAGCAAATTAATACAAAAAGTGTTTGTTTATAGTTCTACATATACATAATATTATTTCTACTACAAAAATTGTACAATTTACGTTGCTAGCGTCATCACAAATTTTAATAAATTTTTTGGTTGATTACATAAGTATAGGCCATATCTACTTGACAAAATTTGATATTACACAAGTCTTTTATATGTTTGTTTGATTTTGGAAGATTTTGCATTACTACATACCGGGTGATTGATAAAAATTGAAAAATACACTCAAAAATTAAAAACAATAAATGATAAATTTAAAATAAATTTTACCTTGCAGTTCAATTAAAAATTCTTACTAAAACTTTTTGAATCACATAGAATATGATTTGTAAATTTAGGTACTCTGCATTGCATTCTATATACAGGATGGCCCAAAATTAGCAAAACAGCTTTATTAACTCTATTTATTTCTATTTGTCCCTACCGACGTTTTTACAAAAAAAAAACAGCATAAAAACAATGATTATTATCAAAACTTTTTTTTCAATAAATGTAATAAAGATCAATGTGTAGTCCTCTCATTAAATCTGTCGCTTTTTAAAATTTAAGAATCAGTAATTAAAAATGTATAACAAGCCTGTAGATGATACAATTAATTCTAGTCGTTTAGTATTTTTTAACAAATACTCTATTTTATTTGAGTTTTTATTGTTAAACATTTTTAAAACCAACAATATTTTTTTAATTATGTAACAATAATTAACACCTCTTTGATCATTAAATACACAGTGTGTCAAAATCTGATCCACAAAAAAGTCATAAACATAAAAAAACACGTAGTTATTGTGCATTTTTGTTCCCAATTTAATTAAAAAAACTCAAACAAAGAGTTTTGTTTTTTTTTTTATTTTAGGCACAACCTTATTTAAACTTTTGATTTATTTATAAACCAGTTCCTAAAGAGATACACTATCAATGACCCTGTAATCTCCAGTTTTGATTTTTCGTACAACACTGACAAATTTGGCACTACATTTGGCTTAATTTGTACAAAATTCATCTTGCATTGAATTTAGTGTACTTTTTAGTTTACGGACCTTTCAAATCCTTACAGTGCGTTTACATAACACGAAACATTATTATCTAACATGCAATAGTTGTTTTTAGAATATTGGCACTAATTCTAGAACAACAATATAATAGTGTGAACACCGTGCTTGAACATATATTTACATCACTGCGAGGGTTTGGACATCGTTTCAAGGACACCATTGGTGCAAGGACACATTTATTCTCGTTATACATGAATGCTTCGGCGATTATTTCATTTATTTTAGAAAATTCTCCATCCCTTCTTCGAACTTGACGAAATATGAGACAATATCAAGTGGAATAGGGAACACAATTGTCGAATTTTTTCCTGTCGATATCGAGTTCAGAGTCTGACAAAAATCAAACAAATTTTAAAGACGTGACACTAGTCTAAGTGGGGATGCGACAAGGAAGATTATATCCTAGATTTTTCCGTAAAAAAATTAAAGTAGTAAATAGAACTTTATTTAACCATTATTATAATACATTTTTATACAATAAGAACATTGAAAAACAGCTATTTTATAATACAACTATTTTGATAAACTGTGCCCGAAAATGTGATCGTTTAAAACTTACATCGTGTAAATGAGTATCTGCAAAAAATCCCCCGCTGTCATCGTCGATAACAAGCCCGCAAATTGCGCCCCTTTACGAAGAGGCGGCCTCGTGAGCCTTCATGAAGTACGTCAACATATCAATAGGTAGCGGAAACACAATTGTCGAATTCTTCTCAGCTGAGATTGTGTTAAGAGTCTGCAAATCATTACGAGACATCGTAGAGTGGTCCGAAAATCAAGCAACGGTGACAGTGTCAGATCAAAAGCAAAACAGATGCTCTATTAAGTCTTGTTTATTGTATGAGTCAGTACAGTGATTAGTAGAAAAACTGTGGTTCAAAATACAGACGTGATGGTGGCTTCGAAAAACAATCTAAATTGGTACATACTGATTTCCGGGTACATCGAAAATTCCGGTCACATCTACTATTTACATAGATCTAGAAGCTGATGACATGAATGACAGCGAAAAAAACTTTAAACAGTACACGAATATTTATATTTGATAAGTGGTTTGTTAATACTAAGCAGGCTTAGCCCTTTTTTCTTAAATATAACACAGAGGATTTGATGGCTCTCTTATGCACAGCCTATTTTATGTAAATCAGATTTATCGATTTGTGATTAGTAAAAAATTACATTACTGACCACCCTGTAAATTTTTAATTTGATTTTTAATTAGGAAATTTGGCACGACGAAAGTCTCACTCAAAATTCTAGGCCAATAAAAAACATCTAAAATTACTATACAGAGTGATCCACGTAAAACAACGTGCTTATAATACTTGTGTCGTGATGTGCCGTGTTTAAGTGGGGTGGACCCTATTACCGTCAAAACTATACAAAATGTATAAGTTTATCTATACCCTAAATACTTAATTAACAATAAACATTTTATATATTATGTGATATTGTTTATACTATTATTAAACAAACTTCAAAAGATTATAAAATAGTGCCTCTAAAAAATAAACTATCACTGTTCATTTTTGATAAAAGTAGCTTTCAGACGCTCTGTATATACGAGGATGATTCAGTTAAACTTTTCGCTTAATAAATAAAAACACCATAAATTATTAGCATAACTATGTTTCAAAGTGCTGTAGATAGTCAAGGTCAAATGCGTTAATCAGTAATCAAAAAATCTGATTTTGAGTGTTTATACTTCACAGCATTTTGAAATTAATACTACCTACAGTTTTGTAAAAATTTTATATTCATCTTATTGTTCCAAGTTTAACTCTACAGTGTGTATCAGAAATAAGTGAGCATATTTTACACAATTTTACATATACAAATAAAGTGTTGTCCCATTTGAGACTTTTTTTAGAGAAATTGTGGAAAGAAAGTACCAGAAAAACAATAAAATACTTAAAATATTTTGCATTGTAAAAACACTTAGTTTGTAAAAATTTATATTTAAACATGTGTTTTAGAAATAAGTGAGCCAATTACCACACATTTTTGATTTAGAAAACAATACGTAAGTATAAGAAATAATATAGTACAAATAAGTTTTTTCAGGTTGTTCAAGAGATAATTAAGAAAATTTTAGTTTCAATAATATTATCAAACACATAAAATGTTTGAAAAATTTTTTCAAAATATTTTGAAATTTTGTGTGAAAACAGTTTTTACAGTACCAGAGAAAAAGTTAAAATCTGATCACCCATTTCTGACACACTCTGTAGTTTGATAAAAATTTTATCATAACAGTGTTAACTGGGTCACCCTGTACAACTGTTTCAAACCATGAAACTATCAATTCTCTTTAACTGATTCTTATTTTTCGCATTTATATCGATTTATTTTTTCGTTTTTATATTTTTTATTAGTTTTTATGCTCATTTTTTTCAACAAAACAATTGTAAGATAATTGGTAGAACTTTCATGGTTCTTTAAACTTTGTGATAAAACTTAATAAAACTCTATTATCTGTGTTCGGCGTTAAACAAGTGCTACATAAACTCCAGAAACTCGTAGCAAACTTAATTATTAACAATGAAATTTTCAGACAGTTGTTTTATGCTTTTTTGTCGCCATTTTTAAATATGTGCGCATGTACAGTCGCACGCAATGAAAATGTCACTTGTCAATTGCGTGCGGCTCTACATCCAGCCATCGGAACAGCAATCTACCTAACGTGCATTATCGCTATTATTATCTCAATTAGTCTAAACGGTGACGTTGTATACATGTAATATTGAAAGACGAGTGTACACTGTGCCTCAATATAAACGTCCAAAAGAGCCCACAGAACGAATAAACAAAACACCTCAATAAATCGAGATTTACACATAATATAATGTTAAGGAAAGACACTAACGGCGACAAGGACACATACATCATTTAATAGGACATAAATTTCGATGGCTTGGCGCAATTACAGGACCATCTCGCGTCCTTAGAAAGGACTCTGGTTATCGGCCGCCCCTTTGCACTTCATGAAGTACGAAATAATATCAATCGGCAGCGGAAAAACGATCGTCGAGTTCTTCTCCGTCGATATCGTGTTCAAGGTCTGACATGGAAGCAATCAATCAGAGACGGAACCACGGATTGTTGGCACTAAACTACAGTGGACTTCATACAAGGAAGATTAAATCATATTGTTAGGCCTGAGTTTAACACACGGGGAACGTAACTCTATCGTAAATTTTTCAGGGTTTTCAGCAAGCTAGTGTCGCAAAGGCGAACAGATGGCAATACATCACCGTAAAAACATTCCTTGTGTTTCAGGATCGGTTTTCAAGTGCTGGCAAGCAAATAAATATTTTGCGAATAAAAATTCATACGAACATGTGTCTAATCAAATATTCATGACTTACAAACCATTCTGAATAAAAAGAGTGTCTGAAAGTTAGAGTTTTTAAAAAATGAAAGAAAATCAATATGGAAACAACGGGAAATATTAATGTTAAATTTGTCATTTGACAAAATCACGTACCAGGAAACAATTTAAACTTAAATAAATTTTGTCGCTGTTGTTCAGTAAAAGTTTGCCCAACTAAATATAATTATCTAGTTACAAAATTTAAAATTTTGTTAAAAAACTTTTGGTTTAATTAAATAGCATATTTAAAAAATATGCAAATTTTACACTTTTATAAGTTAGTTTTTCAAAAAATAATAACAAAAGCTGTTTGTATAATCTAGTTTCTGTTCACAATTGTTACAGTTTTTAAATCAAAAACTACATTCACAAAAACTTCAAGTAAAAATTTATTAGTTGTAAAAAAAATTTGGAACTACAGAAAAATGCTATCTTATTTCAAACGAGATTTTAAAATGGATACTTCAAGATTCCTAATTCATTCTTACTAAATGAAATCACATACAGAATCTACCAATTCGAAACTAGACAGTAACTGTTTAAATCACGTTTAAATCTACAATAATATAAATTTTTTAAATAGTCTCATTCTAAATTGACAGTTTTGTTGACGAAAAAATTACGTTGAATTAAATTCAAATAGGGAATTGCATTGTGTGATTATTTTCAATAATAAATGAATTTAAAACGAAAAAATAAATTCTCAAATCCTAGAAGATTGACCCCAAAATTAGAAACTGTTTCAAACTAAACTCGATACCAATCAGCATCAAACAAAAGTGTAATTAGATTAAGTTATTTAACTGATTTTAAGTCCACTTTAGAAGTAGAGAAACCCTCTGTACTTCAATAGCAACGTGAATAGAGATTTTAGATCGTGTTTACTTGAGATAACTTTGTTGTTTGGTTACGAACACTTTATTAGATACAGAATTAAATTCATCACGTAAAGTTTACTTAAATATTTCTGTTTATTCGCAAAACTAAAAAAATAATAACGCAATTAATATTTTAATTCACGCTTTATCTATTCCAAAAAATTCAAATTATTTTAGAAACCAACAATTGCAGCAGTATTTTTACAAAAACTAGTCATTTGGCAGTCTTAATAAAACAATCGTTTTAAAGAATAATACTTTGAACCACAAAGAAGTGTAAAAATAAATCAAATACTTGTCAAAATGTTCAGTTCAACGACTTTCGCCGGCTCTATTTATGTCAAATTGCGATTTATTTTTAACTTAATTATAGTACGATCTATTTAGATGATGCTTAAATCCGATAAATGAGTGTTCAAATTAATTGAAATGAGAAAAAATATCACGATTTTAATTGGTTTAAGAAGAGTATTAAAAAAATACAGAATTACAATATACGTAAATTCTAAAAAAATACAGGGTGCGCCAGAACTCGCGCCGCAGAGAAAATTTTCAAGTAAGGTAAGATACCAGGAACATGAAAAAAATGTTTAAAAAATTCTATCTGTCAAAAAATTTTGACATTTATTTTTTGACATTTGACTTTTTTTATGTCTATTTAATGATACTGATAATCTTGTATATGTTTTTTTACAATTATTTAGTAAAGGTACAAAAATGTTGTCAATAAAAGCCACAAATAACATTGAACAGAGTTACAATTTAGGATATAGCTTTCTTGTTTCCTCTTTTAATAGCCTATAGCAAAAAAACTTGGAAAATTATATTTCCAACAGAAATAAATAGAGTCAAAGTGCAAACTTTAAACCCTCATAACTTCGAAATGTTTATAGATAAAAAAAAATTAACATTTTTTCCATGTTCCTGGTATCTTACGAGTACCTTATATGCCATTTTTCTCTGGGGCGCGAGTTCTGGCGCACCTGTATATTCTAAAATAAAATCACAGTTGTGTATAATCATAAAAAAAATGCGTAAACAACAAAATGTGAAATCATAAGGTTTTACATATTTTTATTGTAAAAACGTATTTTGAAGTGGTATAAATATGTCACTAATAATAATAGAAACACCAAAACCAGCATGCGAAAACCAATCCCTGAATTTTCGAAAGTTGTTCCATTTTCGAGAAAGCCAATGAGTGTGCACACCCTTTTATATAAGTCAGACATCGCGCCCCATTCGTCATCCTTTAAAAGGGTAAATCGCAATTCATAGTTGTCTTCCATCCCAGCCATCATCAATACCATTCAAGCCGGCCCATTTGCCCCGAAACGATTATTATAACCGACTGAAAGTTTTCCGAGTCGAAAGAGAGATCTTGCATGAAAATGAGGCTTAAGCTAAGTTTTTAATGTCGTGAAAAGTGGACAGGAAAATCTACTTAAAGGAAACAACGTGATGACGCCGAAGAAATCCTTGTTAGTCGTGACAAACATAAATTTTCAAATTATTTGTTAAAGTGGGAATCAAACCGCTAGATTAATATAATCTTCCTTATACTTCCCACCCTAGGAACTAACCACTAAAAACTAGAAGAAAAACTAATACCCACTAAGTTAAATCTATTTTTGTCCCGATTAACATAAGCCACTAAGAGGGTGTTTCTCAACAAAAACAAAATCACTAAATAAGCACCCAAAGTTCACCAACAAAGCAAAAAGTTGAGACACCCTTCACCCCACTAGCCCTAAACTTTGAAGTGTCTTTGCAAGAAAAGCGCCCAAGTGAGCCATGCTTGTGAATGATCCAAAGCACCAAAGCGTGAAAAGCACTCGTGCTAACCTACCTGCAAATATCTGAGTTGGAGCGCAGCCGGGGAGTCCCCAATCACCTCCGAGGCCTCTCGCAAAGCCCGAGAGGCTTTCTGTTCGCCTTCGGCAGCGATGACCTTGGCGCGGGCCTCGCGGGCAGCCTCGGCTTCGGCCGCCATGGCCCTTTGCAATTGGATGGGCAATCGCACGTCTTTGCTGGAAGAGAGGAGTGAGTTGGGGTGGGAGTACATGTGAAGGCTCACATTTCAACTCGTTCTACGTTGATCCCCCAGGAGTCGGTGGCCTCGTCGAGGAGGGCCTTCATGTGCTGGGAGATGCTCTCGCGCTCGCTGAGGATCTCGTGCAGGGGGCGCTGGCCCATGATATTGCGGAGGGTTGTCTGGGCGAGGAGGCGAGTCGAGTGGTGGGCGTTCTCCACGTTGGCGATGGAGACGGTGGCGTTGGAGACGCGGTAGTAGACCACGGCGTCCACGGACACGGTCACGCTGTCTTTGGTCAAAACCTACACAAAGGAGATAGTCCAACAATATTAAAATTTGAACAAAATCTGTTTTTAAGAGAATAATGAACAATAGGTATTAATAGAAATTATTTTTTTAGAGCAAGGAAAAACGGTAAAAATCACTACATTTTAGCTTTAAATTAAATTAAATTTTTAAATTAAATGCATCTAACAATTTTGTCGATGTTACAAAGTTTTAAAATTCTGAATATTTAAATATAAATGTACACAAAAAGTTATTTTATTGGAAAAAAATAATTTTATCTGAAAAACATGTCGTTTACATCAAATATTTTACTTCAAAAACTGAAATAATAAATAGCATTCAGGAGTAATAATAGTTATTAATATACAAGACGATAAAATTGAATTTTATCTTTGAGAGCAATTTAGCGTCAAGGCGTCAGCCGAGACGCTAATATGCTCGAAAAGATAATGAAAATTTTATCGTCGTGTACAATATAAAATTTTATTCAATCCTCACTAATTTTGTAGTCAATTTGGTATGGATATTTATAAATGACAATGTAAAATTCAACAATGAAATCTAATGTTAAAGATCGTTAACAACAATCAACCGCAGATATACAACAATAGATGTATCTTTTATCATCTAGAGGATAAAATTTCATTTTAACATGAAGAAAGGAGTAGATAAAATTCAATTTCAACATAGAGGATTGAATAAAAATACTAAAGCAAATGTAATTAATAAATAAACACAGTACATATTTGAAAATTAAAAAAAGTATTGTTTTTATAAAAATCTCGCAAGATAGTATTTTCATTCGGTATTTTTAATCTAAAGATTATCTACATTACATTACATTTTGGTAAAAGTACAATTTTTTTTCTTTCAATTATTTCATTTTGCAGTATTGTTGACCATTCTTAGCTTTATGTTCACACTATTAAAGTCCTTATTTTCAATTTTTCTTTTAAATGTACCAAATGCCTTTTTTGAATTTTTTTACGAGAAATCGATAATTATTTAATTAAATTGTTTGTTGTTAAGTTGGTGATATTGATAGTTTTAAATTTTGATTATTTATAATTCTTCCCAATTTCCATATTCATATCTAAATTCTGAATAAAATATTGCTCATGCGAGAATCAGTTAACAATTTTGTCAATGTTCCAAAGTTTTAAAATTCTGAATATTTGAATATAAATAAACACAAAAGGTTATTTTATTGCAAAAAAAAATTAGCTGACAAACATGTCGTTTACATAAAATATATTTTTTTAAACTAAAATAATTAATAGTTAAAAATTAAAAAAGTATTTTTTTATAAAAATCTCGCAACATAGCATTTCCATTCGGTATTTTCTTAAACTAAAGATTATCTAAAAATAATAGACTTTAACACATCACATTACATTTTGGTAAAAATACCAATTGTTCCTTTTTGCAGTATTGTTGACCTACTTAGCTTTATGTTCACACTGTTACAGTACTTATTTTCAATTTTTCTTTTAAATGTACCAAATGCCTCTTTGAAATTTTTACAAGAAAACGATAATTATTTAATTAAATTGTTTATTGTTAAGTTGGTGATATCAATAGTTATAAATTTTGATTATTTATCATTCTTCCCAATTTCCATACTCATATCTAAATTCTGAATAAAATATTGGGCATGCGAGAATCAGTTAACAATTTTGTCAATGTTCCAAAGTTTTAAAATTCTGAATATTTGAATATAAATAAACCCAAAAAGTTATTTTATTGCAAAAAAAATAATTTTAGCTGAAAAACATGTCGTTTACATCAAATATATATATTTTTTAACTAGAATAATTAATAAATAAGCACAGTATTTAAAAATTTTAAAAGTATTTTTTTATAACAATCTCGCAAAATAGCATTTTCATTCGGTATTTTCTTAAACTAAAGATTATCTAAAAATAATAGACTTTTACACATCACATTACATATTGGTAAAACACAATTTTATTTCTTTCATTTGTTTCTTTTTACAGTATTTTTGACCTTAGCTTTATGTTCACACTATTACAGTCCTTATTTTCAATTTTTCTTTTAAATGTACCAAATGCTTCTTTTAAAATTTTTACGAGAAAACGATTATTATTTAATTAAATTGTTTGTTGTTAAGTTGGTGATATTGATAGTTTTAAATTTTGATTATTTATAATTCTTTCCAATTTCCATATTCATATCTAAATTCTGAATAAAATATTGCGCATGCGAAAATCACAGCATCAATAACAATAGCAAAAAGTCAGTAAATCTTTTTAACTTTACATCCATCAAGCCTGCGAGCTGACAACCCGTGTCTATTACATCGACCTTGTCGTTGATCTTGTTTTGCTTTCCAAATAAAAACTTGTCTTCTTCCACCTTTTCCTTCAGGTTGTATATCATTATTTTAACGAAACGCGTATTCACAAAAGAAACATGACGACATTATTCACGAAAAAAGGGACATTTCTTCCCTTAAGTCACATTTTAATTCAATGTTTAGGATACTTGCCTCCTGAGGGGGTATATCGTAGGTCCTCGTACGCAGATCAACTCTGGCGTAGGCGTCGATGCATGGCAAGATGAAGAAAATTCCTGAAAAAAAATGTTAATAAAGATCAATTTTGCAGGCGATTACGGAACACGTAAAAAAATGCATGAATGGATGTGATTCGGGCTGAATCAGATGAATATTTCAGTAGTGTGGAGAAGTTTATTAGCCGTTTTCAGGTAACATTTTGCGTTTCAGGAAAGTTAGAGTTCTGCTTGTGACGCAATTGGTTTCAACATCCAATTTATATATGGGTAAAACGAAAAGTTGTTGATAATCAGAGCGCATCAAAAACTTTGAATTATGACCGCAAAAATTGTTTGTTTTACTTTAAAAAGCTACTTTCATGCATAAAATTACAGTAAATTTTCTTTAATATTGAATGTAGCACCTCTTTCTAATTCAAGAGGGGAATGTGGATCTCGGTTTTCTTAACTCAAACAGAAAAAGCAAACTTTGTAATAATTCGATTTATTCCCTCGATGGAAGTTTGTGTGTTTTAGTGACCATTTAATTGAGTTTTATAATCGCAAGGGGATCACTTAATTGTAGAATTAAATTCCTTTTTTGGCACTGCTTTAAGTCGATACAAGAACTGCACGAAAAGGAGAGCAAGACATAAAGAATTTATCGAATTTCAGGAGTTAACAAAATTGGAGAACTCCTACGCCCAAAAAATTAGCCAGACACTTATTTTCAAGAAACTCAATTAACTTCCACCTTCTGTCGGGTATTTGGATTAAATTTTTTGGTCTATTTTTGCGCGACCTGTTTCGTCCGTTTTAAATCAATCACGTATTTTTCCGGAACGTCGATTTAAGGCTGTTATTGGATTCCAATTAATACACAGCGAACAAAAAGCTCCGGTCTTTTAGCACCGACGCTGCTTTCGGGGCTAAAATTCCAATCTGAAACTCCTGAAAACTCGTCTGTTATTTACCAAGTGGGTAATAGGAAAGTTTCGACTCGGCGAGCGCCCGTCTTGAGACATTGACTTAATGCTTTAAATGTTGGAAGACCCGGTTTCAGGCGCATTATGTAAATTTTCTGCTCTGGAAATGTCAAAATTGCCGCTTCGATGGACACGTGACGCAGGCACGTGACGCTGGAAAACACTGATCGATTGGTGGATTGCGCAACGACCTGTCACATGTATACAATTGACACTGAAATAAAAAGTATTGAGTGGAAAAGTTTATGCGGATTTGGATATTCTTCTAAAAGGGTTTCCCTGTTGGGCTTTGACCAGAGTTATAACAAATTTGCGTTTCACCCAGTCTCGAACATCTATTTTAAAGTTCAAATTATGTACAAAATGCAGAGTAATTCAAAAAAGATAGCAATATTCCCGCTGTGATTAATTTAAAATTATCAAAAATATATAGCTATTCTTCGAAAAAGCAGCAGATATAAATTGGTTTTGTCAACTTCACTGAATCACCCTGTATAACATAGTAAGCTCTAAAATACTATGTTCATATTTAAAATATAAAAAAAAATTGTTACCTATATATTACTGTATATAACTATATTTTTTTGTAGTTTTTTATTGTTTTTTGTTTTATTATGTATATTTCAGGCGTCATTACCCTTTGTGTTATTTAAATTACCGTTTGTTTTTATTTTTATACAAGTGCGCCAGAACTCGCACTCCAGAGAATATTTTCAAGTAAGGTAAGATACCAGGAACATGAAAAAAAATGTTTAACTATAAAGCAGCGACGGGGAACTGGTAGGAAGACTTGCACCAGCATGAACTATTTTTTTTTGTATTTTCTCATGTTGTTTTTCTTATCCTTATACCTTAATAACGTTGCTTTTTTCATTTTATTTACTATACAAAACAAAAATTTACTTAACACAGAATCCAGTGTCTCAGATATTCTAGTGTCGGTTAAAGCTTTATAATAATTAATAATAATCAAAGCAAATTTTAAAAATTAATTTTACTTGCAAACAGAAAAAACACCCATATACTTTTTTTAAAGATCGGTTCTTGCTGATGCACGCTGTAGTTATTAAAAAATAGATTATTTATTAAGAAAGATGACAAAAACCTCTTATAATTACTATTCAAAAGATAGAACAAAATGTTTTAGTCGGGAAAGTCGCGCATTTCATTCAAAGAGAGTAATTGGGTAGTCTCCCAGAGTACTAAAAATATGTTCAAAAAATTCTATCTGTCAAACAATTTTGACATTTATTTTTTGACATTTGACATTTTTTATGTATATTTAATGATACTGATGATCTTGTATATGTTTTTTTTTACAATTATTTAGTAAAGGTTCAAAACTTTTGTACCACAAATAACATTGAACAGAGCTACAATTTAAGATACAACTTCCTTGTTTCCTTTTTTAATAGCCTATAGTAAAAAAACTTGAAAAATTATTTTTCCAACAGAAATAAATAGAGTCAAAGTGCAAAATTTAAACCCTCATACCCTCAAACCCTCAACATTTTTTTCATGATCCTGGTATCTTACCCTATATGGAATTTTTCTCTGGGGTGCGAGTTTTGGCGCACCTGTATTGTTTGAAATTTCAAATGACGCCTGCCTGGTATATTTACTTTCAAGTTATTAAAAAAAAAAAACTGAAAAACAAAAATCATACTTTTTCATAGCTTTTTTCTTGTTTTGTTGTTAGTTTTTTCAAGTTTTTTTTATTGTGCTTTTTGTTTCGCTTATTTCTGTATGGATTTACATTGTAATAATCGAAATGGTCAAACACACTTAAATTCTGTTGCCA
>NW_025400975.1:5191181-5195484 GCF_015345945.1 Tribolium madens
TTTTTATTGTGCTTTTTGTTTCGCTTATTTCTGTATGGATTTACATTGTAATAATCGAAATGGTCAAACACACTTAAATTCTGTTGCCAATTTGACCCAAAAACGTTTAGAAAATTAAAATAAAAAAAAAATCAACAGATGCTTTTTTGTAGTTGTTTTATCATATTTTGTAATTTATTTACTTTTGTAATTTCTGTTTCTGTTCTTTTTATTGACGTACTGTAAAGATTGAAATAGAGCATAATTCTATGATAATACACTCAAATTCCAAGGCTTTCTTGATCCACAAACATTTACAATCTCAGTATTTACGCAGCCTTGACTTCATTTTCTCCTTATCTTCTGTTATAAACCGCGTCTGCAGCCACCCCTCAAGTCTTTACGACCATGAAAATGTCAATCGCGTGATTAAATATTTACGATTCCCGTTCAGGGTTGCCAACTATCCGCTCTCCAAATTGAATTATTAACAAAATGCAAATAGAAAGTGAACAAAGCTTCGAGGAGATGAGTCCTTACCTGGTCCTTTGGCGCCTCCGGACAAGAGACGACCTAAACGGAAAATAACGGCCCGTTCGTATTCCTGAACGACCTGAAAAGAGAAAAAACAATTAATTAAAATTTATCACATCATGATCAAAGTATTTCTCATCCAAAGTGCCGGTTTGTTCGAGTGTAAATAACGAAACTTGTTGGAGTTCTCCCTTTTCATATTTCGTTTGACCGAAAAAGATCGGATCAAGAGAGAATAACTCCGAATTCGCGGCTATGTAAGAGATAAGCTGTATCAAGTTTCGTTGGAATAAAATGAAATTCATCTAAATTGAATCTTGTAGTAACAAAGTGTCATTTTATAAGTAAGAAAATACAATTTGATACCGTGCTAAAATGAGGAAATTATGAAATGAGAAGTTCTCCATTTTCTCTTTTAAATAATATGGTGTCGTATTAAAAGATGCGTACGTAATTACTTTCAAGACGGCTGAACACTTTTATAAAATTCCTAATTCTACTTAATACCTTAGAGGTAAATTCCGAATTAATAACACTGAAAGATTTAAAGCCTACCTATTCGGGTGGAAAATTTTACCAAAAATATCGTCTAGGAAGTTTAAAGTTTGTAAACTCGTGTAATCCATTGTTAAAGGAATACTTTGAGTTGGTAATTTTACTTGAAATTGATATGGTTTTGTGTTATGACAGTGTCAATATTGTATGAAAATTCATCACAGTAATTACTTTAGTAAACTTAATTCAAAAATTCATACAAATTTTTTGATATTCTTAAAAAAAATTGAAAAACATAATTAAGTTTCTAAATCAAAGTTAAAATTGTTTGTTCAGATAATAATAATTCAGTAAAAGTTTTGAATCAAAATTGTTCTTATCCTTCCTAACTGGTTTTAAAATCCCATAAAATAAAATCAGAGTTCCATATCAATAAAAAAAGAAAATTGGTAAAGCCAATAACCGAGAAAAACCTAAAATACCTGTCAAGATGAATTCTCGTCGCTATAAAACCTAGCTGACAGCACAAACAATTAGGATTTCTATATATTTCAAGAATCCAGCTTGTTTGTTCATTTTCTTTAAGATTTACCAACAAAAAACGTAAACAGCACCGAGTAAACACAATCGAGTTTTTTCCTAACAACCCAATTATTTTAAATCAGATGTTTGTGTCATCTTTATTCTTAATTCGATTGATTAAACTGAAAATTTTACGATTCCATAACGCAAAATTGAATTGCAAATAAGACCATAAAATATTCAATGAAACTGCATTTGCACATTTGCTTTACGAAAAAGTATGCGATTTCATGAAGCACTTAAAAAATTAAAAATTTACAAACTCACTTATCCAGATTGAATCAGTACAGATTTAATCGCCACCTACAATAAAATCACCGGAAACGCAATAGTGAGACATTTCGCAATTTCACCGATTGTTACTAAACTAACTGTCCATTTAATTTGTGTTACATTTACAGTTTGGTCATCTTGAAATGCGTTTCAAGCCTGAGGTAACTCATTTTACTCCAAATTTCAAATAATAAACAGCATTACACAGGACGAAAAAAAAAGTCATGTCGTGACAACTTGACAAATTATATATTATTTTGTTCATTTCAGTGAGACAAATCTAATACACTAAAAGAAATTTCACAAAGTTCATACATTTTGAAGCAAATATTGTTTTTCTAATTTAAATGAATTTAAAATACTTTAATTTTTAAAAATCATTACTCAATAACTATTAGGCCGATTTCCTTCAAATAAAGACCATTCTAAAGGGATGGACTTGCCCTTTAGAATGATATAAAATTTGAAATTGAATATTGGCAAACTTTTCTTCGAACAGTGTTCGAAGAAGTTCGAAGTATTCTAAGAAAAACTCTACGAGTATTTTTTTTTCTTTGTCACCATCGTCTAGAGCATCTTTTTATTAGTTAGAATCCAAATTTTTAAAATCATATACCGAGTAGTTTTCAAGATATGATTTTTTGAAGTTAATGTTTGCTATTCAGACATTGCGCCATATAGGAGAAATGCATGTTAATCTTACTTAGAATTGCATTTTTATAAAAATATTTGTTTTGAGACTCTTCTTTTGCTTAAAAATGGTCAATTGCACCTTCTTTGTTCTAATTAGAACAAACAAAAACTGTTTCTTTACTTAAAACAAACAAAGAGTACCTGCGTACTAATTAAAGCAAAAAAGCTTTTTTGTTCTAAAAATGACCACTGATCATTAAGCAAAAAGTATCTAGAAGTTTAAAACAGTAGGCTTGAATATAAGAGCAAATCTTTTTCAAATCAAATCATTTTCCATTCAGATTCCAACTTTGTTCTAGCTTTCTTAACTTTTTTTGAAAATATTCTCAGCGAATGCTTTCTCATCACTTTCTAGTGAATTTGTTAAGCTGTCACGACATGACTTTTTTTGTCGCCCTGTGTTATTAGTGAAACACCTCACACTGTTCGAGACAATACTCGACAATTAATTAAAGACTTAAACGTACAAGTATGAGACATGTAGTAACAACCGAACGACTCCTAAGCCTTAAATTAATGTTCCCTGAAACATCCCGATGACATTCTCATCCCAGCTTTCAGTATTAATAGCCATTGTTTGCTTTTTAAGTTCTCACCGTTTCAATAACGATTTTAGGCGACAAAATATTTCAAACAGCCCACTTAAAGACAAAAACGCGTGTTTTTAATCAGGCGATGCTTTATTTTCATTAAGATTATTGCGCCTCGGTTTCGTTTAATTATTCGTATTTATCTTGTAAGACAAAACCTCGACATGACAGGGCGATTTTTTTACTTTTCCGCTTGAAACTCGATAGAAAAACTAACAAATGATGCCGGAGGGAAGAAACGATCGACGCAATAAAAGCTTTCATGATTAAATTTTGCGAAAGTTTCACTTATTTCGTAATTTTGTGTTAATTAAAAAGCAGGAAAACGCCAAGTTTTATTTACGGTGAGTTGATTAGGTATTATTTTCAGAAAAAAACTGAGGGGATAATAAGACTTTTAACATTTTATTTATGCGAGAGAAAATAGAATGAAATATTTACAAGCGTTTAGAGGTCTCGCATTTTCCGTCTGTTTGTTTAAAATATTCCTGAGAACTTGCTATTTGGATATAGAGTCATTCTTGATTATGTCTCAAACAAGTGCATGTTTGCGGATGACATTAAATTTAGCAAACAGAGTCAAAACGCTGCGAGCAGAAGTTTCAGATTAAGTTGTCAAAACTGCAAGCGCAAAGAGCGCAAAGCTTGTAATGCATTTTTTAATCACATTAAAGAGAAAAACATTTACAATTTTGATGATTGCTATTTATTTTATTAGTATATTAAGTTTCATTAATAACTACATTAAAGTCCATTCGAGCAAGAATTTGAAATTCCGATACAAGCCGCGTAGCGGCGAGTTGAAGAACAAACGATTCTGTAACGAGTATTTTATATCATTTTTATTACCTTGTGTTTTATATAAAAAACTTATCATTGTGCTTAATGGCAATAAATTCTCAAGATTTTTCATGTACGCCCTCGGAAATTAGAAAAATTGTCAGCATCATTGGAAACATAAAATACACTAGACAATTAACGCACTCGTTAATAATATTCTTAAAGACGTAAAATAGAAAAATTAATTTAAAACGTTCTAAAACTTTTATGATTTAATTATTATTTAGTCGTTTGAACTATAACTTTAAAATCATTTTAATATTTATATCATTTCCAATTTTATTGTGCAAAAATAAAAATTTTGTAAAAAAAATAGT
>NW_025400975.1:5195619-5368133 GCF_015345945.1 Tribolium madens
TTTATCACAAGTTCGTTTCAATTAAAATGAACATGTTTATTTTCCGCAAAAATATTCAATAGTTATAATGAATTTGAATAATGAATGTAGTTTACATTAGTTTAAATTATTTGAATATAAAATAAAATTTTAAATCGAATTGAACAATCAATAAACTCCAAATAATAATTTAATAAAAACACTGATTAACCGAGTCTGTTATTTAAACACCAATGTCATTTTCCATTTTCAACTAAAACTCATTAAAATATCAAAAGAATTGAGACTAAAGTCGTTCAGTATTCACTTAAACTTCTTTTAAAATAAACATTTAGTATTCTCTTTGTGTCTAAGCTGAAACCTTCTTTAATATCATTGAGTGAGTTCAGAAATAGATTTGCTTTTCTGGTGGCGCTTACGTATCAGACATTTCCATATAGCTTGTACGAAAAT
This sequence comes from Tribolium madens, assembly GCF_015345945.1. NCBI lineage: Eukaryota > Metazoa > Arthropoda > Insecta > Coleoptera > Tenebrionidae > Tribolium > Tribolium madens. The sequence goes on from NW_025400975.1 coordinate 5,196,052, forward strand.
GTGTTTCTGCATCACCACTGAAAACTCAGATGTTTCACAGTTTCAGCATTTTTAAAAACACAGACAAATTTATTCCACCCCAAGAACTAAAAAAATGTGTTTTATTAAGCTCCACTCTTGTAATTTCTCCCGCCTGGGTTACTAGCAAAATTTCTCCTCTATTTTATCACAAAAAGTTTAAATGAGCGCATGAAACGATAGTATGTAGCAAAACCAACTTCAAATCAAAAACACAGGGATGTTGTACGTGGAAAGTAGATTAGAGAGTCTCAGGTTTCGTTTCCTGCGTTCCAAATGCAGAGTTGTTTTATGGAGGAAACCCACGTGTCGTAGAGAGGGTGATCTATGCGAGAACGGGGAGGGAAGTACAGCACTACAAGCTTTTACTTTTGTTTAATTGAAATTACTGTCATTATTTATGGTGAATGTGGTGGAGACTTTGGAGGCGTAAACATTAAAGTAATATCGTTTTGGGTTTTTTTAATTTATATTAAATGCCTGGTCGTAAGTACTTTCCCACCCACGCAACCAATTCTCATTATTATCTGCTGGAATAAAGGTGCACCAAAAACGTGGTTAATTATAAAAAAGTAAGGATAAAATATAGAGATTTCATCACTTCACCAGTAAATTCTAATCTACAATTATTTATTTATTTTTGACATTCATAGCCCTATCTCTACGATAAAACAGCAATTTGTGACAATTTTAAATTTTTTAGTTTATTAATTTCAATTAAATTAAGAGTTTTCATTAAAAATTGTACATTTTAAGCACCCTCTTGTATGAAATCGTTGCGCCATATTTATTAAATTTTTAGGACTTTTTTAGTAATGATTATTTCTAGTACATAATTTTCACCAATAGCATATCTTTATGTCATCCAATCATAAGCGTCTTTTGCGATAAAACTTCTCTTCCTACTGTCATTAAAGTGATTATTCTTTTTGTCAGCATGTCAGATATTTTTTTTATTTATTAATTTTTTAATTACTATTTATTAAGTGCTTTTGGAAGTAACCTAGTCAAATAAAACTCGACCATCGTTTTTATTATAAATTTATGAATTTCAACTAAAACTTTTTTGACTCAGACAATTTTACTTGTTGAAATTTGGCAATTTATATTCAAAGATTGAAGTCCTCGACCTACGCTCTCGGGCTCTAATCAGAATATAAATTTACAAATTCAACTCGTCAAATTGTCATTACAAAAAAGTTTTTTTAAAGTTCAAAAATTTATTCGATAAAAAACGATGGTTTTGTTATGTTACTATTGACAAAATCGTTTTTACGTCTTCATTTTAAAACTTTTAGATAAAAAAAACTGTGAAATGTTTTAAGAGGAAATTTAATATAAACAACATTTGCCCACAAATTACCAATTTTTTTATTAAAATTTTTAGAAAATAGTGTTTTGGGACCAAAAGCAGCTCACAATTATTTCGATAAACAGTTTTATCATCAAATTTTTGCCAATTTTTTGTATTTTGAAGAAAATAGATAAAAAATTATCAAAAAAAGTAAATTTAATTTTTTTGACAAAACAATGTAATTTTACAAATTTTGAACTCGAAAATACTTTAAACGAAAACCCTGTTAAGTGTGTTTTTAAATTTATAATAAAGATTTTTAATTTCATAAAAAAATTACTTTATTAATTAACTAGATACTTTGAAACAATTTCAAAGTTCTCGTGTCTGCTGTGATTAATGTTAAACTTCGCCACCTTTACCACCCCCAAGTCCCTACCCCCTGCAATAAATAAATCAACTATCAAGTCACGCAGCAGTCGCATCTTCCCCTGACAGCGTCCGTGTCCCCTGCTGCGATATTAAGCGAAATTTCGACCTCAATGAACCATCATCAGGGTCGTGTGTTTGGCAAGATCGTAAACAACTAATTTGCGATGGGTAAACTCGCGGTAGCGGCTTGAATGCTGCTCATTTGCTAATCTCCCGCTCTCTAATAATAACAACGCGCTCCGGGATTACAAGCATGTGTGACAGACAACCGGAATTATTTCTTGTTATTGAACACCGGAAAAAGCAAAATTTTTCCTGATTAAGGTTGCGAAATAACAAGAGACACTCGCCGCGAGATTGTCTCCAATTTCTTAGACGTAAACACGCAACGACGATAATTTTGTTTGAGATTTCTTTCAGGAAAATGCGCGCTGAAAGCGCTTCCCGGAACGGGGAAAATGCGGTTTTCTATATTGTTTCCCAGAAATTCAGAAAAAGCATAATTAACTTTTATTATTGCCATCAATGAGGGCTCGTGAAAAACTTCTTTTTTCAAAAAAAACAAAAAACAGCTTTGCGATAAAGTAATAAAATTACCTAATTTTTGTTATTTTTGCACTTTTAGGTTTGGTATTTTGGCGGTAAAAAATTTGATTATAATTCTTACTAAAATTACTGAAATGTCCTCGTAATTACTTGTAAATTTTTATCTTTTTCTAATATAATTCTAATTACATCAAATAACAAAATTGGTTTCTGTACAGAAACTTTTTACTTGGTTTTTGCAAATAAAGATATTTCTATTTAAGTGTACATTTTTTTTAAATTTGATTACCTATTGGTTGGTAAAATTGAATTAAAAAAATCTGAGTCAAATCTCAAAGTTTAAGAATAAAATTGTCGTAATTGTGTTGAAATTTAACCTACAACAATTGAGGAGACTTCAATTTCAAAAATCCAGCCACTAAAACAATAAAATAAACAAACCTGGTCTCACAATAAAATAAAAGCGCTCCCTCAAAGGTTGCGGTTTTCAATATTGTTTCCCAGAAATTCAGAAAAAGCATAATTAAAACATAATTGCACTTTTAAGTTTGGTATTTTGGCGGTAAAGAATTTGATTATAATTTTTACTAAAATTACTTGTAAATTTGTGTCTTCTTCTAATACAAAATTGGTTTCTGTACAGAAATTTTTTACTTTTTTTTGAAAATAATGTAAAGATATTTTCTATTTACGTCTACATTTTCTTTTAATTTGATTATTAATTAAAACTAATAGTCAATACTTTTAGAAATTACACCAAAATGTTGGTAAAGTTGAATTAAAAAAATCTGAGTCAAAACTCAAAGTTTGACAATAAAATTGTCGTAATTATGTTGAAATTTAACCTACAACAATTAGGGAGACTTCAATTTCAAAAATCGAGCCACTAAAACAATAAAATAAACAAATCTCGTCTCACAATAAAATAAAAGCGCTCCCTCAAAGGTTGCAAAGTTACGAATTTCATAATTAAAAACTTCCAGTAAAGTTATCACGATTCCGGGTAAATTAATAAAGGAAAAACACATCAAAGCGAAGAATTTTTCAATTATTCCGGACGCCATAGTTCGATCAAACCAACTAATCCAGCTGGAAATTCACCATTTGTGTTATTCTCTCGTGGCCCGAACTGTCCGGATCTGATATCCGGAGTTTCTATAAATTCCCAAATTCAATTTTGGGGCTATTTACAATTCAAGCCAACAACGGTTAATTCGTTAACTTACCTTGAAGCAGACGAAGAGGGAGAAGGGCATGGTCAAAACAACGACCATCCATGATAGGACCGTTAGGATTTTCCCGCACATTTTCGTGTCCTCCTCCACAAGCTCAGCTGCGAACAAAGATAATAAATAAAAAAATGAAATTAAATTCGAACGCTTTGTTTTGTAATTTTTGAATACGATTGCAAACGTCGATAATGTTTCCTGTTCGTAATTGGGGTGTCGGAAATAAATTTCCAGTTTTTACAATTTCCAAGTCAAAGCGACACAAAAAACGTCCGAAAGCACACGACTCGAGGGTGAAGCTAATTATGTAAATGTATTGTAATGGATTAAAGAGCGAAACATTGAATCGATACTTTTATTAAAATTCATAAACCCATAAATTATGCAAATGCTCTCAGTGCTTCGAAAGCCATCCATCACACCTTGTTAACAGCGAAGATCACTGCATTATCGACAACCACCTGCAAGAAAATTACGATAACGTAGCAAAGCTTTTTTAAAATTCACGTACGGTTAATAAATTATGTGTACATAATATAACAGCCGCAACTTTAATTAACTCAATTTTTCCGGAGTAAATTTAGAGGAAAAATGGAAGTAAACCGGAACCCTTACATAAAAGACGAGTCTTCAAAATATTTAATATGTTTCTTCCCCAGAAAATATTTAATATGAGAGGTAAATAAATACACGTAAAAATTTACTTTAAAACTCCGGTTATATGCCAGCAAGTCACGTACGCGAATGCGGTTTAAATAATACCTCCCGGAAGATTATTAGAAGCGAGTTTGAGAAATGCGATTAGAAATGTATCTTAAATGCGAGGTGGATGCGATTTAATCCTAACTCCACTAAAAATATTTTCAAATTGAAAAATAAGATTTGAGATGCAAAAGGGCACCTTATCTCAGTTGTAATCTGCATCACAGAAACCACGAAACTAAACCAATGAGTGATGAAACTGAGAGACAAACGTAATCGCAAGTCGGACCAGATCGGTTTAATTCGTGATCACGTGAATTGAAACGTTTTGGGATTGGTGGGTTGCCTCGTTGATTTTTTAGTGAGCTTTGCGCCCTCTAGGGAACACAAAACGGAAAAATATAGCTAAAAATATTCTCTAACAAAGTAAACAACAAATAAGAAACAAAAAACTACTCTAATTAATTACTACTAAACAAAAACTAAAAAGAAAATAGGGAACATCAAAGATAAATATTGTTATATGGTTTCATAAAGATTCATCCACTGAAAAGCTAATTTGGGTTTAGAGCAAACACTGCAAATACCGCAACCGCAAAACTAAGTTTATGAATATAGTTAAACTAATGACTAAAGGGTTGAGGAAAGGAGCTATTTTGCAGTTAGCTACTAAGCTAAGCTTCTCACTTTTAATCAACTTTTTAAACCTGAGTCTCTTATTTTCGATCTATAAAAACCAAAATATGCAGTTTCGGTTTCAGTTAATAAAGTTTTCAGATCTTTTTTATAAAATTAGCGATGTAACACGTTTGAAAGGAACTAAATTATGCAATTTGATTGTTTTAGTTTTTATTTTAAAAAATATGTTCAAAATGCTCTCAAATTTATTGAATTTTTTGTCGAAAGACTAGAATAAAATTATTTTTAATTAATTAATTAATTAATTAATTAATGCTCAATGTTCAACAGTTAACTGAATTTATAAAATGCGCAGTTATCCAATTCAAAAGTGTGTCCATTTTACGTGTGTATAATTTTCCAAATAATTTAAGAACAGTTTTTTATCTGGATAAACATTCAGTTTAACTCTTTTCAAAATAACATATTGTTAAACATTTTTATAGCAATTTGTTTCCAGTAAGTATAATACCATAATTACCATAAAATGTGATCATTTTAAAACATTCATTTCTAGAAAAGTTTTATGTTTACTGAAAAAATTAAAAATATATTCAAAAAAGTAGATATTTGAGACAATTTCATGATAACAGTTTTAACACAATTCTCGTATCTAAACAATCACATATCAAACCAATATAATTATTTTCCCACAAACAATAATCAATCAAAGTTCTTTCTTTTGTTAATCAAATTTGTAATCACTAAAGGATCTACAAATAATTCAAAAAAATTACCTAAAAAAAAAGTACTTAAAACAGTGCATCAAGCATGTAATACATTAACAAAATATTAAAAAACGATATCAAAAAGTTTTGTGCTCAATAAATTATCGACCCTCAATCGTTCAAAATAAACACAAACCTTTCAAACAGCTTAACTTTTTCACTTTATAAAAAAACTACTACATACATGAAAAATCCTTCTCTGATGACAGACAGAGGTAAGTAAAATAAATTATTAATTCAACAAAAATTAAACAAAAAATTTCAAATAACTACTATAATTTGTTTCCAGTAAGTATAATACCATAGAATGTAGTCCTAACTGGCATAAGATTTTCAAATTTGAAAAATTAAAAGAATTCTTCTTTTTCAATTTCAGTGTTAATTAATCGTAGCCCACAACCATCTCAATGTTCTTCTCTCATTCAATTAGAGCTAAATTGCTTTAAAAGTTCCTAGGTTTCAGTTTCAATTCATACCTCCTGAATCAAATTTATTCGTCGGCTCTTAACAAATATGAATTAGACTAATACATCACATCTAAGAGCATTAATACCCAATAGCAACTTACAATAGAACCTGAAAGCTTATCATCATTTCGCATTAATCGATGTAGTAAATAATCGAGCAGTCCTCGCTAGACATTTCTTCGTTTATATCTCGTCCAACTTTAACGACATCGTTATATTGTTCTGTTAATTAACATATGTTGCCTGAAGGGCCAAATCGGAAATTCTACCTACCCACATCGATCGTAGTTGGCAAGTAATTTCACTAATTATTTAGGTATACAACAGGAATTCCTCGCTTCTCCGTCAAATACGAACATTCAGGAACTAATCTACTATCTATTACAAGTATTACAACTATTGATCAGATTTGACAATTTTTACACAAGACTCTGTTCCGGGACCTCTGCTCTCCTAAGGCACTTTTTAAAGTAATAAAACTTTCAGTAAAAACCGGAAAAAGTTAGCGAATTGCTCGTAAAATTATTTATCAAAGTCGATAAAAACGATAATGTCTCTTGTAAAGTTAAATTAATAAACTGGGTCTCGTGTGCCTCCCGCTCGATTAAAAATTCGCAGTTTGTTTAAATATTGAGAATAGATTAAGGTAGAAAGACGGACTAAAAATAATCCAAGTATCGCTATTGACTGAAACGTGGAATTGGACGAGTTGGGAGTATTAAATGAAAGCAAATAAAAAATATTTGAGAGTTTAATTGGGAACAGAATTTATGTTTTGTTCATTATTTGCGTCAGACACGTGTTTTTCGACTTGTATTTGTGTTCGTGAATGTGTTTGTGTAATTACTGGTGGGATTATCAGATCGAAAATACGAATTAAATTTTCATTTCTAATCACATTGACTCATTGCGATTATTGCTCCATCTAAATGGCTAAATTACAACTCGTTTGAAATTTGATTGCTACTAGTGTAGAAATATTAGACTTTAAAACTAATTTTACTGTCGTAGAATAGTTTTTCTTGTTGACGGTTTTGTGATTTCCTCTAGAATGAGTTTAAAAAGATTTGAAGAGTGGAATAATGTCTAACATATTTTTTCTTTATTATTTGGTTCTACAGCAAGCGACATTTCAGGTTGTCACTTCAAATCTCCATAAAGATATGCTTTTGTAGACACATTCAAACATATTAGTGTATGGAAAATAATCCCATTCGAGATTTCTCCTGATTTCCATTGTATGTTTGGTATTGTGGTTGAATATGATCATTTTTAAAAAAATATTTCTATCTTTACTGAAAAAATAAAAACTATCTTAAAAAAAGTAGATATTTGAGACAATTTCATGAAGTTTTGAACATACTCGTAAACAAGAAAAATAAATAAAAATCATTAGTTAATTAAAGTTTCTCTTTTTGTTACTGTTTTGAATTCTTGTATCTAAACAATCACATATCAAAACAATATAATTATTTTCCGACAAACAATAATCAATCATAGTTCTTTCTTTCGATAATCAAATTTATAATCACTAAAGGATCCACGAATAATTCAAAAAAATTACCTAAAAAAAACTACTCAAAATAGTGCATCAAGCACGTAATAAATTAACAAAGTTCTTTCTTTCGATAATCAAATTTATAATCACTAAAGGATTCACAAATAATTCAAAAAAATTACCTAAAAAAAACTACTCAAAATAGTGTATCAAGCACGTAATACATTAACAAAACATAAAAAAACGATATCAAAAAGTTTTCTGCTCAATAAATTATCGACCCTCAATCGTTCGAAATAAACACAAACCTTTCAAACAGCTTAACTTTTTCACTTTATAAAAAAATGATTACATACATGAAAAATCCTTCTCTGTTGTTGAGTGAAATAGTTTTAGGTTAATTATTTTTTCTTGTAACAGACAGAGATAAGTAAAGTAAATTATTAAATAAAAAAATTAAACAAAAAGCAAACAAAAGCTCAACAAATTTTAAGTCATCCGACAGAGATAAATATTTAAACAAAATGTGTTCACAAATCATTCTTTCATAAAATATGTCAGGAAGCGCCGCTATATTAACAAATAAATATTTATGCTGTCATCTAACTATTTATGTTTGTCATTCTCCTGAAGCCCCTGAAAGCGTCAACTGTTTCATGCATAAATAACAGTTTACAGTTTGTTGTAAAATAAAGTCACTTAATTTTCATGTTGATGCATAATGCAAATTAGCAATTTTTTGTTTCAATAATAGCAAACACAACTCTAAACTTAATTAGCAACAAAAGCTGAAGCGGACTAGCATTCCCAAAAGAGCTCTCGCTTAATTTCCCTTCCTCGCGAAACGCTAAACTTAGTTGTTAACCTCAATTAAATTCATTTTGAATCGGTCAACCATTCCTCGGAATTCCTGCCTATCCCGAACACTGTCGTAAATTCTATCCGGAACACTCCGGGTGGTGCGCTCATACTATTATAGCACTCCGGTGCACAAAATTCGATACAGCAATCCTCTATTCACCCTTTCTGTATTTACCGACGGTCTTTTATTCCCCAAACAACATGAGAGAAGAGTTGGTCTCGTTTAAACAATTTCTTTTTAAATTAGAAAAAAACGGATCTAGATAGCCGATGTGTAAACAGAAACAAAATCTCATCGCCGATATTAATCCTCGAGTAGGCTGAGGCGGCGACGTCATCGCAAAGACGTCATCACGTAGTAAACTCAAGTAGTGAAAAAACTGAAACGAGCTTTGGCCCGAGCTTTCAATATCTAGCATAATTGGCTTTCGCCATCGTCAAACATCGAAACAGGCCATGCAAACAGACAAACAAAACTGACCTTCAGTCATAATTAAGAGAATTCGTTTTCAGTAATGTGCGATGGAAGAACGCAGCATGCCTGGACTGAAACACGATTCAGGACTGTCTGAAAGCTCGCAGCTTGCGAGCTTCCGCCCGTCGAGCGGCGGCGAAAAGACTCGGAGGAGACCGATTGGGTCAATCCCGATTTATCAGCGGAAATGATAGTGTAAAAGACGAGATCAGAAGTCGAGCTTTTTTTGCAAATTGACCGAGTTGCATGCGCGGCTCTGAACACCGATGGGCTTTTAAAGCTTGGCTTTATTGTCAATATTGTTGACGATCCGTCACGTGCTTATTGCGAGAGGAATTTAGCAATTTCTTTTCTATGTTGCACAAAAAATTGATTATTAGGAATCCTGCGTCTTTGGGGAATTTAATCATCGGGGTTATTAAGGCAGCTCTGGACTAATGTTACGTCAAACATTGTTAAGGAGAGAAAGAATTATGGTTTTCAGATCTTTGATTATTTGAGAAATCTATATCTATAAATTGTGTGTGACTTACCTTCTGTTGGTTAAAAATTATGCATTAAAACTGAAAATAAGCCATAAAAATAAATATAAACTATACTACTTTAGTAATTATTACTAAAAATCTTCAATTAACTCTACAGATAAAATAAAAAACAATCTCTTTTACTTCACATACAGGTGATTTTAAAATAAACAGCAAAATTTTACTAGGTGATCCTAAAATATAATAAAAGTCTATTAAACTTTTTCATAACTTGAGCCGGCTAAAACCTACTAAAACAGTTTCAGCTAGAATCGTAGAGACTCAATAAAAACTACTTACTTTTTTTGATCCATAAGTTTTGAACTACAAAGCCAACTTGATTTTATTTTAATAAAAACATGAATTAAATAGAACATTGTTAAAAATCTTATTTTTCTGAAACAAATGGTGTAATAGGTTTGGTTTTTTGTTTGACAAAATCTTTGATTTAAATCTGCCCATACAAAACGAAATTTAAGCTTGGGGTAAAACATTCTCTATCTATAAATCTATATCTACCGAGTGGTGCATCCGTTACGCCCAAAACAAAAATCCCCACTTCTAATTAAATAAAATTGAATTGTTTCACACTGACCTGGGCATTAGTAAGGTACATTCTCTAATTTTTTGGTAATTTTTCATTCACAAATAAAGCCAAAAAAAAATAAAAAGTAATTTTCTCCCAAAAAATTTGATTCTAATTTTTATACTGACCTACGCAGATTCACTTCCTACAATTGTTTACAAAATCGGAAAAAAAATACCAATTAGATTTTGAATTAAACGCAATTTTCTATCTTAACTTTGAAAATCATTTTTATTTATGACCTTCTACTTGTGCCATCGTAAATTTAGGTGACAATGGTGAACTGCAATTAGAGTAAGATTCCAAGGTTTACAACAAAAAGACCCTTTAAAGCGGTCGGCTACCAGTAAATGACTCTTTTGTTGGCAAATTATACCATTTTGTCATAAATCACGGGTCTGGTTTATGTTTAAATAAAAAAAGCGATTATTTGGTTAACCACGTCAAAATTTGAAAATGTGATATCAAAGTTTGATGCGCTGACAGGTACAGATTCATTTAGTGTAAAAACTTTATAGGTAAATTAACAGAAAGTATTCATAAAACACATAAAACTGTTACCGACTCATTTATTATCCAAAAAAATTAGAAAAAATCTCAAATTATACTCTATCAATAATTAGTTAGGTATATGAAATATCGCCAGTTTTAATTAATTTGAAGTCGCGATTGATCAAGTGCGCATAACCGATGCCCCACCCGGTATAAATTGTTGGTGTCTTACCTTTTATTGGTTAAAAATTATACATTAAAAAAGACAAAACACGTAAAATAAGCCATAAAAATAAATATAAACTATATTACTTTCGTAATTATTACTAAAAATCTTCAATTAACTCTACAGATAAAATAAAAAACAATCTCTTTTACTTCACAACAGGATTTTAAAATAAACAGCAAAATTTTGCTAGATGATCCTAAAATATAAAAAAAGTCTATTAAACATTTCTTTATAACTTGAACCGGCTAAAACCCACTAGAACGGTTTCAGCTAGAATTGTGGAGACTATAAAAACTACTTACTATTTTTTTGATCCATAAGTTTTTGAAATACAAAGCCAACTTGATTTTATTTTAATAAAAACATGAATTAAATAGAACATTGTAAAAAATCTTATTTTTGTAATAGGTTTGGTTTTTCGTTTGACAAAATTTTTGATTAAAATCTGCTCACACATAACGAAATTTAAGCTTGGGGTGAAACATTCTCTAGTTAAATAAATATTGACAGAAAACTACGACAAAACTAATCGTAACCAATTAAAGCCACTCCAATTTCGAGCTTCAATTAAACAGTATGTTTTGTGTACATGTCTTGTTTAAACAATCATCTGTTTTTCACAAAAACAAACAATAAAACACGCAGAAAACACAAAAAACATATTTTCCAAATTGCTATATTTTTTTCTAATACATAATTGCTAATCGAATGTCCAAAATTTCAGCTTTGACCCCACCCATTAATACCAACAAATCGATAAATCTATTCTTTCTTAAAAATTAATAAGCGGTCATTGCAAAGAAAACACTGTTTAATGCGTCACATCCCCTAATAATATCTCTTAGGGTTAATGGCAAAATCGAATTTCCCCCATAAATAATTGATTAAAACACGTCAAATGTCTGAAAAATTCTTTCTAACAAAGCCGGATTAAATTTATTATGAAACTCGTTTAACAGGCTTTGATTCGCTAATTAACACTTCTTTAATTTAAACACGGGCATAATTACCTGTGCTTGAGGCAAAATTTTGCACAAAACGTCAGAATTGTGTGCTTTAATTTTAATAATGTAAAAGTGAACCTTACCGCTCTGATACATTGCAACAAGTCACAAAATATCAATTAAACTGACCAACCAGAGAATTCTAACCGGTCAATAATAATTAACACAACTTTAGCAGTACTTAATAAATTATTCCAGCCTAATTTGGCTGAATTATGAATAACAGAGCCAAATCTCATTTAATATTAATTAAAAAAAATACGACATGTGAGAAAATCCAAAGTAATTACCCTTTTTAAACATAGGGGCGTTGGAAGCTGTGGAACTGCTGGTACGAGAACTCTTGCTCACACTCACCATGATACTAAAATTCGGTTCTTACACGTGTACTTGTGGATAATGATTATCAATAATGGGATAAGCGATAAACATTATTTACTTTTATTACAATATTTTTCCTAAGCTCATTATTTTCAATAATTCATTAATTGGTATCTAATTGAAGAACTTTGTTTGTGATTAAAGGCTGAACGACGAATTTATAACTTATGTAGGTAATGGTTTCATTGATTTTTGCGTTTGTTATTTCGGTTTAGAAACCCTTGTAAAAGCCTCCCAGTGCAATAAGTGTAATTACCACTTTTCATGTTTTTAACAGGGAGTGTGCGTTGAGCTTTTAAGCGGATAATTGACTTGAATAATTGTAACCTTGCTTGTAGCAGTTCTATTTCCGTAGAAGTGTTTAAAAATTTATGCTTTTGTCAAATTAATAATTGAAAAGTAAAAAAAATCCTTGAAAAGTAAAAAAAAAATTCTAATTGCGATGTTGAAGCGATTATACAGGAGATTTGTTTACGAAGCCAATTATTTAATCATCTATCTCGTCTTACAATCCCGTCTTAATCAAACTCTTCACAAAACAAAATGTTAAGTTAGTGAAATTTATTCATAGGTATGAACTTAAGAGTAAACGAGGGAGTGAAGAAAAATTCAGTTTTCCATTTTCTTATTGCAAAAATATAATAAATATCAGATTGTATAAAACATGTCCCAAAGAATTTTTTCAACATTTTAGAGAGTGGAAACTGTAATTTCTAGGATTAGTCTTTTTAATTGCAAATAGTGTAACCTCCATTTTTGGCTAAGTACCAGTTTTCCATTTTCTTCTTGCAAAAAAATTATAAATATAAAAAACATACAAGATAAAGTAACTGATCGTAAATAAGTTTTTATTTTAAAAATATTTATATTTCCTTTAAATCCATCATCCATATGAAACTATTACTTATAGTAAAATATGAAAACATGAGAAAATAATGTGAATTAGAGAATTTAACAAATAGCTTCAGATTGTATAAAACATGTCCCAAAGAATTTTTTCAACATTTTAGAGAGTGGAAACTGTGATTTCTAGGATTAGTCTTTTTAATTGCAAATAGTGTAACCTCCATTTTTGGCTAAGTACCAGTTTTCCATTTTCTTCTTGCAAAAAAATTATAAATATAAAAAACATACAAGATAAAGTAACTGATCGTAAATAAGTTTTTATTTTAAAAATATTTATATTTCTTTTAAATCCATCATCCATATGAAACTATTACTTAAAGTAAAATATGAAAACATGAGAAAATAATGTGAATTAAAGAATTTAACACATAGCTTCAGATTGTATAAAACATGTCCCAAAGAATTTTTTCAACATTTTAGAGACTGGAAACTGTGATTTCCAGGTTTAGTCTTTTTAATTGCAAATAGTGTAACCTCAATTTTTGGCTAAGTACCAACGTCAATTAATTTTATATAACAAGTCAAGCTTTAGTTTGCACAATGTCCAGAATCAATGTTTGCTCTTAATTACCATTTATATACATTTGCACAGTTGAATTCGTCAAATTTCCAGAAAGCTCCAATTCAATCTCATCCTCAAACAGCCTCAAGTAGGTAAATCTTGGCCTAGTCTCCTGACCTCTTCGAGACAATACCCTCAGACTTGGAATCAATTATCACATCGAACATGGGTTATAACTGGCGTCGATCGGCCCGGCCCCAACCAATTAAACTTCCCTTGATGAGTCTATGAAACACACAAAACGTGCACCCTTCAAACGCAAAACTACCACACATGTGTGTCATTTTTGAACTTGTTTCGAATTATTAATAATAACCGTGTTTGCGTGACAAGTTTGTGTACAGGGAAATTAAGTTTTTGTCGTTTGTGAAGGTATCATTGGAGGTATTGAACCGATAATTGAGAACCGGAACAGCGGCGTGTTCCTGGACGTGAATTAGATTGGATTTTAATTTTTAATTGGTTGCTCGAACGGCTAAAAATAAATCGGATTAACTTATCAGACAGAAAACAATTTAGAAAGTTTGACTTGAGGCCCTTAAAATAAAGTAATTAAATAATCTCTTCTACATATTATTGGCATGACAACAAAAATATCTTTTATTTTTCATGTCATATTTTTTCTTATTTTTTTTGTATTGTTCAGCGAAAATTGATACTAAATATTTTCTAAAAGCTCTTACCATTACTAGTCAGCAATAAAGTGTAATTACATTTGAACGATTATTCAAAATTATGTAATTTCATAATCAAAAAAAACTTATGCATTTGATTTTTCATACCATTCTTTTGATTTTTCCGGCAATAAGACAGCGAAGGTTTGCTCAGTTTGATTTACTATATTTTCTGGTAGAGTATTGGAGTCTTTTTCGCTGCTTCAGCAATTTCTAGAGAAGTGCATTGTAGATTATTAGTATTTGACATTTTGCACTACTAACTGCACTAGTCATCCACTAGTTAAATCAATAAACAGTTTCAAATATCTCAACACAAATTCCGAAACTGACGTATTATGATTTCATTGCAATGCGTCCTGATTATTATGTTCATTTACTTGCTAATTTGTTGTTGCTTTTTACTCTCGATCTAAACACGGGTTTATATAGCTCAACTGAATTAATTGCCTCACTGCGTTCGACAAAATTAACTTTCAGATTCGCCACATAGACTATCACTTCTATTCTATATAACATACTATACTATTTATAAAGAGTCGTAGAAAAAACTTATTCTTAAAAATCCGTTACTTTTTTGGTAGTTTGCTTCCCATACATTATAATGTTCCTTGAAAGTAAACTTTATAAAAAAATCCCCGTTACAAAAATAATAAAGCAATAATTTTACTTTTTCATTGTTTAATTTATTACCAGAAAAACACGACACTCCAAAAAATATTTCAAAAAATTAACAAAATTTAACAAAGTAAACTCAAAAGAAAATTAAAAAAAAAAGTATTTATTGTATTCCATACACCATACGTGCAGAATGTAGAAAGAGACAGATGTGCGAAGTGTCAAATTTCATATCTTTTATCTCTATTGTCGATAAAGCAAGAATGCAGATTCTGTTTGTATTTAAAAATTCAATTAAATTGTTAAATTGTTATACAATTAATTACATAATAGTTTGTTAATACAACACATCAAAAATGCCAACTTTCAACAAAAAAATCACCAGAATTCGAATAATCGCTTGTACATAATTATGTCACTAAAAACACTAATTATATCTTAAAAAAATCTATGAAAATTGATTATTTTACCTTGTTTACAATGATTAATAAAATTAATTGTAAAACCAATAACATTGTGTAATTTATTACTTCTATTTGTAAGAAACTTCATAAAATTTATTAAATACTATTTTAGTTTCAGAATAGTATATTAAAAACGAGTTTTATAAAACCAGACTTGAAGCACGAATTCAAGTTTAAAAAACGAGTGGCGTCGCCACAAGCTATTTTAAAGAATGAGTGCTTCAAAATCTTGTGAAACGAGTTTTTTATATTATTTATTTTTATTGAATCGATTTAAAAATTGTTGTGACATTTGGTAATACCTACCTTAATTTTAAAAGTCAAAATTTAATAAACTTGTCTTTTGTCTCTTAAGACATCGCACAAGATGACGTCACGTTTTTTAATATGTCTAAAGAATCAAAATGAAGGCAAATTACAAAAGAGTTTTTTCCTTATTTTTTGGACATAAAAAGTTAGCCACAAAGCCAAAACTTTGCGTTTTTTACAATATTTTGAAAATTCTCTTGTCAGTAAAACCTGTTTTACATAAAAGTACTCAACTTACAGATTATAAGTAACAAAGCACAACCTACGTGAAGCTTAATAATTCTAAAAGCCACTACCAACTCGATACAAACAATTTTGAATGCTTTTTACTCACCGTGTCCACGTTCATGCGCTACAAAAAAAAATAAAATGTACTTAAAACCGCTCAACCAAAAAATTAACTGAATTGTAAGTCAACCGCATTTACTTAATTGCATCAAATTGTATTAAATGTTAGTTTTTTCATTTCTATTTATTTTTATTCTTACCTCCAAAAACATGTTTGGCGAAATCCTCCGAACTCGCCTGGTGGCCATTGGTTACGGCAGTTGACATATCAGGGGCAATCTTCACGTCGGTTGCCGCCACCTGAAATTTTTTTTTAAATATGTATTTCTAATTTAAATTAAAAAAAAAATAAAAATTGCAATACACACCATACCGATTCGTTGCTACAGTCAATTTACTACTACTAAAAACAAGTAGTTGTTTTGTAGAAGACAAATCATAAATTATTTATGACACTGAATGTCACAGGATATTATAGATACAAATTACATTTTTAAACCAATAAGCAGAGTGGAAGTATAGGTCACCAAAATCGATCTTATTTATTGGAAAACTTGATGTAAAAATTCTTTTATTTTTATATCATTTATATTTTATAACTTTAGTAGGATTAGAATTGAGCAAACTTGAGTTACTCGCCCTACTAAAAATATATACAGGGTGTTACATAACTCGCGCCCCAGAAAAAAATTCCAAGGAAGATAAGATAACAGAAATATGGAAAAAATGTTAAAAAATTCTATCTGTCATGACATTTATTTTTTGATATTTCACATCTTTTAATGTCTATTTAATGTTCCTAGTGAACTGGTATATGTTTTTTTTATAAGTATTTAGTAAAGGTACAAAATTTGGTTATCATTTAGGATACAGCTTCCTTGTTTCCTTTTCTAATAGCCTGTAGCAAAAAAATAAAAAAATATTTTTCCAATAGAAATAAATAGATTCATAACGCAAAATTTAAACACCCATAATTTCGAAATTTTTATAGGTAGATCTTTTTTATTATTTTCTCAATGTTTCTGGTATCATATCTTATTTGGCATTTTTCTCTGGGGTACGTGTTCTGACACACCCTGTATTTGCTACTGAAAAATTTAAAAGCCTTCTATGATCATTCTAGCGAATTTAATCCGCGACTGTAGTAAACAAAACCCTCTATACTTGTAATTTATAGCAGACGGCTCTCCTTAAGTCCCCGAACAGCAGCGTATAAACCCAGTGTCCCATAAATAACTACGGTATTTGCGAGCAACGAATTAGCGAATGATGAACAGCTACAATAACATAAACGGACCAATGTTATCTATTTATTTTACGACCACTTGATTAAAAGAGGAGTACCTTTCGCCGAACGTTTTAGATCCAATTTTCAATCTATTTCCGACATGAAATTTGTTCGGAAGCACTTAGTTTAGATAGACTAAATGCTGTTTGAAAACTGCACAATGGTGAACAATGAGGCTATCGCGTGACCGTAATTGGTGAAAATAATTGGAAGCTTGTATAGAAATGAAATTGTAATAATTTAAAACGTCAAAAAATTCTTGTAACTGCAAATTAAAACATTTTTTTTTCTAATTAGACTAAAAGCATAAGAAATATACATATTATTAAATTTAGTTTAAGTGAGTCGATAACAAGCCAATTAAATTGCTTACTTTTAATTAGCTAATTGTTAGTTAAGACTAATTCTACATTCTCTCAACTGAGAGTAAATAGCCGAGTTGCAAAATTGCATTATATGACAGCCACCTCTTATCATTTAATTTATAAAAGCGCCAGTAAAATATAATTAGATTAGGGATGTTTTTTCCTCGTATTTTAATAACCCTATAAAAATAATAAACGTCAAAGTTGACATTTATGTGGCAGAGAACAACTGAAGCTCACTTCATTATTATGATACAGAGTGACCACAAAATATAAGACTTGTGTTCTTACAACATCAAAAAAATATTTATTAGAAGTATACTTAATTAAAAAAAAAATAAGTGACGCAGTAAAAACAAACCGTTTATAGACATAATCTTATAGAACAATATTACAAAACAAACTTTTGAACAAAAAATTAATTTTTAGTTTTCAAATTTCTGTTTTCTTATTTTAAATACATCGTGATTCTTTATTATATTGCACAGTACAAGTTTTATGCTACACCCTGTATAATTTGCAGTGCCGTTGCGTGTAAGCAATTTTTCTTTCATTTACGCCTCTCAGCGGTGTTTCACTAATTGTGATAAATTGTGATTTTCCTAATCCAAAAAATCCGAGCACGTGTTGCATTTAAAATCCTCCAACTCCACACAAATTATTCAACACCTTATCTGGTATCCAGCGTAATCCACCTTTTCTCTTTCGTTCTCCCTTCCTTTCCATGAGAATTATAGGGATAATTAGCGAACAAAAATAACTCCACAGCGCATCAACCTCCGAAGACTTTGTCTTATGTATTTTTAAATTGGCAATTAAGCATGTTGAGATAATTTTTCCGACCTGGTCGTGCATTTTAAATTAGCACAAAGGGCTAAATGGCTCCCTGTTTCAATTAAACTTTGAATAATTGGCACGGTGAATTGAAACACTCGCGAAATTTATTAATAAATTGTGTGGTGGAGACTTTGCTCTTTGACATCAAAACAAACTCGCATTTTTAGAAGGGTTAAAAGAGAAAAAAACACGATTTACGGTTGATAAACATGATACAGGGTGCGCCAGAACTCGGGCAGTATTGTCATTTTCACAATGTAAACTTTAAAACAACCTTTACATTGTAATAAAATTTTAGATTTAGTATTTGTTTGGTATTAGAAATATGTGTAGCATATTTTCCAAACAATTAGTCAGTTATAAAGTGTAAAAATTCATTGAATAA
The DNA here is from genome assembly GCF_015345945.1 of Tribolium madens. Classification (NCBI taxonomy): domain Eukaryota; kingdom Metazoa; phylum Arthropoda; class Insecta; order Coleoptera; family Tenebrionidae; genus Tribolium; species Tribolium madens. The sequence continues at coordinate 5,214,892 of NW_025400975.1, forward strand.
ACGTTATGATGTGTCAGTGTTTTATTTAAAAGAACCGCCAAAAATAGACCAATGAGAGGTACGCCCAGATAAATGGATCCAAAGTGGAAACAAAGTGTTTGTTTTGTTGCTATAGGAATGTTGACTTCAAAGCGTATATAAAGGAGAACGGGCCGCCACACCGGCAGATTCACTTGAGTCTCCTTCCGGACATCTTCGGACGAAATCACCAGGACCTCTCTTGGTGGAATAACTTCAGGACAGCTTCTGAAGGATTGTACTCTTTGGACATCTTCAAAGAATACGGTCGACGGGACCTTCTTCCGTCGTTAAACCACACCTGCCTCAGGACAGTTTCTGGGAGCCGAGTTCACCTCTGAACACGGGCCACGGAATCCCTTCCGTGGTAAGGGCTTAACATCTGGGACAGTTTCCAGGTGGGATAATTTCCTGGACCTCTTCAGGAAAAGCAACCAACGGGACTTCTCCCCTCAAATTCACCCACGGAGGACGTCTTCTCCAAGGGCTAGGGTTCACTAGGTCCAAGTTAGATTTTGTTTTGTAAAGTTTGTTATTTTATCTGTTGTTATTGTTGTTATAGTTACTAAATAAATTTCTCTTTTCAATCACCTGTGTTTAATTCAATCGAACCTCCCCATTCCTCTCCACTGTATAAAAGCTGGCCGGAAAGGCATTCTTATGTAGTGTAAACCTGGAGAACATCTCCAAACAGTTCTTTTCCAACTTTTAGGAAAAAGTTGGTGGCGCCCGGTTTAAATAAGTAAAATAGTAAATAAAAGAAAACACATTACAACATTAACAACCTCACTTTTTACTCTTGTTATGTTTATGTCATTTTGACTTATTTACTTTCAAAAATAGTGATTTGTTGCATAATAACGAGTAGGCAGCAGATCAAAGTGATGATTTCATTACACTCAGTTCAATTAAGAAATTTCTTAAGACAGACAAATTGTTTAATTAACAATTTTAACAACAAAAAAAGTTTAATTGTCAAATGTCAAACATGATGACAGTAAAGGGTAGTTTACAGTAAATTTTCCAAGTTTTTTTTACTACAGGCTATTAGAAGAGGAAACAAGGAAGCTGTATCCTAAATTCTATAACTCTGTTTAATGTTATTTGTGGCTTTTATTGGCAAGATTTTTGCATCATTTCTAAATAATTATAAAAAAAAAATATACAAGATCATCTGTATCATTAAATAGACATAAAATATGTCAAAATTTTTTGACAAATAGAATTTTTTATTAATTTTTTCCATGTTTCTGGTATCTTATCTTACTTAACTAACAAGTATTTGTTGTTGAAAATTAAACAGGTTGTTTAAATTAAAAACAAATTAATTTAGAAGCGGTTTTTAAATCTCTATTTTTTTAATTATTGTGTATTCACTTGATTTGATAAAAACATCTGAAAATCTGWAAACATCTGACAGAACATCTGAAAATATTTTCAGGTATACACACTGTCCCAAAACTAAGTTTCAATAAAAACATGTTTCTTGCATTTTTGAAGGTAGCTTTAAAAATTTTGAAGTTTTACTAACTTTATTAGTCAATTTCGCATAGTTTTCTAAAATAAAAATAATTTCATTGTTTGTGACTTTGTGTATACAATTTTTTTAACACTGCAGGTCCAACAATGGACAATTTCAACACACTGAAACACAGAAATAAATTCAGGCAATTACAGTTTCATAATAAATCTCTATTTTTTTTTAATTATTGTGTATTCACTTGATTTGATAAAAACATCTGAAAATCTGWAAACATCTGACAGAACATCTGAAAATATTKTCAGGTATACACACTGTCCCAAAACTAAGTTTCAATAAAAACATGTTTCTTGCATTTTTGAAGGTAGCTTTAAAAATTTTGAAGTTTTACTAACTTTATTAGTCAATTTCGCATAGTTTTCTAAAATAAAAATAATTTCATTGTTTGTGATTTTGTGTATACAATTTTTTAATTTTTTTAACACTGCAGGTCCAACAATGTACAATTTCAACACACTGAAACACAGAAATAAATTCAGGCAATTACAGTTTCATAATAAATCTCTATTTTTTTTTAATTATTGTGTATTCACTTGATTTGATAAAAACATCTGAAAATCTGAAAACATCTGACAGAACATCTGAAAATATTCTCAGGTATACAGGCTGTCCCAAAACTAAGTTTCAATAAAAACATGTTTCTTGCATTTTTGAAGGTAGCTTTAAAAATTTTGAAGTTTTACTAACTTTATTGGTCAATTTCGCATAGTTTTCTAAAATAAAAATAATTTAATTGTTTGTGACTTTGTGTATACAATTTTTTTAATTTTTTTAACACTGTAGGTTCAACAATGGACAATTCCAACACACTGAAACACAGAAATAAATTCAGGCAATTACAGTTTCATAATAATAAAGAATGCCTCAGTTATCGATTTATTGATTAGAAAAATGTCCACACTTGTAGGTTCTTTCATTGTCCTTGGATTATCTCAGTGTCTGTAAACGTATCTTTAAATAGACTAGCACGCACTGTTTTGTTTGATTTATTTACGAATTATTAAAACTATCAAAACGTGTATTAATAATTTAGACAAAACCTGAAAATGTACCAGAAAAAAATAAAAAACTAGTAAATGATTATTTTCCCGGTTATTATCCATAATTTGAGTGATACAAAAAGTCAAAAACGTCGCTAATGCATGATAAAGGTACACACCCGGTGACCTGAAAATTGATTAAAACTGAAACAGTTTCCTTCAAACTGCTTTAAAATTACTCTACTTCTTGAATATTTAACGACATTTCTGTTAAATTACCTATCATAATAGTTTGAAACAAGTAGAACATTAAACGAGAAAGTAGTTAGAAGCGACGACTAGTAATAAAATATTAAAACACAACTAATTTACAAGAATCAAAAAATAAAAATGACCACTGTAACCTATAGAAACAAGTACACTTTCACAATATATCATTTGTTGTCAACGTGTTGTTTAAAATATCGTGGCAACAGCACTGAAATGATCGATAAGTGTGAATTTTTTTGTCTATTTTCCCGTTTCAACCAAATCCGGGATTTTCAAAGTTGCAAAGCTGCAGCTGACGCACCGCACCGCACGTGCTCGCAAATGTAATTAATTTGTTTTCCTGAGAAAAAATTTTTTTTGGTTTCAAACCAATAAAGTATTGTAAAAAAAGCCTTGACTTGATTTTACCGAATAATTATTGATATTAATTAAATTGGAGCACCCAGTGTGCTAAATATAAACGTGGATGTGGTCCAGTTTTATTAATAAAATCCACAGTTTTTGTGTTTCAAAACGCATAAAAGTCGTGAAAACTGACCTTGTTGCAGGGTTTTACAATGAGTAGAGTCGCAATTTTCCCAAAGTTGTGTTTTCAGGATGCTGACATCGAAGTGGGCGTGCAGGATTCCTGAAGGATAACGTCGCACTTTTTCCTAGAGCTTGATGTCAATGTGATGAGCGTTGCCGGACTTGTATTTGCCACTGTTTCTTAGAAGCGTAAAGCGCAAACTCGCGCTCGACATGCAACTGAAACAATTCCTGAAAAATGCAAATTCGGGGCCAAAGCTCGTGCCAAATCCCGAAAAATGCTTTTTCAAGAGTGTGTCTTTGTGCCTGAATCACAAACTGGACAATTGTTCCTTGATTAAGGACTTTGTTGATCGATAATTAGTCGCTGGCTGTGATAGGACCACGTGGACTCGGATGTATTTTTTATGATATATCAAGTTATGTGGGATTTGGCAGATGTTTCAGGATACGCCTTCTTCGATTGAGTATTGTTCTAATTAGAGCCATGGTAACTCGATACAATCATGGGAATAAGAGGGTTATGATTACGACGGTTTTTGGCAATTATTGGAAACGAATGGGTCAACAATTTGAGGTAAATACAGGCGCGACGGGTTATTGACCTGTTGAGGTGATAGGTTTGATCCTAGGACGGTCGATTAACCGCGGGGTTATTTTACATGAATTCACAATGAGATTCAGTAAAAAAGATAAAGGGGGAGGGAGGTAGGCATTTTTCAGGTTTCCGTAGATTGGTTTTCTCATTCTATCTTTTTTTTAACATTTTCATAGAAAAAAGAAGTATAATAAATTGGAAATTCAAATTACGTTATCATTTCTTTTGCAAATAGTAAAAAAATGCTTGTAAATGCAACATTCACGGCAGTTTAAGAGAATAAAAAAACTGTTAAAAATGTTTGAATTCTGCGAAATTATTACAGTGAATATCACCCAGCGATTACCAAGAGGTTATTGAGAATAAATTCTTAAATTGAAAAAACATGTTTTTATCCGCAAATGCAAACGTTCTTATGATTTCCTACCACTACTTGCAAAGCATCATTATTTTGTTCATTTACTTATTATTAATAGTGCTGCTCTTCTTTCGATCTGAATATGTTTGTGAATAAAATAGTATATGTTATTCAGAGCAGAAGTGAGTTTGTGGGTCAATAAAATTATTAAAAAAAAATATTATTATAGAGGGTGTGCCCGATTTTGCGCCCCAGGGGAAAATTTTAGGTTAGAGACGATACCAAGAAATAAAAAAATGTTGAAAAAATTCTATCAAAAATTTTTATCATTTAACATTTTTTTATGTCTATGATAATCTTGTATATGTTTTTTATAATCATTTAGTAAAGGTAGAAAAAATTTGCCAAAAAAAGCCACAAATAACATTAAACAGAGTTACAATTTAAGATACAGCTTTCTTGTTTCCTCTTCGTCTGTAGCAAAAACTTGGAAAATTATATTTCCAACAGAAATAAATAAACTCTCATAACTTCGAAATTTTTATAAGTAGAATTTTTTTTACATTTTTTACATGTTCCTGCTATCGTACCTGTATTTCTGGCGCACCCGTATTTTTTTTATCGATTAAACGTTTAATAAGAATATTATATTGATTAATAAAAATACAAAAGTAAAATTAGTTATTCTCTGTACAGTTCTCGAAAAAAAAGTACTAAGTTTAATTTTTTACAAATAAAAAATCAAAGTAACTTCATTTAAAAGTCAAATTAACATTTTGTTCGATATGTAAAGTTCTAAGGAGTCTAAGGAATATTGCAAGAAATTAATGTTAAGACTTAAAACAGGGAACTTTTATTTTAACTATGAAACAGCAGAAATAAAAAAAATAATTAATAACATTAATTAAATTAAATAACGTTGAATAACCCTGTAGTATTTTATATCAATTAATACTCTCATGTTTTAGTATAACCGTAAAAGTACACAGTACATCGTAAAATCACGATAATAAGCATTGTTATGTTGCGCCATTTTCTTAAAAGTGATTATTTTTGGAAAAGAATTCAACAGTAAATTTTTACTACTTGCAATTAATTTATTTGTTATTCTTAGAACACGAATAAATATTGGAAAATCAAAGTTAATAAAATTTTATTGTCTACGTGTAAAAACACTAAAATTAGCCAATGACTAATTTAAAAAACTACATCACAAAATACGTCGAAATAGAGTCATAAACATAAATTGTTAAAATTGTCTCAATTTAATTAAAAAATGTTAAAACTTTTAAATAAAATTGTACAGAAGATAATACTTGTCCAACGTCACAACAACAAATTTTTCAAAGTTTAAAATACTTACCTCGTTGTAGAGTATTTTTCAGTAATCAGTTTGTGCGTGATGTAAAAAAAAACAGTAATTAACCAATTGCATTTAATTTTGAACTTGGCACATTTTCATATAATTATATTATGTAGTTTTAAAGTTGAGTAGGTACACAGTAATATTAGTAACATTTTAATTTAATAAAATTTTCAACAATAATTCCGAAATTCTGAATATAATCCTATGTGATGTAATAATAAAATATTCTACTTGACTAATAATTGTACCTTCTTTGTAGTGATAACAAATGTAATAGGATTTTAAACAACACAACAAAATCATTTGTACTCAAAACAGACCTCTTTTAGCTTCATTCAAACTTACAAAACACACCGTTCGCTTTCAAACTATCAAAAAACCAAGCTAATTAGGTACTAATTACATGGACCCTTTCGACATAATCATCAAAAAACTTGTAACTAATATTACAATTTTTTGAATCACACGATATAACAATAATACTTTGAAACGTATTGCACGAATTCAAGAACCATAGGCACTTCAACTAGATTCTAAAATTTACTACTTTGGCCGTTTTTCTGACAGTCTTAAATTTCTAGTACCTATAGGACAGTCTTGCATCTGTCGAAAGTTTTGATTATCCATCGAGGTAATACTTTTACGTGATATATTTAAGGAGCGACACGTGGACCTCACGTGTCTTCACACACTCCCACAACGCTTTAATCTCCCGATTATTCATATTCGGAGCCCCGTAGAGAAACGTCCGGTTACATCTCGAGGGTTGGTGCAAAGCATCAGTCTGCTCTTTTCTATCCAACACCAAACTATCAATATTGACGTGTGATAAGTGAATTTTAGCCACGAGAGTCCCAGTGATATGAACGTCGTCAATCCAGAAGTAGTCGGTTTTTTGGGCCTCCCGGTACAATTCGAAAACCACGTCGGGGGAGTAAATAATAGCCCAGCCCGGGCAGTAAGGGGGGTACACCTTATCCGGGTACTCCTTGAAGGAGACCCTCCATTTCGACCTCCAACTCCTCATCGCCGGACTGTTCTTCCTCAAAGTGCAAAAAATCATCCGGGAGCCCCCAAACGGCGACAAATCCAAATTCAAAAAGTTCAACATGAGGGGCATGTTAACGAACACGTCGTCGTCAGTCTTGAGGATATATTTCGCTTGTGGACAGTGATAGATGGCGTATTTCAACACCATGACGTGTTTGTAAGTCATATTTCGATAAGCGTCGTAGAAAGAACCTTGAATCAAGTCTCCAAACTCTTCGTTTTCCTTCTGGAGTTGCATTTTCAACCGACGAATTTTCACCAAACCGATTATGAAGAGAACCTTGACTTGAGGGGTGTTTTTGCCCCAAGTCTCCCTCACTATCTTCCTTTTCTCGAAATTCTTCGGGTTAGAGTGGACCAAAATGAGAAGGGTTGGGTTCGACTCATTACAAGGGTTGTTGAAGATTGTGAAAGTAAAATTTTTGAGGTTGATGAGTCGATGGTAGTCATCGTGAGGGAGGGTTTGGAGAGGATAAGAGTATCCCGTAGTGTTGGTCGTGTACACATTATACTGTATTGCACTGTATTCGGTCACGTGGTCAGAATCAGTTCTTAGTTGCCATACAGTGACGCAAAGGCCGAAGAGAATCACCGTATAGATTATGGTGGGCCAGAGTTTCTTGTCGAACATCTTCAGGAGTCGGTAGGCATATTTTCTTCTGAAAAAAAAAAGAAAAACTTATCATTTCAGAATAAAATAATTACCTTAACATAATAAAAAGTACACCACGTAATAAACTGACCACAACTAGCTATTGATTACGATTTTAATTGGTATATCGCTAGTTCCATGTTTATCTAAGACTATATTTCCTTTAATGTTCCATTAAAAATTCATAAAATAGCAATCAACATGACGCAGGACTAAGGAGTTTGATATTTATATTCGTGGCTTAAAATACACCGAAATTTTAACCACTTTATAAACAAATTATGCCTTGACCTGGAGTCAAGCCACTACTTACTAGATATGAAGTGGAGAAAAGTGAGGTCAAAAGATTGAACCCTCTTTGCCCTTTGATGACCACAAAATTAGATAAATTAATTACCTCATTACAAAATTAATAAAAGCGGAGTTCTAGAGTTAACACTGTTTGTAGACTACAACATTATTAAAAGTGATATTTGTTTGTTAGACAATTAAGCAGGAATATTGTACCTTGTTTAGTCACCTTGAAAAGCTACTTAAAATTCAACAGTGTGCTCAAAAAATGCACCTAAACATTTTAATAATCCCAGACAAAAAAAGTTAAGAAAAACTAAGTGAGCAAAATAGAAAAAGTAAACGTACAGAATAAACTAGATAATGTAATTTCAATATAAACAATGAAATCACAAAAGATTCTATTTTGCAGTTTTTTGTGAATGTTTCTCATGAATGACGTTATAAATGGATTAAGTAAAACCGGCGAATTATTGAATAAAGTACTTTCAATGAGAAAAGAATTTATTAACATTCTCATTTCAATTGAAGGTTAAGGAATTTACCCCAGGAAGTAGACAAAAGTCGCTAAAACCTGGTTTACACTAAAAATTGAAATATATTAAATAATATTAGAAATGTACTAAGTAACACTTTCGCAAATCAGTAAATACATAAATAACAATCTACTCAAGAGTTTTATAGAGAATTTAGACAATAATGTTATGTTTCTGACGCTTCTTATAATATTGATCACAAATAAAATAAACACAAACTGCATACACATAATGTAAATAAGATAAAAATACAATGTCGAGGCCACTAGCTTGTACCAGAGAGTGAACAAAAGTCGCTGAAACCTGGCTTACACTAAAAATTGCTTCAAGATGTTACATTTCTAGTACAATTATCATAATTAAATGAAATTGTAGAATTTAATAACATTAAGACATATTGTTAGAATGAGAAATGTAAAAAGTAGCCTATATTGTCTTTTCCTCCCATTTTTAATGTACCAGACCCTAAACACAAATAAAACCAAACTTAGTCTTAGATTTCCAATTTTCCTCTTCTAAATTCACTCATTTTTGGAAGATTATTAAGAATGGTTGTACTTTATTAACAGTTCAACGAAATACTTTCTGTATACAATAAATAAATGTGCAGGAAGACAAATTTTTGATTTTGTAAATACTTACCTACTAATATTTTTGAACATCATGACACAGATAACGGATTATTACAATTAGTGCTGATCAAAAATTATAATATCATTAAAATCCCTAAGATGAGGGAAATTTTATCCCAGTGTAAGACTGCTAAACCCAGATTTTAACTTCATTACTAGAGATAGCGCCAGTTGTTACACCACTCATCGCTTCCAAGCAAATGAAATTAATTAAAAAAATACTATAAAATTCACTACGAATTTTAAAATATTTCAAAATAAAAATGTTACAGTTTGAAACAATCTGGCTGTCTATACAAAGTGTTTATAATTATCTGCAAAATAAGTTGGCTGAATTAATATATTTTTTTCTATTTAGTTAATTTTAGTATTGTTTTTTTTCATATGTATATAAAAAAATGACAAAAAATAAAGACATAATTTCAAACAAGAACTTGGAATTCCCGATACGAGCCGCGTAGCGAAGAGTTGAGTAACAAACGTCTTTTATAACAAATAACTTTTTGTCAAACATTTAAAATTTTTGCTGATTAACACAACATATTCGAAATTTAATAAAAACTTGGTACAATAAACAGATGAAAAGAAAAAAACATTTTCGAAAAACATGTATGTACAGTTGCGGAATTAAAATTTCGGGCAGTATTGTCATTTTCATAATGTAAACTCTAACAACCTTTACATTAATAACCTCATTTTTTATTCTTGTCATGTTTATGTCATTTTGACTTATTTACTTTCAAAAATAGTGATTTGTGATATAATAATAGATCAAAGCGATGATTTATATAGTTACACTTAGTTCAATTAATAAAATCCCTAAGACAGACAAATTGTTTAATTAACAATTTTAACAAGAAAAAAAAGTTTAATTGTCAAATGTCAATCATGATGACAGTAAAGAGTAGTTTACAGTGAACTTTTTAAAATGACAGAAAAATACTGCCCGAAATTTTAATTCCGCAACTGTACCACTCCCTTTGGTATACGTATTTTTATTTTCGTCGTACTATGTTGTTATGATGTGAATAACATTCAACAATTTACAATTAACTGACCGCCTTTTTTAACGCCCGATTTTTTGACAATTTCAATCTAAATAAAAGCCTTCAAATATTGACATTTAAAAGTTAAAATATAATTTCATATACTCGTATTTAGTACGACGAAAAACATTGTACGTACCACGTGCTGTTAATAAGGACCATAAGGACCGCGGAAAGATTATTATTCTTTCGTCGGGCCTCAAACAACTCCCTCGGTCGTTATGGCCTTCCTAACAGCCCTGAAAACGTAAAAACCACATCAATAGGAAAATATAGCAAAAATGTAACATACATTAACGTGTAAAATTTGAATCGTCGTAGTAGGTACATCGGCCTTCAGATAAATGAGCATTTGGTAAAACGAGGGTGACAAATTGTCAATTACTCGAGCCAACTAATATCTCGTTTAATTGTAGCAATTTTTGCTTGTGACATGAAATCGCAAAATGAAAAACGATCATTTACTTTATCAACCCGTCTACTGCTTCCTGTATCGATTGACAATGATGGAACGGAAGACACTAATTTATAGGTTTTTCCTTCCACCCTTACCTTAATAAATGGATGAGAAAGCAAAACCACACAATTTTAAATCGAACTGAGTTAAGCACTAAAATTTATTTCCTCTAATTAAAAATTCATGAGGTAATAAGACATCGAACGACATTAATATTAAATTATCTGACGTGTCTTCAATAAGGTCAGTGTTTTGACAAAACTCTTATTATCACACGAGCGATGCGAGGGCGGAGCGGAAGAGGAAATGCCGGCGAAATTACCCCATCTCGCCCCTCAAAAATACAAAATGCGATTCTTACCTTTGAATATTTTGACATCCGAAAGTATTTACAATTTGGGGACACTGAAAAATGTTATTTTAAGCCCCATCTCGGCGATGCCAACTTGGTCTTGCCTCGCCGCTCTCTCAACTGCACTGCCTGACAGAGATGCTGGAAAATATCGATCTTGTGCGACGCAGAGCTGGCTTTCGCGCCTTTAAGCCGGGAAACCCATTTACCAAACATTATCAAAATAAAACGTAATTGCTCGTTTTACTTATATATTTTTTTAATTAATAAACTATTAAAAAGGTAATGGCTGAAGGGGAGTAAAATATCACACCCCCGCCCATTTAAATTAGCCAGTTGCCATAGCAACAAAATAAAAAACATTATGGCGAGTGTAGGAGAGGTAAAATAAAACCAAATTTTCCTTAAAAAATTTATTTCGCGGTCATTATATTAACAACTTATTTACTCTTGCCCTTCTTAGCCTTAGCTTGGGCCCCCTTTTTCGGCTTAGGTTTGTCTCCACCTTTCGCCATCTTCTTCTTGCCGTACAAAGTGCCGTTTCTTGACGCCGCTTTCTTCAAATTTCTGAAAGTAATGGTCCTGATGTGATTCCTGCGGGACCGTGCACGACGCAGTTTGAAACGATCGAAATCTGTCAATTGGGCCCTCTGATAAAAAAAACAATTTTAGAATTCGCAAAATTAAAATCACAGAATTTATTTATAGGAAAACTGTCAGTTAAGTGTTGGCTTCATTATTTATCAGCCGGCAATTCCTATCAAATGCTGGATCATCATTTTCTTACAATAATGAGAAAAATGCAACTTGTGTACCTTTTGCTTGGCTGCTAATTTTTTGGCCCATGCTGAGTTCTCCCATTGTTCGTTGATTTTTGCGTCTGTCCACGCTTTGCGCACAATACGGGTCGAGGCTGTGAACGGGAATTTCAGCCTAAACTTGGTTAAATGTAACTGATTGAGGCGCAGTTGGCTCCGGGGTACCTTACTAGCAGGACCATCAATCAACACCTACAGAAGAAATAAAAATTTACCACGACTCTTACAGTTTTATGTTTATGTAATGTTAAATGTTTTCAGTAGTTAAATAGCTTCAGCTTCGTATCAGTCGGCAATTCCTATCAATTGTGGGATCATCATTTTGAGTTTGGAAAAAGAAACATAACCTCACTTTGACTCACCCTCGTTTGGTCTATAACATCAACAATGCTGACCAATTTGCCCTTGTTGGGGCCGTCGGCCACTAAGGCCACGCGGCCGGTCTCCACAAACCTTTGGAAAGGCTGAAAATAACAGTTTTAATTAGAAAAATACATAAAAGCCATGTGGATGTAAAGGTTAGCAAAAACTTGGAAAATAATTTCACAAAACCAGAAACCACTAGCCAAAGGCTTAATTAAAAACAGTTAATTAAACTTTAAGTGAATTTGGTGGTTTTTCTGTTTATATTTACAAGTTTTAACTAAAATAAGACCTACCATGCTTTACACTGAAACGAAAAGAATGATGGCGGCCACCTCAACCGGAAATGAACTTTTGACAGGTACCAGAAATGATCAAAACAGCAACTATTTTAAATTTGATTCAAAAATCTACTACAATTTTTTGCAAATTGAATCCAGTTTACTTAGAATGACTAAATTTAAAATGTTATAAAAAGTAAATTACACAATATAATTTCAATACAAAAATTAATTAATTCCAAAGCTGATTTATTCAATTTTCGAAAACGTTTATAAACAGAGAAAAATGCCACAACTTAATTTAAAATTGTAGCATGCGGCAATTACCTAAAAAAATTAAAATAAATAAAAAGTTAATCCACGATTTTTAGTTAATATAAAAATAATGTTTTTCGAACACGGACACTATTTGATTAACGCGCAAGCGCAAAAAATAAAAAGTTAAAAACGTCAAAGCCACTAAATGTCATCTGATCTCAAAATGTACTCCAGTTTTTGGTGAGTTTTGCAGCAATTCAAGTGATAATCGGTGAACAAGAGCGTTATTTTTATTTTACTCGAATTTAACGTTAGAATGAATTATTATCAACGTAAGTGATCAAAATTTTTTGAACGTTGTTTAAAGCCAGATGTTCCAGCGATGAATCACCAAACCCAATTCCATTTCCCCCAGTACAACCCTGCAAACGTCCCAAATTCATCTACAAACCGATTTATTTACGTAAAACACAATTTTGTTGCTCCGAATCCAGCACCGAAAGTCCTTGTCAATCCCCATTTCAAGAAAAAAGTTTATGTCAATCCTCAATTTAAACCACCCCAAAACCCCGTTCCGACACCAAGCGCAAAACCAAAAATTCACATTAATCCAAACGTTTTGAAAAATTTCGCTAAAACTGTAAACACGGTGCCAAGGAAAGTTTCAAAAGTTGTCGAAACTCCAAAGTCAACGACTGTGATATCTACTAGGAATAAATTAATCCGAATTCCGTGCAATTCACCCGAAGTTAGAAAAAGACGTAATTCGTTGCATACAAAGTACAAAATTGTGCGAAATGGTGCTAAAAACGGTTCTCTAAATCGATTTAAACTAGATAAAAGACATGACAAAAGTGCAAATAAAAGTATTGTTAGATCTGCGAAAAAACGTTACGTTTACGTGAACCGGTTTTTGAGTATTGACGTAATGGCCAAAAACGTACTTCTGAAAAAGAATTCAAACTTGTCTAAACCGGGATTTGTTAACATCAACGGAATTCTGTACAAAAAATCCCCGAATTCCCTGAGGAAAGCCTCAGACACGTCCCTCCTCAAATCCAGGACCTTCACGAAGTCGTCCAACTCGCGGCGAAGCCTTGTGAAACGTTACAAGCTGATCAGGTCTAGCTCCTCCCCCAACCACGCCTACAAACTTAGAGCACGCCCTAATTTTAGGTCGAAAAAGCCCACGCCGAGCAAATTGCGCAAATGCAACATTCCGTGTCCCATTTTCCGGAAATACGGAAAATGTCCCGGAAAAGCGGCCGGCACTTGTTTCAAGCTGCACAACCCCGACCAGATCATCCTGTGCACGAGGTGAGACGACGAATTCGAATCGCTGTTCCTTATTGGTCGGTTTTTCAAGGTTCCTCCAAGGGGCGTGTCGTAATGAGAAATGCCTACTTTCGCATAAAGTTTCGCTTGAAAAAATGCCGACTTGCAAGTACTTTCTCGACGGGTTATGTTCCAAGGACAATTGTCCTTATCTCCACGTCAGGATCAGTCCCAAGGCCGACATTTGCAAGGATTTCTTGGAAGGTTTTTGCAAGAAGGGCGCTGAGGTGAGTATGCGCCATCTGGTGGGGTTCCCCGATTGGGAAATGTGATTACAGTGCAACAAACGCCACCAATTTTTGTGTCCTGAATTCGAGAAGAACAAGAAATGTGCGAAACGGAGGTGTCCTTACCCACATGGAAACACGGTAAGAAAAAATTCAAAGGTTTTAAATAGGCTTGCCAAGAAATGTTCAACGAAAAAAGCAAAAAAGGAACCTGTTTTAACGGACGCGCCGGAAAAAAACCGATATTACAAGGAAAAAGAAACGGAAAACAAGTGTGTTAATGGGGAGGAAAATGTTATTAAGACTGTTTCAAAGGATAGGCCAAAATTGGGGGTTTTACCGGCTTTTATACCGTTTCAAGCCACGTGACGAATATTTCTTGGCAATTTTAGATTTTCTTTATATTATCATTGAAAAAATAAAACGAATAAAGCAACAAACGGTTTTATTTTCAACCCTTGTCATTATTTTAATACAAAATTAAACATTTGGTACTTTATCACAAAAAAATAAAAACCAGGTCACTTGGTTTTATAAATTAATGTCCAATTTGAGGGCTCATTGTAAGCCAATAAAATCGGACAGTGCAAAAGAAGTGACCAACTTTCTCTATCTACAACATTGGAAATTTTAATCCAATTATTTAACCAATCTATCATGTCTTCGTTTCGCATATTCATTGGATTGAGTCCTCTGATGTAACAAGCGTTTTTTAAAGCATCTTGAGGCATGTTATGGACCCCTCCTTCCCTGATTATGGCTTTGTCCATTTCTTGTAGTATCACAGCTCTTTCAATAAGACGCGAGCGCCTGAACCACCCCATATGGAGGTCATGAATTCTCAATAAGTGTTTCTAAAACAATGATTATAAATAATATTAAAGCAATGAGTTAGTTACCAATTACCACATGTTTTCCTTTTAAATAAAACAGGTGGTAAGGCTCACACGTAAACAAATCTTTGCACTCTAAAATCTGCTCAACTTTGGGTTGAACACCACTGCCCATCATACCCAGAACCTCGGCCCACTTGCAGAACAACCTGTGCCCCCTTATCTTATCTAACTCGGCTTGGACGCACCGAAAAAGCGGCCTATTGTTCACCAAACGCGACCGCAGGTCGAGAATATTGAACTCGGCTCTCTGCTGCAAGTTCCAAAAGTGTCGCGAGAGGAACACCCTCGGGAACAAGTACGCCAAGGGGAAAATAACATAATTCGCCAAGGGTAGAGCCGAAATCAACAAAACCGGGGCCACTTTTAGCATGTCTTTGGGCATTTGGTGGTACAGTTCAATCTCGCGACGTGTCAGACTCTTGAATTTGCCTTTAGTGGGTGAATTTAGAATTCGAACTATTCTGAAGTAGTCTTTCAAGTCTCGGGCGAAGTCTTTTATTCCCACCGTGAAAACGCGGTAGACTCGCATGGCCCCCGGAAAACTACGCTCCAAGACTTTGTCGTAGTTTTTTAAATATTCGAGGTAACGGTGGACTACGAAGAAGCGGATTTTCTTCGACTCAGTCTTGTAGAGGGATTTGCGATGGGGGATGGGGGTTGTGTGAAAATGCCTAAAAGTGTGATGACTCAAATGGTGGTTACTTCGATGGGGACTTACGTGACTGGTGGCATTTTCGGAGGTTTCAATAACGGAAATAGGCTAAAAGACTGCATTCTGCATCGGTTGAGGAGAGCTTGAGTCATTGTGATTTATTGATTTGTGTGTCTCGGATGTTTGGAATTGGTACGGGTCTAATTGTCGTCCTCAGTATTATCCATATTGATCGTTTTTAAACTGGCTATTCGGTTTTACAACTATTTTCGTAATGCTATCGTTTGAAGGTTAGATATTTTTGACAATGACGTTTGCAACAGGGACATTCGTTCATTTGTTTAAGTTGTCATTAACCCAAATGGAATTAACTTAAAAATTACGAACACAAACCAACGAACACAAACCAGTAAAACACATGGTTAATTATCATTGAAATCTAAATTTAAAATGACGCAAAAAATGTAGTTTATATTTATAAATCGCTGAAAATTGAATTGTGGTACCAACATAACGATTTAAAAGGCACTAGTCACGAATTTTTCAAATTTTCAAATCTTAAATAAATTTTAATAATAGTTTTAAACTTACAAATGTTGTGACACATATTTCTTAGTACTTACTGTTTTTCCGTATTCGTGGTTCAAGGATATTTTTTTTTAATATTGTAGTGTTTTTTTTAGGTTATGTCATAACCTCAAAGTCCGATGAAATTTGTGAAAACACCGATAAATGCGCCTAAAAGTTGAAGATACGCGCTGATTTAATAAACGATATGATTGGAATGTTGAGAATCCAACATTTTGTGAAGAATGTGTTAAAAAGACCCAGTTTTGTAATATTCCCCAGGGTGCGATATTTTTCAGAAAAACCATTAGATGTGAACACAAATGTCGCCAAAGACGTTATATTATTCAAATACGACAATCCCCGTTTTTTCAAAATAATTAATATATTTGCTGGATGCCAATTTGTCTTCTGGTCTTATCTTTCAGTATTTGCATATTCTAAACTTCGAGATGCACCAGTTGACCCCTCAAAAGAGACAACTTGGTGGCGCAAAATTAATCTGGGTGAAAACAAGTACAGAAATGGGTTGGCAGTAATATCGTTCATTATAGGTCTAATTTTCGTCCTTGTCTAGTCACCCAAATGACCAAATTTGCTCTTGTAGGCTATGGTATTTTGACTATAACGTGGATGTATACTCTAAGATCGGTCCGGTATTTGATTCTACATCAAGGGGGACAAAATTTATCTTTTGTGACATACACACCCTTTATGAAAAACCGAATATTTACAGTAAGTTTGAAAAATGTGAATTGTAAGGAGTCAAGAAGTGTTGCTGTGTCGCAACTACCCCTTAAAGTCAAAGGACATTATCTCCATTATATTCTCGACATGAGGGGCGAATTTAAAAACCCAACTTTGTTTGACCACACCGCCGGCCTACGCCGAAAATGGAGGACAGCGGCGTAATTCGAAAATGTAACAATTAGGTCTAATAAAATTTTATTTATTGGTTATTTTTATATTCTACGTTTTATATAGGAAAACTGGACCATTGGAAAGGCTTGATAAATATGTGTACACTAAGAATATATTTTTTTCAAATCAAATACATTATCTTTGGAGATCCCTTGACTAAAATGGTTTACGTTACCTTCTAAGAAAATTTTCGGCCAAAAATTTTTCATATTTGGCTTTGGTCCAGTACGGCATCTCTGCAATCTCTGCTATACTCCGGAAATTCCCCTTCAACTGTCTAAAATTTCACAAAGAAATAATTTAAAGCTCGGGATGTAGTACCAACCTGAACAAATAAATTTTTTCAGCAGTTTTGGATCCAACTGTGTGCAACTTTTCCAGCTCTTTCACACTGCCGTTATTTAGGAGGTGCAAAACCTGGTTAGTTCGTGACGTAATTGGGCTTTCTGCAGTTTTCGTTTTTGACGCAGTTTTTTTGAGTGGTGTTTTCCTCTGCGTTTTTTCAGTTTTCATGAGAGTTTGTTTCTGTTGCAGCCGCACACTACGTCGTCTGTTACCTTCCGGTGATTGAATTTCCAGTGTTGATTTCCGCAATTGTAATCTAACACTACGTCTAATCGAGTTATTTGGAATCTTTGGTTTTTTCGTCCTTGGAGCTGGGACAAGAAATATCGACTCGTCTCTTCTTTCGTTGTTTTTCGTTTCATTAAAAAAACTTTCATTGTTATTTTCCTACAAATAATATTTAAATAAGTTACTTTTAAAGATTTTTCTGTCGTTGGGCTGCTTTTATGAATGACTTACCATTATACTAAAATCTTGCACTTCTTCTACTAAAGGGCCGCTATTTCTGTTGGTAATTGACCGTTCAAGAGGACTGCTAGTGGCCCTCCCTTCAGGTGATTCAGCGTAAAGATTTTTTGATACTGCTTTCATTGAGATTCTGGAAATATAAAATACAAAGCATTTAATTGGTTAGGTAGGAAATGAAAAAGTTAAAAATTATGTTGCAAAACAACATATAAGTTTTGTTTCCGGAAGAATCAAACAATTACAGCCCCAATTGAAATACATATTTATATATTAAGTTATGAAATAGCTGTTTATGGAGTCAGTTAGAAAAACGACAAAATCTAACAAGTTTGTTTTTTATTACTTTTAATTGTCAAACCTAATGTTTGTTCAGATTTTTTTAAATACCTCTTTAAATGCCCTTGAATGAAAAAGTATAATTGAGGAAAATAATGTTAATTTTTTGCATTTTGTAAATTACCAGGTGAATAAACCAAACGTTTTTTGCTTAAACTATTTATTTTTTAAAAAAACTAATTGATGAGTGATAAAGTACTGTACAAATGTGATGCCTTAACAAGAATAAATTTTTTCGAAATTTCCTTTTGTTTTTGAGTTCTACAAAAAAATATTTTTTTAAATGGCAACCCACTATAAAATCATTTTTCTCATAAAAGCTATACTCTAAGGATTACAACTATCTGCTTTATATTTAATTTTTTTTTTAAATTTTTTCACATAAATTGCAATTTTGTCAAAAAAAAAATCGCGTAACTCAAAAACAAAACAAAATTTCGTTCTGAAAATACGATCACATTTTTTATATTACTTTAATTTATATTAATTATTATTATTATTTTCTGGAGACAAATGATTAAAAATAAAACCGCTTGGTTCCATACTTTATATTCACCCTGTATATTTTACTTATAATTTCAAAAGGAAAAGGGTTTTTTAAAAGTAATAACCTTAATTCAAAATTTAGAGAAAACCAAAGTTAAAAAAACAAAATACTGGTTTTGTCAGAAAAACTATTAGAATCTATAATCTTTTTCTTATTTCAATCAAAATGTTAAGATTAATCGTGGCAAATTTAATTTGAGAATGTTTTTGCTTTAAAGAATTGCAAATTTTAAAAAAGCAATAACTATTCATAAAAGAGCTGTTCAAATAAGTAAAAAAATACATTTTGGAACAAAACAATGTTAATTGAGACTAATAATAAATAGAATTTAAGTTTTATGCTTTCAAAAAATGAAAATCAAAATATTTTCATGCAATGTTGTAAAAAGGTTCATTATTAATTTCTAATGTGTTGTCCAGTTTGTTTCAGTATATTATAAAAAAAGGTATTTTGGTGTTTTTGGACTGATTATTGAAAAATACAATTTTTCGGCAACGTTTCAATTTTTTTTATTCAATCTTCATCAGGTTTGGGATTGAATTAAATAAATCGAAACGTTGCCGAAAAATTGTATTTTTCAATAATCAGTCCAAAAACACCAGATATCATTTTCTGTACTATGTTGTAAAAAGGCTCAAATTCCGTTAAATTGTGGTTGAAAGGCTATTTGACACTTCTAATAAAAGAAAAAAAAAATTTTTTTCGAGTATTTACTCATATTTACCTTGGTGATACATTTTCCTTATCCCCCTTGCGTACACTCAATCTCTTTGATCTCCTTAACGTGCTTTTTATTACACTTTCCAACTTATTAATTATTGAAGACTCCATGGCATTCATGTATTTTCTAATCACGGGACTAAAATTTTGTTGGGCACTACTCGTCGATATTAAACTTGACGACAATAAGGGGGACACCTCAAAAGCAGAATTGGTGGAAAAAAACGGGGTTTCCTGAACAGCAGGTAAAACCATTTTTGGCTTCTTAAACGGCGTTTCAAACGTATTAGAATTGGTCCGTTTGGACGGAGTAAGCCCCCTTGGAAACAAGCTAGGATTGTCTTTTTTATACTGTGTTATGAAATGATTGACTTCGGGCTTGTTCTTCATTTTTTTAACACGGTTTGCAAATTCTAATGTTTGTAATGTTTCAGGTAAATCTTCGGGACTTGAACTAACACAAGCAATTAACGTAACGTAATTCTTTTTGTTTAGAGAGTCTTGAAGAATTGTTGTTATGACAGACTGGCGGTAAGGGATGTGTGAAGAATTTGTCGACAACGCTGTCATAACTTGTCCAAGACTTAACAAACCTTTATTTATATTGACACCTTCGTAAAAACTGGAACCTTGATTACCAGTCCTGTTAACTCTCTCTGAACCTGCCAGGTCAACTAAATTCAACTTTGCCTCAACTTCACTCGTGCTTAAAATAACAATTTTATCAAAATTGTATAACAAAACGGGAGGTTTTATACCAAGTCCTTGAATGGTAATAAATGGAGAAAATTGCGTGTGATCTTGAACTGTTGAGATTTTGTTTGGTTTCACCGGTGTGACGATTTCTGCTACCATATTTCAACTGCTCCAAAGCCTCAAAAGTATTGTTAACTTTCAATTTTTTGAAGCCTTGGACAGTAAAACCTATAAAATTAATAACAATTACATTTTACTCCAAATATAATTTCTAGTAACCTTTAACCGGGAGAGCATGCTGCGGAAAAAGCAAATCATAAACTTTCTCATTATAAATTTCAATGAATGAGACTGAAATTTCAGTTTCAGTGTAATCATCGGAAGAAGTAAAAAAATCATCCAAAGTTCGTGAAATAAGTCCAGATTCTTCTTCATTTAAAGTGACCTAAAATCATTTTCCAATTACAAAATTATTAATTTAAAGTATTGTTTTTATACGTCAGCATTTGTGCCAATCGTGTATGTTTTCCCAGTGCCCGTTTGTCCATAAGCAAACACCGTACAATTGTAACCTGTTTTAACACGTTCAGTGAGGGTCTTCACAGTTTCGTTGTAAACTTCCTCTTGTTGTATATCAGGAGTGAAAATGTTATCAAAATGATAAGTCTGGGCCTTGTCCAAAACGAATAAAATCTGAAAATGTGTGTCATTGATAAGAAATAAAACTCAATTTATTTTTACCGGTGGTTGCTTGTTTATAACTTGCAAACAAGAATTTGTTGTTTCATCGTTGAAAGTTGGTTTTATTCGGACTGACACGTTTACAAAACCTTCCATTTCGTCCAAACTCTATAAAACATTGGGATAGCAAAATAAATCACAAACACAACACAGAAAACATTCGTTTCAAACAAATTTTGAAAATTATCAGTGCGCGTGCGCACGTTTGTAACAACAGTGGTGGGAAATTTGAAAATTTAACGGCTTCAAGAGCAGATACACTCAGCGACACTAGAAATGTTGCAACTCTATAAATGTTTCTGTTGAAACTGATTTCATCCTCTATTTTTGACATTTATTTTATATGTCTACAGAGCATTAAGTTTGTTTTTTTCTTTCTTCTTCTGTTTGAAAAGCCAAACTCTTAACGTTGGCACCACTAGTAAATTCATTCCTAGTAATTTTAATAAAGGAAGTTGGCAGTTCCGGTTTTTTAAATTAATTTGAAAATGTCATTAAACGTCAACACAAAAAATCGTCTAAGAAAATTTATTAGAGACGAAACACCAAAAAAGGAACAAATTCGGTACCGCTAACAGTTTTTAAAAATTTGGAAACGAATAGTTCGTAAACAGGAAGTTAGAAAAAGGGCCCGTTAAAATATAGACGCAATTTGTAATGCAGGTTTGCTAAACATTCTCAATTTTTAGCAAGAAATTGACAAGAACACAAAATAAACATGAATAAGAAAGAAGCTCGGAAAAAACGCAATTAAATTAGTGTCTTGAGCATGGTTTTTGAAGAACGAGTAGAAAAAGTAACAATTTTAAAACTAAAGCTAAAAAAAAATTATAAAATGAATCAACTTTGAGCTCATTTCAATAAATTGCACAAAATTTATTGCCAATCATCATAATACCTACTTGTATCATCTTTTGCTAATTAACTTTATTCTGTATATACATCCTTTTTCTTCAAAATTTTTGTGGCAGGAACCTCATTTTTGTCCACAACATTGTACTTAC
Source organism: Tribolium madens (assembly GCF_015345945.1). NCBI lineage: Eukaryota > Metazoa > Arthropoda > Insecta > Coleoptera > Tenebrionidae > Tribolium > Tribolium madens. The sequence continues at coordinate 5,236,741 of NW_025400975.1, forward strand.
TTGTGTGTTTTATCAAAATTATTAGGACTGAATTCTGTCTTTAGACCTTAGATAATGATGTCTGACTTCAGGTATTCAATTATAGCGCTTTCAAAGAGCAAAGAGGTATACAAGATTCATAAAAGTCAAAATTTTGACATCTCAATTTGAAAACATAATTATTTTTTAACAAAATTTCTAACGACAAAAACAAAAAGTAAACAAAACTTGTGGCTATGGAGCAAAGCTGCTATCAATTTTTTCACTAAAATTTTGACTCTGTAATTTCCATTTAAAGAAAAAACTTTAGTAGCCATGGTTACTTTTTTCAAGAAAGAAAAATGCAGGTAAATTTCCGTACTTTTTATTATTAAAACTTGTAATAATGAAAATAAGAATTTTTTTATTAAATTCACAAGTAACTAACACATATTTACCTATTGAAACAATGCATTGAATACATCTTAAAATTTTCTAATCGAGTGAAATAAAAAATTCATTTTCAATCAGAATCATCCGAATCAAACACATATTTCGTCTGTTTAATATTCCGCGGAGCTCGCGAGGTTTTAACCGGTGGCGGGGAAGAAGAATCAATTTCAATATCTGAATCGCTGTCATCTTTCTTCTTTTTACCTTTCCCCTTTGTCTTTTTTGCACTACTATCCTCATCATCTGATTTCTTCTTTTTCCTGCCTGGTTTCGGTTTTTTGCCTTCATTATTTGCCTCGACCTTTTTCTTTTTCGGTTTAGTTTTTTTGGTTTCCTCTTCACGGACGAACATATCCGAATCGGAATCCGACAAGATCTTTCTCTTTTGAGTTTCACTTTGTGCAGGTACTGGTTCATCGTTCTTTTTCGTTCGGCCTACGAGACTATCAAACATGTCTTCCGAGGTTTCGTGTCTTGGTGGGGGAGATTCATTTTCACTGTCTGAACTTATATTCATCTTCTCTTGACGAGTGTCGGGTTCAATAACAGCGTTGTTATCGTACAATTCTACTTCTCCATCATCATCATCATCATCGGATGAATTCAAATTGTATTTAATTTGTTTTGCTGCTAATCTCTTGGTCGCCGGTCGTTCTCTCATTACCGGACTTTCTATATCTGAATTGAATTCACCATCGTCATCCTCATCGGAACTGGTCGGCTTCGCCTTTCTTCCACGTTTTTTCGGAGTGCCATTCACTGCAAAACAAATTTTAATTATTTCCCCACTAGATTAACACTACTAATTACGCTTTGGCTCAGGACTCTTCTTTTTGAAATTGAGTTTAGTTTGTTTAAGGCCATCTTTGGCTTTTTTCGTTTTTGCTTTCTTCTCTGCTTCTTCTGGAGTGCCTAATTTTTCTTTTAAAGTCTTCTTGTTTTGTACATAAAGATCAAATTCGTCTTTTTCTTCCTACGAAAACGGTTTTAAATAGAAGAATAAAACCCATGACTTTGATATTTACCACTTCCTCAATCGTGCTCTCTTTTTTGATCATTTTCTTTTTCTTTTCTTTTATTGCAGTCTGGATGCGCTTCTTCATATCCTCGGAAATTTTCGGTTCGATTCTTTTTCCCACAGGTGACGGCATTGTTTCCGCCAAATTCACTTTTTTCCTTCCCTGTTGGAAAAATAAACAGTGTTTATTGTTGTTTAACAAGACACAAAACCTTTTTATTTTTACACACGAAAAACTTACCCTTCCAGGTTTCATTTCCTTAAAAAGCAACAAGTAAAACAAACAATACATTATTAAACAGTAATAAATCACGATTGTTTCAACGTAAAATTAATTTCCTCCACTTACCGTTTGAGTTTTCTTCGGTTTAATTCCAGCTTCCTCATTTCTTTCTTTCTCTTCAACTTCGTCCAACTTCTCCATAAACGCATCGAGATCCTCCCTCCACAAATCAGAATGAGATTTCTTCTTCAATGTCTCCAATTCTTGTAATTTAATGTCTCTTTGTCGCAACAATTCATTCTTCTTTTCTTCAGTCAACATCCACATCGACATTCCCAACAAATAATCAAACTTTTGAACATCGGTCGAATTTTGAAAAGCCTTCTCTGTAATAGTATTCAAAAATAGTCAAAAAGTTAAAATATTTACAAAGCACTACAACCTGGATCAACCGGTTTCTTCGCTGTCTGTTCGGTCGTTTGTGCTTGCTCTTCTTCTTCACCTGGACCTTCATCCTCTTCTTCCGTATTGACCCTCTGTTTCCAGTCTTTAACTGGATCGGGTTCGTACCCTCTTTTGATAAGTTCGTCGATTATCACTTTACGTTTCTTGTTTTCGACGACTAAAGTGCGGTCGCACTTCTCCATGATGAAACGAGCTTGATTTGACAGTTTACTCGCTTCGGCTTTTAGCATACCTTCAAGATAATCTTTACGTTTTTGATACATACTCAAACGTATCTTGAAATAGTCCTTTAACAAGTCGTTCACCGAATCATATCTTAAATAAAGCTTTTATTAGAAATGAATATGACGAGACTATACTACAAACCTTCGTATGCATCCAAGTTCGTCAAAAACGCACATGGAACTTGTCGAGATCAAAGATTGTAATTTGAAAGTTTTATGCAAACCTTCTGTATTTTCTAAGGTCTCCAACTGGCCTGGCAAGAAAGTGATTATAAATTTAACTGTCGTATCCGTGTTGTATTCTTTGTAATCCTGAAGTACGGCCTTTACTTTTTCGGACCCTGAAAATATTAGAATTAGTGACTTGAACTCTAACTTAGTAAAAATTACCGTGTAGTAGAGGCTCCAAGACACTTTCCTTGTAATTCTGAGTCCACGTCCCAACTGGTAATTCGGTAATTTCTGCTTTGTTGTCACCTATTATTGAAATTTCTCCACTGGCAACATATCTGTTATCGCCACAGTCGACTATAGTCCCTGTGAAATTTTTGTACCACGGAATCAAATTCGTTGGATCCTCTTGATCCAACAACACTCTTATATTCTTAACAAGTTCTCGTGGATTATAATTGGGAATTTTCGTCATCCAACCAGTGCCTATACCATCAGCACCATTAACCAGGACCATAGGTATAATAGGAATGTACCACACCGGCTCGATCTTCTGATTATCTTCAAATTCATGTTTCAACAAATTATCATCGGCAGGATTGAAAATCATTCGAGTTAAAGGCGACATCTTTGTGAAAATGTATCTCGCACTGGCGCTGTCTTTCCCACCTGCCATTCGCGTACCAAACTGACCTCTAGGCTCCAAGAGATTAATATTATTGCTACCGACGAAATTTTGAGCTAAATTAACGATTGTCATACAAAGTGACACTTCACCATGATGGTATGCCGACATTTCAGCCACGGAACCGGCCAATTGGGCCACTTTTACCTCACGTTTATCGTTACGTTTGAAACAAGTGAACATCACTTTACGTTGGCCGGGCTTAAGACCGTCCACCATACATGGAATTGAACGAATGTTGTCGGCATTCGAGAAGAGAACCAATTCAAGATTAACAAAATCCGTATACGAAACCGATTTTGTGTCTTTTGTGTAGAGATATTTTTCGGAAAGACCGAGCTCTTTTCGTCGTCTACTCTCGACCATAAAATTCGTAAGCCATTCTTTGCGGTGTTCGATGTGTTTCTTACTGAAAGCGAGGACGATGTGGTCGTCGTCTTCGGGGCCTTTGTAGCGGAAACGGATACGGTGCCGACCCATGTCGCTGAAGTATTCCTTCGCCTCTTTCGAGTCCGAAGTACCCAAACCTGATCAAACAAAATGTGTAAACTCAAATTCAAGATGATTTTCTCAAATAAAAATTGTATAGAATTTTTTAATAAATAATGGGAACAGATATTTCAAGCTGTGCGCTTTGTAGCCACAATTAAATTTTTTTTTTATTTTTATAATTATTAATTTTAGTGTTTTTATGGTACTCAAAAAGTCTACTCTGCTTTGGAAAGAGGATAGACTATTCATTAAGGGGATTGGTCATGACATCGTACCAAATAAATCGTTTTTTACTTTATATATTCGATAAATCTACATTTCATGTGCCCTCCACAATATAAGTTTTATCACTCTCAAACAAGAGTCTTTAATTCAATATTTGAGCCAAATAAGCCTTCAAATCAAATTTGGATACACTTGAATTTTTGAAATAATTTATTGTAAAAAGCGTTAAATAAAAGAAAAGTAAAGGTTAAATTTTTTTAAATAAAGCGTTTTTTTAAGATTAATAGGTAAGAGTTAGGAAAAAGAGTTCTAAATAAAAATTGCAAAGCATAAAATTGTTGTAAATGTTCTTTTACTTTTTTGATATTATTAAAATTAACAGTTAGGGTGGTTAAAAATAAAGAAATGATGTGTATAACTTAAAAAAAATCATACATGAAATTGGGAAAATTTTCGGTTTACATCCTCATTTCTTCCTTCTGGACAAAGACAGAAACTTTTTTTTTTGCAAATATTCCTCAATGAATGTAGGTTCACGTATACATACAGGGTGCGTCAGAAGTAAGATACAAGGAACATGCATAAAAAAATTTCGAAGTTATGAGAGTTTAAATTTTACACTTTGACTATTTATTTCTGTTGGAAAAATAATTTTCCAAGTTTTTTTTGCTAAAGGCTATTAGAAGAGGAAACAAGATAGCTGTATCCTAAATTGTAACTTTGTTTAATAATATTTGTGGCTTTTGCTGGCAAAATTTTTGTACCTTTACTAAATAATTATAAAAAAAAAAACGTCAGTATCATTAAATAAAAAATAGACATAAAAAATGTCAAATGTTAATATATATTTTACTGGCAAAATTTTAGTACCTTTACTAGATAATTATAAAAAAAACGTCAGTACCATTAAATAAAAAATAGACCAAATGTTAAAAAATAAATGTTAAAATTTTTTTAAATAGAATTTTTTCCATGTTCCTGGTATCTTATCTTACTTGAAATTTTTCCTTTGGGCGCAAGTTCTGACACACTATAGTCTTGAAAAAAGAAAACTGAAAAAATTAAAGTTTTCTTATAACGTGTAATGTTTGTGTGGTGAAATTTCAAGTTGTGACATTTTTTTTTTAAGAGATAAACCCCTACATAAGCTAATGACTCAAATTAGTTTTTGGTGAAAGAATTATTTTGATATTTGTAGCACTCACCATCGTTCTACTAGTTTTGGATTTATAAAAAAACTATTAAATTTACTAAAAAAAAAAACAATTGTTGATATTTAGATTGCAAAATTGTGGAAAGTCAGTTTTACAATTGTATTTAATTATTTATAAATATTTAATTTTGATACGTTAACAGTAGGAAATCTTGTTTTTTTTTCTCTATTTAAAGTTTAACTTCTTTTCTTTATAAATAATTGACTTTCCAAAAAGGAATGGTTTACAAAAAAAAAACTTGTAGCTCCATTATCACTCCTTCTCTAACGCATGTTCGAGGTAACTAATGTATTGTATGGTAAAGTTGTGCAGTAAAATTACAGATGATTGAAATCATGACCCCTAAATTATTCTATTTTTTTTTAAATATTCCCTTGTTATGTTTTATTTAGAAAAAAAATTAAACAAAAACATGCATTTAGGTAAACTTTAGTACACCTGTAGACAAAAATCCGTACCTTTGTAGTACTTTATTTGATAAGTGCGATGATTGGGCGTATTCGACTTCCATTCCTCAAACTCTGGCAGTGAATAGAACGACAATGTCTCATTTCGCTTTTTCGCCTTCACAATGGGAGTAATAAACTCCTCCAGAAAATCCCTCCTCAAGAGTTCCGGCCAATTATAATGAATAAAATTAATCAAGAGCCCTTTAATATGGGACCCGTCCTGATCCTGATCGGTCATTATCATCACTTTGCCATAACGTAACGTTCGCATATCTTCGTCGGTGTTATATTTTTTCTTGTATTGTAAACCAAGAATCTTAATCAAATTGTTGATTTCCGCATTTTCCAAAATTTGTTTGTGTGTCGCTTCTCGGACATTTAGGAGTTTACCTCTCAACGGAAACACCCCGTAATAGTCTCTCCCAATAACTCCAAGACCTGACACCGCCAAAGACTTTGCTGAGTCTCCCTCAGTCAAAATCAATGTGCAACGTAGACCGTTTTTCGTTCCTGCCTCATTGGCGTCTTCCAATTTCGGAATACCTTTCAATTTCGATTGTTTTTTCCCTGCAGTTTTCTTCTCGAGTTCGGTTTGAGCCTTAAATTTAGCCCAGGTGAGAACCGACTCAACAATTCCACTTTTCACAATTTGACTGATGAATTTCTCAGATAGGGTGCATTTAGATCCGAAACTTTTCGCTTGAAGTGTCATATTTTCCTTAGTTTGCGAATCAAAAGTAGGATTTACAATGAGACAATTGATGAAAATCCACATATGGTTTTTGACTTGAAACGGTTTGATTGTGATTCCTCCTTTGTTTCTTTTTTTGAGCACTTCGATAATTTGTTTGACGATCATATCGGTGACGTAGTCCACGTGACGACCACCCTTAGTAGTGGCTATACTATTTACAAAGGACATTTGTTGGAAGCCTCGATCGGATAAGGTCATAGCGACCTCCCAACGTTCGTTGCAAACCTCATAGATAACTTTTGCTTTTTCGTTTCCGTCATCGTCGTTTCCTTTAGTGAAAAAATCAACGTAATCTTTGAAATTTTTCACGGGAACTCTTTTGCCATTTAAGAAGACTTTCACGCCTCGAGTTGAAGCAGCAACGTCGTAAGCTCGTCGACACATTAAACTCACAATGTCGTCTTCTAATTTCTCCATTTTGAATTTCGCCAAATCAGGACTGAATGTGATTTTCGTGAAATCTTCACCGAAAAAATCTTTGATTTTCGGCTCGGATGCTTTTGTCATATTATTACCCCATACTTGTTTAAAGTGCCGTTTATACTCTTTAGTGGCAGTTTCGACAGTAAATTTTGTGCTAAAAATATTACACAATTTTGCACCGTAACCGTTTCTACCCCCCGTTACTTTTTCCTCTTTATCATTGTAATTCGAAGAAGTCAATAAATGACCAAAAATCATAGTCGGGACATACATATTTTCATTTTTGTGCATTGCGACGGGAATACCTTGTCCATTATTCCAAACCGAAATGATATTATCCTCTTGATTAATTTCGATTTTTATACAATCCATTGTATTGTCTCGTTGTTTATTATCTGCAGCGTTAACTAAAATTTCATCAAAAATCTTATACAAACCGGGCACATAAGAGATATTTTTTTGAACAATCAATTCTTTGTCACTGTCGTAGACCCACATATTTTCTTCCACTTTTTCCACCGAGCCGATATACGTGTCAGGACGAAGCAAAATATGTTCCAATTGCGATTTTTTCTGATAGGTTTCCTCAATAGTTTGTTTTGGTTTCGGTTTCGGTTTTGGTTTTGGAGGTGGAGATGTTTCCCCATTGTCACCACCGCCACCGGTATCGTTTGTTGTCGCCATTTTGGCAAACATACTCTGCAAAAAATAATAATATCAAGATTTTTAGTATTTTACAACTGAAGAGTATAGGATAAAAAAGGGTACAAGCAACATTTACAAGATATGGATGATTTTTTAAATAAAATATTAATTAGAAAATAGTAAGATTTTACGATACTGTATTTGGTGTTTTTTTTTTTTTTTTTGTTGAAAAAAAAAAGCACTTCTGTACCTCAGAGTAAAACAGTATTCACCACCAAAACACAATTTTTTCAGGAGAGCACTTTTAAAACTATAATTTTTGTTTAGGTGTCTGTTAACTCGTGTTATCTATCACTATTTGGCTCTGAGGTACAAACTTTTTCTTTATTTTTGTAAAAATTCACTTATACCTTTTTTATCACTTCAATTTCATTTATTGTGAAATTAATTACAGTCACATTGAAATCGCAGAAAAACATTTTCTTACCCTGAGGTGACAATTAAATTGAAAAATCCGGGTTGTTTTACTACACCTGACTGTGCCAAAAAACGTTACTAATATCATTATAATATTACTTCAGTGAAAAATTGATCGCCCTACAAAATTTATAAATTAATAATAAGATCTGTATTTATCCACTTTATTATGAATTATTATTATTCTTTTAAAATTTTTTAGCATAAACCACTCTACTTTTGTAGAGTTGTTGAAAATATAAATCATTAAACTTCTCATTTTTATTTCAAATACAAATAACCATAAATTTAATGAATTCAATTACAATAGTTTAATAATACAAAATTCTACAAGATTAAAAAAAAAACAAGTAGGTTTATAAGATTTCACTTATTATTGTTAAATAAATTATTTCACTAATTTTAAATCATGCAATCAAGAAAATTGTTCACTATACGTCAATGTAATAAATTACAAAGAGGTGGCGTTTTAGGAACTAAATATGAATATTGTTTAAATAATAAATTTTTAAACTTACTTTTACGACCAAGTATGTAAATAGTTATTTATTATACGAGTTTGAGTGTAAATCGAACGCATTATTTCACGAGTTCGTTACACTCGTGGTTTATCATCCACGAGGTGGAATAAAGCGTCCGATTTACACTCAAACGAGTTGAATACAACATTTTATTCTTCGAATTAGACTCAACAAAGCATAGACTTGCTTTAATTCCGTTAAAAATAATCTGACGTTTCGTATTGAGAAATGCCAAACAGTTCTCAAAATTTACACGGGAGAAAAATTGTAAATTTTGAGTGTCGAAGAATAAAAAATTATGTGAATGATTAGATTAATACATGTTTGGGGTTTATAGAAACCTAGTTTGAAATGCTGCAAATTAGGCTTCAATAACATTATAAAAAAATTCAGCATAATGTTGCTTATACAGGTGTGCCAGAACTCGCGCCACAGAGAAAAATTTAAAGCAAGATAAGATACCAGGAACATGGAAAAAATGTTTAAAAAAATTCTATCTGTCAAAAAAAATTGACATTTTCTTATGTCTAATGATACTGATGATCTTGTATATGTTTTTTTTTTACAATTATTTAGTAAAGATACCAAAATTTTGCCAATACAAGCGCCAAATAACATTGAACAGAGTTAGAATTTAGGATAGAGCTTCCTTGTTCCCTCTTTATAATAGCCTATAGCAAAAAAAAATTGGAAAATTATTTTTCCAACAGAAATAAATAGAGTCAAAGTGCAAAGTTTAAACTTTCATAACTTCTAAATTTTTATAGATAAAATTGTTTAACATTTTTTCAATGTTCCTGGTATCTTACGCACGAGTTCTGGCGCACCTGTATTTAAATGAATTTAGAAAAAATGCTAATTGAGTTAATATTTTTTTTATCTAGTACAAAATTAAAAAAATCTCCATAATTCTGACATTAAACGAAAATTATAAAAATAATAGAATCAATTTTTTTAAATTTTTCTCAATGGTACAAAGGTTTCAAAAAATACTTTGTGTACTGCTGCTATTGCCATTTTTCTACAATAATGAGTTACATTAACACATGTTTTACCAATTTTGAAGTTATTATTAATAATATGATATTGCAAAGGTTCGTTGTAACCGAAAAAAAGACCGCCATTTCACACTTGCATTTGATTACGTTCAATCTGGCCTAAAACTAGCATAATTTCATTGCAATTACAACAAATTTTCCAGGCAAGTGCCCCAAGTCCAAAATATGTCAAGAAACTCATCTGAAATAGCAAAATTCCAAACAAGAATTCAAAAAATTATAAACGACGCCAATAACATAACCTCAAACACAAAGCGTAGGTTGACCTACCTCACTTTAGCTTAAAACGACCATTTTCTTACCTTAATATCCGACATTTTTAACGGACAACAATATCTTCACAACATATTAAACACCAAAGTCTAATAAAACTCACTTATCACTGTTTAAAATATAAAAACGAATGGCCGGTAACACCTTCAACAGACCGCTCAATTCCGTCAAGGCGCAAAATAAAAATTCTGACATCGGCTATCTTCGTGAAATTCCGAAAACAATCAACCAATCAAAAACCTAAAAATCAGGTGATGCCCAATCAAATTCAAATGTTTAATATACAAGGGATGCTGGGATTGCAGCAGGTTGAAATTGAAAATCAATATGGCAGTCGATTTACTGACATTTTGTTTTCCCACCTGAAAAACCTGAAACATTCTTTCAGTTTAAACTAGTCATATCAGATAATTGATAATTAAGTTTCAAGAGACATTTGCGATAAGCCCAACGGTTCTATTTAACGCATCCGTAAGTAATTGCGTGTTCGCTGATGAGTCAGGTTATAAAATTGAATTCTAGGTTAAAACAATTCTCATGTGACTTAACGATGTAGGAATTATTGGAATTATTATGACCAGTGACAAATCTCGGATTGAGAAAATAATTGACCAGATTAATGCAAGTAACGCCAAAAAAATCGCTCTTCTTTTAGTGGTTGGTTTTGTGTGTTATCATGGAATTCTCCACATCAGATATGGTAAGTGACTCATCTGGAGGTTAACACCTAACACTGAAATAATTCCACTCCAGGCACCAACTCCTGCAAGTGGTTGCTGTCAGATGGTCGCTACAAGGGGGACCAGGAGTGGCAACCCTACGGTTGCATGCTCCACAGGTACACTAAGATGTAGGCCCCCAATTTAAAAGTCTGCTAGTGGCTATAATTAAATCTTTGCAGCGATACGAGAAAATGTTTACGTTACATAGCATTCTATGGTACTAGTAGCCACTTTGTGTTTATTGGTGATAAGAGAATGCAAGATTTGTACGTAACTTTCGTAAATCACCTAATCCAGGATGAAGAACGGTTTTTGCGACCGCCAAAAGACATTGCAAAGAACCTGACACATGTCGATAACACACTGAAGCTAAAGGCTGAATTTTTTGGAATGCCTTTTATTTCAAAAGCGATGATTGATAAATTTAGGTAAACTTAGATTTTTCAAAATATCAATACAGTTGTGTTTTTAAGACAGTGGCAATTGTCTAAACAACCCCCATCTGTGATAGTAGCTGGATGCGCATTGGAAGCCATTCGAATATCAAATGCATCACTGACTATGGTTGAAGAATATAAAATGAATTTAACAAGACTTGTGCAACCGATTCATAATCTTCACAAAAAGAAAACTAGAGTTTTATGGGCGTTACAGGAACCTGTAAATTCTGAAAAACTCACACTTGAATTACAGATAATCAAAAATGAAATTATCAACTTGTACAATAAAGCCGCCATGGAGGTGATTAATAATCACACAATGATGTTTTTTTAAATAACGCTTTTGTTTATTTAAGATGTTGCATTACTCTGAAGCTGAAATATGGCGTAGTATCAGATTAGTGGGTGAGGGAATGATGTCCATGAGCCCCGATGGGGTATCTCTACCGCAACGCCCTCTACAATATGACATACAAATTCTTCTAAACATGTATTGTAATGATTACATGAATTTTAATGACGGGACGTGTTGCAGTTCGACTGAGTCCTATACAACGTTGCAAATAGTCACATTTGCCATTCTTGGTATTTGGTAAGATTTCTTAGTTCAAATTTTCAAGATAATTACAAAAAGTAAATTAAGTTTTTGTGAATAAAAATCGAGGGGGCAGTAACTTCGTGTATTCAGTGTACGCTTCACATGTGTGAATGATTTTTTTTCTGATATTCTATGTTTATTTCTTTTATCTTTGTTTATTCTTGATGTTTCAGGGTACTCACCTAGTATTTTACTTTATTCACCGTATAAAAATGTGTTGATTCTGTATGTATTTATTCATTGCATAATCTATATCTATATGCATTCGCTAATTTTTTTTCTATTTTCTTGAAAATATTTGTTTAATATTTATACTTTTATTGGTTGTTTGTTTATTTTGAGCTTAACTTAAAATAGGAACATTTAGACAAGTGTAGCCCTTTTAGGACTACAGTCTAACATGTCTAACAAAATCAACGATTAAAAAAAATAGAAAAAGTCGTTGGTTTTGAAATACCATAGCTTAAGGTGACCAACCGTCCTGATTTAGCCAGGACTTGTTTAGGTTTTTATTGTCTTGTCCTGTTTTACGTTTGAGTCCTGATTTATCCCGATTTAAGGATTAACACACCTAAGTGTACAGTTTTTTGAGATTTCCATTTGCCGCGAAAACAAAGTGTCTTTCAAGTTAAGGTTTTCTTTTTGTCGTCATTTCAATTGTAAAAAAACTCAACTAATAGTAGAAATACCTACTTAAAAATCTTTATTAAAATGTTTGCAGAGAATGAAATTCAAATTTTTTTTTTGTTTGTTTTTCGTGTCACTATTTTTCATACTATATTCTTATTATAATTAAATTGTACAGATACTAAGACCTATTTTTTTTGTTCTGGAATAAATTTATTATAATTATTTTTATTAATGTCCTGAAGTTGGTCACCTTAGAGTAGCTACATCAAAATTAATCTGAAATTATAAGAGATTTTTTCCAAAAGCTTTTATTAAAGAAAAAGAAGTCTTTGACATTTTTTAGAAAATTTCAGAGAAATACTTATAAGTTTTTTAAACTACGGTTAATACACAATCCTAAGAAATAGTGAGAAAAAAACTTTGTGATTTTTTTTTGGTTCACAGATTTGGGGAAATCTTTATTAGTTAAATCAATACATGGGCCGGATACCTTGTTTGTTTTTTCACTTTGAAATTTTTTTCACTTTCAACATTGATTTAAAGAAAAGAGAAAAATGTAAATTTTTTGTTGTTTTAGTAAATGTACCGCATATTCACAAATATTGATGGGGAGACTAATGTGTCCAGGTTTTTTTACCGTTTAATGTACTCTCAATAACTGTAAATTTTCTGTCTGTTTTCTGTTTTGTTCTGTTTTCTTGGACCGATTAATTGTTTCTGAACATTGTGTTCTCTTCATCAAGATGAAAAAAAAATTCAACTTTCTTTACAATTTTACATATTAAATTGAAAAACAAATTCGAAAAAATTATTTTTTTTTATACTTTTGAAGATTTGTAAAAAATAAATAACAATACTGACTAGTGTTCGAGCTCATTCAATTTTTGCAAAATCTAATTTTACTCATCTCAAATTAATTGCATTAATTAAAAGTTGATGCCCCCCAAGCACTCGATTTACGAACCTTCATTTCAAGAAAAAGTAAATTTTTTGAATTGTTTACGGACTTTTTTTAAAAATGTAACAGATGTAATTAATTTAATAGTTTTTAAAGAAACTTTTTATGTTAATTGATTTACTTTAAAGACAATTTATTTATAAAGTTTTTTTTGTTTGAAAATACGAGAAGTCAGCGGCCATGACAAAAAGACCAAACATGGAAGTAGCTGCAAAAATTCTGAAACCACAACTACAATTATTATTTAATTAACACTACGAGTTACATTCTTTTCTGCTGAAAATTAATGAAAAAAATAAATCTAATTTTTTTATCTAACAAATATTCTAAATGTTGCAAAACCCCAAATTTTAGTAAAAAGTGCATATTTTCTTCAAAATTTTCGTGTATTTGCAAGGTACCTAATCTGTGCTAATTTTTTGTTTATTCTTTGCGTACTCTCAAGGCTGAATTCTCGATTTATTCTAGTGTTTCTTTATGTATTCACGTGGACTCCAAATTATTATTTGTGAATTCTCATTAAAAATTCTGTAATTTTTGGTATTCTTTTAGAAATCACATTTATTTTTGGAAATTGTGCATTTATTTGAGAACTGCCCCTCGATAAAAATTTGTTTTTTTTTTTTCAGCGCAACTGTGGCCCTCGCGATGATATGTTCCCGCCTCGTAATGCAATGGCGCGGTCGTCCCATCCACGAATACAGTCAATTGCCCGAAAACGAGCACCAGCCCTCGCCCACCCCCGGTAGCTACTACAACCTATTCATCAGCCTCGCCAAAATGGCCCTCATCATGTCGTACTTTTTCGTCTGTGACCGCACGAATTTCTTCATGAAAGAAAATAAATACTATTCCGAATTCAGCTTTTGGCTTCCGATCGGTTACGTTACGGTATTAGGCCTATTCTTCACTGAAGACAGTAAATACACCAAAGTGTTACATCGTGATCAGTTAAACGAATGGAAAGGCTGGATGCAACTAGTCATTTTAGTGTACCACATCACGGGAGCAAGTCGCATCTTGCCCATAAATATGCACATTAAAGTGTTAATTTCGTCGTATTTATTTTTATTAGGGTATGAACAGTTTTGTTGCGTGTGGCAACGAGGTGATATAGGCATAGTTAGTTTTTTCCGGGTGCTTTTTCAGCTAAATTTCATGACGGTGACTTTGTGTCTTTGCATGAATCGCCCGTATCAGTTCTATTATTTCGTACCTTTGCTGTCTTTTTGGTACTTGATGACGTACTGTTTTCTGGCGTTTCCGCCCCACATCACAGCACAAACCTCCGAAAATAACGTAATGCAATATTTTTATTTGTTGATTAAATTTATTGTATTTTTCACCGTTATTACGATTCTTTTTATGTCGGAAGTTTTTTTCGAGAAGGTTTTTGTAACCCGGCCTTGGAAGGCCCTCTTTGTGACCACCGATGATGACATCCGGGAATGGTGGTTTCGGTGGAAACTCGACAGGTATACCATCATATACGGTATGGGTTTCGCCGTAATACTGCTTTTGGCCCAACGCTACAATATTTACGACGACAACAATCACAATAACTTATTTTCGAGAGGTTTAGCACTGACTGGTATTCTGGTAGCAATCGCGGGTATCGGCTGTTATTTATCGATAACATTTCTGTGTTCGAACGAACTAGAGTGTAGCGAAATTCACTCCTATATTGTCTTCATCCCAATTGTGGGATACATTGTTTTGAGGAACATTTCTGGAGTCTTGCGGACTAGATATTCGAGTTTGTTTGCGTGGTTTGGGGAGATCTCTTTGGAGCTTTTTATTAGTCAGTATCATATCTGGCTCGCAGCTGATACCCATGGTGTTTTAGTACTTATTCCAGGTTATCCCGTTTTGAATGTAATGATTACGTCGTTTATTTTTGTGTGTGCTTCGCACGAGGTGCACCGCTTAACCAAAGTACTGCTCCCGTATGCCGTTCCATTAGATTGGAAGTGTGTTTTGCGGAACTTTATCTTGTTTTTGGCAATATTAGTACCGATAGGGATCAATGATGGCATGTTTTAGGCTATAATCGGAATTAAAAACGAACCCTTCATTTATTTTTGGAAAACGCACATTTGGAATGTACATAGGTTTTTATATTAATAACATATTGAATGTAGAATTTTCGAAAATAAAGATGTTTTTTTTGTAAGTGCGAAGAGCTGTTTTTATGGAAAACCAAACATCCGGAGTGACTATTAATGTTTGTTACCAAAAAATTTATTGGCAACACTGAATTATTGGTGACCCTTCACCCATCTATTTAAATTGTTATATCAGAATGTTTCAGGTGACGGCTAAATAGCAGTTGCCTAAAAAAGTTTGACATTTGAAAGGCAAGGTTGCCAAACTAAAATTTTAAATTTGACATCAACTTGAGGTAAAAAATCACAATCATTTACAGTCACCCGGTATTTGTTATGACCTATTTGTCAGATATAAAAAAGGTCAAAAACGAAAGGCCGCTGCAAATAAGACAACTATCAAAAAAAATTCCTGAGCCAGACTTCAGAACAGAGGCACTTTTTCGATACTTATGTAAATAAAAAAAATCAGTCTAAAAATTCCTAAAAACGATTGTTTGTTAAAAATGTGTATCTCAACTGCTAATAGAATATCCCATATCAGCTAAAAATCATATTCAGTTGTCTGTACTAATTAAAAAGTTTATAGTTTTTAACAATTTAACTTTTTTCTGGAACATTTAAGTGTCACTTAGTTGTCAGCCCTTTTTCCGTCTGTCAAAAACAGAGAATGAAAAAATGTAGTCTAAACCATTATTAATTAAAATTGTGTATCAACTTTTCATAAAGTATCCGATATTAGTTAAATATCATATTTTAGTTGTCTGTAGTAATTAAAATAAATATTTTTTTAAAAATTCCAATTTTTTTTCTATAACATTTAAGTGTCAGTTAGTTGTCAGCTCTCTTTCCGTTTCAAAATTATTCCCTTTTTATTACAAATTTAAATATTTGTTTTTTTGTCTATATCAAATTTGTAAGTTTTAGAAGCGATTAACTGACCACGTGACCAAATTAATTAATACATAATATAATTAATAAAAAATTAATTCTGTGTTAAAAGTTAATGCACGATTAGCTCTTGAATCAAAACATCTGGTTGGTTCAATTTGGACACGTGATCAGAACAAGTTTTAATATACAGTATGTCCCCGGATTGAGTTAACAAGAGGAAAAAAATAGTATCTTTGATTTTACGCCAAAATTGCAAAGGAAAAACATTTTTTGTTTTACCTGAAACGAGCAAATCTATAATTAAAACTTTATTATTCTAACTCAGTAGAAAGAAAAGTTCATTTTTCTTTTGATTTTGGACTCTGTTTTTTAAATCCCATCACATTGACGTTATTTTTTTGACAATGATGAGACTGACAAATGAGTTCTTGCAAGTTAAATAACAAAAATGTTTGTGAAAAACATAATTTTAATAAACAGCAACAGAAACAGCTTCAAGAACTATCATTATTTAATTAATAAATTAAATGTCAAAGAGACATATATCGTTGTTAAATAAATAAAACCGCCAATGTGATAGGACTTAGAAAGAAGAGAAAAAGTCCAAAATCAAGAGAAAAATGAACTTTTCTTTCTACTGAGTTAGAATAATGAAGTTTCAATTACAGATTTGTTCGTTTCAGGTGAAGCAAAAATGTTTTTCCTTTGCAATTTTGGCGTAAAATGAAAGATAAAAAAATGTTTCCTCTTGTAAATTCAATTCGGGGACATATTGTATTGTTACGTGTTTTTTTATTTTATTATGTCTGTTTTATTGTTACATGTATTTTTTTAAATAAAAGTGTATTAAAAAAAGAGAGTGCCATTTTCTTATCAGTACTTATCACAGATCTTCATCAAGGTTAATTTTCTAAATGGCAACATTGCAACTGCATTTTCACTTTCGGGATAGAAAAACTATGTCATTGCTGGGTCATAGTAAGTTATAAATAAATACAGTAATAAAAAAAATACAATTATTATACAGGGTGAATATAAAGTATCGAACCAAGCGGTTTTATTTTTAATCATTTGCCTCCAGAAAATAATAATTAATATAAATTAAAATAATATAAAAAATGTGATCGTATTTTCAGAATGAAATTTTGTTTTGTTTTTAAGTTATACGATTTTTTTCGTCAAAATTACAATTTATGTGAAAAAAAATTTTGAAAAAATTAAATATAAAGCATATAGTTGTAATCCTTAGAGTATAGCTTTTATGAGAAAAATGATTTTATAGTGGGTTGTCATTTAAAAGAAATATTTTTTTTTGTAGAACTCAAAAACGAAAGGAAATTTTGAAAAATTTTATTCTTGTTAAAACATCACATTTTTATAGTACATTATCACTCATCAATTAGTTTTTTTTAAAAAATGAATGGTTTAAGCAAAAAACGTTTGGTTCCATACTTTTTATTCACATAGTATAAATTTTTTAAATAGATTTCAAACAAGGTAGCTGTAATGTGATTGGTCCATACCACAATACGTCATACAACCACATGACGTGAAATGTGTTGCATTTCTAACCTCATTTTCTCACCATTGTTTATTTTTCAAGTAAATCACTACAAAGTGCGTTTATGTCGTACCTTGAGCAGCATTAACTTACAATTTGGGACATTGATTGAATGCAAAAAATGGATCCGGTTGAAGGTTCGTTAATTAGTAAAAAAATTTGGCATGTTTTATGTTACTTCTCCGATTTTTAGGGGGCGAAGTGAGCGTTGGTCAAGAGTGGCCAAATATAAATACGAGAAATGAAGACAAGGAAGAGGAGTCTTCAACATTTGTCGACAAGAAAATCCTCAGGATGATGGTACTTGAATTACCATTTGTGGTGGTGAATAATTAATTTTACAAATTTTATAGAAAATGATGGGGTACCAGTCGGGTTTCGGCTTGGGTAAAAACAAACAAGGCGTGACGCAACCAGTCGCAGTTGAGCCACATCTGAGTAAAAGAGGCTTAGGTTTAGAAATAAAAAATTTGGAGTATTCCAAAGAAGAGTGGGATTTCTCTTCAGATGTAAGTTTTACTTACTTAATACCGAGTTTTACAAAACAATTGTTAAAGAAACCAACAGTTGTGGAAAAAATTGACTGGTTGTATAGCCAACCAGATTTGCAAATCAGCGAGGATGAGATGGCGAAATGGCTAAGGGAGGACAAACCAGTTAATAATATGGACGAAGAGTCCAATTTTTGTGATAAACAAACATTACACGATGTTTTGAACGGAAAAGTATGTAACTTACTTCATTTCCAATCATTTTAACCCCTTTTTAGAATATTTTCGACGTACTTGACCTCAAGGAACTTTGCCAAGCTCGCGCAAGAGCCAATCCTTTTGAAACAATCCGTTCTGTTTTTTTCATGAATCGAGCATCGTTAAAAATGGCGAATATTGACGCTGCCACTGATTTCATGTTCACAAATATAAATGAAGGGGACTTGGGGCCCTATTACTTTGCAGACGTTTGTGCCGGCCCTGGGGGGTTCACCGAGTATATTTTATGGCGGAAGAAATGGCTATTCAAGGGGTTTGGGCTCACGTTACGTAGCGAGAACGATTTTAAATTAACGGAGTCATTTTGTGCCTCTCCTGTCACTTTTTTGCCACTGTATGGGGCCCATGGTGATGGTAATGCTTGTTGTCCTGAAAATATAAGCGATTTTAGTGAAAAAGTTTTATTTGAAACGGAGAATAAAGGAGTGCATTTCATGATGTCAGATGGCGTAGGTTGTAGCAAACTGTAGCAAATGTTTCAATGAAGAATTTTTTAGGGATTTTCCGTTGAAGGCAACGAAAATATGCAAGAAATTCTCTCAAAGAGTTTATATATCTGTCAATGTTTGATTGCTTTAGAAATTTTAAGGAACCACGGGCATTTTGTGACCAAAGTATTCGATATTTTTACGTGTTTTAGTGTTGGACTTTTGTATTTAATGTACAATTGTTTTGAGAAAGGTATTTTTTGTCAAAAATTGTTCGTGGTTAATTCACGATTTTAGTGTGCATTTTGAAACCGAATTCATCAAGACCTGCAAATTCGGAACGATACATCATTTGTTGCAATTACAAGGGTCGAGAGAATGTTGCAAGTATAAAAAATTATTTGAGAAAAATAGTTCAAAGGTTGTGGGAACTAAAAAACGACAATAATTTAGACGTAACAGAAATCGTACCTCTTTCTGTCTTAAAAAGTGATCACAATTTCTATTCGTACGTTTGTAATAGTAACAATAGGTAACTTTTTTTCTATTTTATATTCCCTTTGAAATATTTATTTGTAGAATATTTTATTTATTTATTTGTAGAATATTTTATATTCCCTTTGAAATATTTATTTGTAGAATAGCCAAAAACCAAACGAAAAATCTCCAAAAACTCGCTGCCTTTTGTCGAAACCCTTTATTAACAGAGTACCGACAGGAACAATTGAGAAAACAGTGTCTAGATTATTGGAAAATACCAGATAAACCCAAAGTACCTCTCCCCAGGTACACAACTGAGGACCTACTTGACGAAACTGTCGATAACCGAGGTTGCAAATTTTTGAAATTTGCGTTGTTTAATATTTTCTTCTAGAATTACTTCTGGTACAGCCGCGAGAAATTTACTCTATTGAACAATTACACACAGTGGTGGATGACTTAAATGATTGGCATTATGCCTTAATGCACTGTAAAAAGGCCACCAACATTTGCAACTTTTATGCAGGTATAAAGTTTCCAAATAAATTGAAATTTCAAATTAAATTGGCAACACCGAATTATTGGTGATGTTTGAATTTGACAGTTCATGTTGCCAACTTAATTGCAGGGGTGGGATTGTCGCGAGTCTACAGATTGCAATGCAATAAATGGGTGAGAGTGAAAAATTTGCAGTTGGTCCGTGGAACCCTACTATATGGGGAATTAGTCAAAGAAAAGTGTTCTATGGAAAATTCGGTGGGAAAAGTGGGGTATAAGTATAGTTTACACGTTATAGATGCTCTGCGACTGGGA
Source organism: Tribolium madens (assembly GCF_015345945.1). Classification (NCBI taxonomy): domain Eukaryota; kingdom Metazoa; phylum Arthropoda; class Insecta; order Coleoptera; family Tenebrionidae; genus Tribolium; species Tribolium madens. Next base: position 5,256,868 of record NW_025400975.1, read on the forward strand.
GACCTCTATTTGACTGATTTAAAATTTGACGAAAGGTAATTTAAACTGTTTATAAATTGTACCTACATTTTTTTTTCAGAATAAAATTAATTAAAGTCTATTGTAAAGCGATTAATTATGAATTTCGCACTAATAGTATCAGGATTCGTGCAAAAACAATTGATGAATTGCAATCCTTACCTCTGAATGGCCATTTAAACAAAGACAAGATTTTTGGAACATATTTTTCTCCACTACCGGTTTTGGGATATAAAGTAAATAACGAATGTTATGAAGTAAATTCGATTCTACTTTTAAAAACTAGCGAACGTAAGGAGTTACTAATTTGTAAATTTCATATAATGGGATTTTTTTAGACCAATCGTTTCATTCTACGTATGTCTTGAGGGTACAAATATTTTTGGAAGAGGACCGACAAAAATTTTTATCTCTAGAGAGTTTAATTGAGTTTATTAGACAAAAAAAGGCTTTGCTGTGACAAGCCTGTGTTTTTATTGTTTTAATAATAAGTAATAGGATTTTAACAATTCACTTTTTTAGGGATTAAATGCATTATGCTCATAAAAAACTCACTTATACCTACCTCAGATTGTCCACTTTTAATTTGTGTTGTCTCGTAAATTAGAATAGATTTAATTAACACTTGTACTATTAAGTAATAAATACTGTAAATAGTTTTAGTAACAGAACTTTGTAATTGTTTTTGATGTGTTAAACTGATAAGAAATATATTTTTCATAAAAATTTCCTACCCTTGTTTGACTTTGTCAAACAAAATTTTTGCTGTCAACAGTTTTTTCTTCCAAATTTAAAAATTATAGTACAATTCTGATAGAAATGGATGAAGAACTCACCAATTTGCAACTGGACAGGCCATCGGTTTGGGGAAACAAAGTATTGAAACTTCTGTTGAAAAACTGAAGCAAATCTTATATTTTCGAATATTTACTTTATTTTACAAAAATTGTAAGGTCTGCTTCTGAAGACAGATTTTGCTGTGTCTTATTTATATGGAAAATAGACTTTTGTAGACGAACGAACAACTGGCAAAACATACAATTGACTCACAATTTGAATCAAAACCGATTGATAGAAGTTTGCACTTGCTACGGTAGGTATTTATTTCACAAAAACTTAAATTGTTAATCCACTATTCACATTTCGACGAAATATACAAGATTTTTAAAATTACCGTTAAAAAGTTGTCAAATGTGTCACGTGTCACATTTAAGTACTTTTTTATTTACCTAACTTTTTCTTTTTAAAATTGACAAAAACGGTTCGGAATTCTCTAGTAGGTATTTATTTTCACAAAGACTCGCCATTGTTCACATATTTTGACAAATATACGAGACTTTTAAAATTGCCGCTGAAAAGTGACTGAAACAAAACAAAAAAGATGACGTATGTCAAATGTAACATAACCTAATTTTTTTAAGTATTTTCTACGTGATTTTTTTCTTTTTAAAATTGACAAAAACGGCACAGAATCATAAAATGTAGCCAAATGTTTAGCCACAAAACTGAAATAACAATTTTATTTGGAGCGTTATGGATTTAAGTTTATACGATTTTCATCCCCCGCAGACTTCAGTGGACGATGATTATTTGTTGTTGCAAGAATTATACATGTACTTGCTTGACCTGGCGCAAAGTAAGTGTTTTAATTAGTTTTAATTGTAGGAAAGGCGACGACATCCAGAAATTAAGCGTAATTCAAGCTTTACCCCAAATTTTGCAATATGACCCAAACGGAACTCTTACCAGACTTGTGCCAAAAATTCAACAAGAGTTGCCAAAATCCTCATGCGAGTTTCACATAGCCACTAGTAAGATATTTAAATTGTTGATTGAAAAGCAACTGCCTTTGAATTTAACTGGGGCTGTCATACAAGGCACTGAGTCCAAAGACCCTGTAGTTTCAAATGCGTGGACCGAGACTTTGTTGGCTGTCATTCCGATTTTACCAATTGATCAAATTAAGTCTGCAGTAAGTGTGGATTGTTTTTTATTGAAGTGTTACGTGAGGTGTTCCAGGTTATACCGCTAGCATTAGCAAAATCGCAGCCCTCAAGTCCTGTCTATTGCCGCGTGTCTAGTTGTAAAATTTTGGGAAAATGTGCATCTCATCCGAAAATGCAGTCAATAGAGTAAGGGGAAACAAATTTGTTACTTTTTTTCAACTAGCATTTATAGCGTGAAAGCTTCGATTTTGCCGGCTGTTCAAAGCTTGTGCCAAGACTGTTTTCAAGATGTGAGGGCCACAATGTGCGCGCAGTTACATTTCATTGCTCAAGGTTGGTTAATAACACGCTAAAACCACTTTGTTAATTTTTTTTTAAGGTTTGGGCGAAAGTTTGGTAAAAACAAGTCTACTCCCTAGTTTAGTTGAGTTGGCATCTGATGATAATATGGCAGTTAGGTCAGCTGCGGTGGCTTCAGCGGTTTTAATGATCCCATATTTAAATAAGCGTGGGTGTAATTAATGAAACTGATTTGTTAGTAATCGTTTTTTTATAGAGACTAAATTAGAAACCATTGTTCCTTTAATTAAACAGTTGTGCCAAAAGACTTCAGGGCCTGGTGATACCACTTATCCCACGATTGCTAGAGAATATGGAAAATTAGTGAGCGCATTGCAGAGTGATTTGGAAGTTAACGATTGTGTTTGGACGCTACAATTTTTCAAGACTTTGGCCTCGAAAGGGCAGACTGTGCGTGTGAATAAAGACAATCTCGAAGTGACGCAGGTGAGCACGAGAAATAACAACATGAATTTTTATTCAGAAAAATATCAATCCTGAAAAAAATTGATTTATAGAAGGAAAAACAAAAAACAATTACAAAATGCAGGTTGATTTTCATTGTTGTTACGTTATGGTGTAAATGCTGCCCTTATACGATTTTAGGCAAGATTAGAACCACAGTGATTATTTAATTGTATACTTACAAAATTTATTATTTTACTAAACGTAAAAGCGAAATTACGGGTTAGTTTGAAGGATAGAATCCAAACATAATTTTGAATTTAAAGAGTGTTTCAACATATTTTGTTTATCATTGAATTTCAAACCCCATTTGGATATTGATGAAATTATTTTGCAGTTTTTGTTTGTGTAAATTGAAGAGAGCAAATATTAAAAAAAAAACAATAATCAGCTACTAAAAATTTTTTGTACATAAATTGCTATACACAATAAAATTTAAGTAAGTTTTACAAATTTTGAGTCTTACATGTTGCAATTCTTTTACGAAAAACATTTTTAAATCTATGGTAATACAATACAAAGTTTAATGTGAAGATTAAATCTTTACGGAGACAAGAAATTCTAACTTTAATAATAGTATAATATTAAACCAGTTTGTTAGACCACATTATGCGCTTTTGTAATAATTTTTACCTAGATTATGAAAACAATAGAAAAGAAAAACATTACAAAGTATAAAGTGTTAAAAATTGACACAGAAGAACAGTATTTTGTGTCTTAAAAATATGTTATTAAACATGAACTCTAATTATTATTGTTAATTCGTGTTTTCAAAAAAAAAAGTATAAAGTGCTAAAAATTGACACAGAAGAACAAGATTTTGTGTCTTAAAAAAATATGTTATTAAACATGAGCTCTAATTATTATTGTTAATTCGTGTTTTCAAAAAAAAAAGAGAAACGCGAAACTAAATAGTCTTAGATTGTGATTCTTAATTAAAAGGAAAACTCGATTTCAGAATTACTAGTTGGGACATTTATTTCGTCATATTAATGCCATTACATAAGACTACTACAAATACATAGTCTTAATTCTTATTTTTCTGAAAGCCTTTTTGGCTTGTTTTTGTGTGTAAATTCTTGAAACTTGCATACTATAGTGGGTTTTTTTTCGAAATTTTTATTAAAAACAATAATTTTATGATCAAAAATTCAGCATTTACGTATGAGCTAATAGAATGTTTTAAATTTTTCTTGTGATATTGTACATATGAGATTGTATCGAATTACGTAAATGATTTCAAATCACGAGACTATGTCTATGGTTTCAGTATATTGTTTGTGTTAAGGAAGACACAACATTTTTAATTCTATGATTTGATGTAAAAAATAAGACAATTCGTTTTTCTCTGTACAGTCGTAGCAAGCCACTTCTTAAGTTTTTTTTTTTTATTTATCGAAAACTGTTAAATCTTTCGCAAAATATATCTCTTAACCAAGAAATTATTGTCCTCAACTTTTTCACAATAAAAACGTTTCCTGACAACACTGGAAAACTTTAAACTATTGTTATTGCACGGTATATTATTTTGGACTTTGGTTAATTTCATTTTATGGAAAGCCATTAAAAATGTTAAAGTTTGTGGAAATACTTTAACAGGTGATAGTAGAGCACAAAAGAAGTTAAAATAACTAAACTTGTTTTATCCGAATGTTTCTGAGTACTTAAAGAGGGTGCAACCTCCACTATGGTGTCGAAAAAATGGTCAAAAAATGAAATTTTTTGAAGTTTGAACCTTTTGAGGACTTTATCCCAAAGTTTACATTGCTAGTAATGAAATTCGTATCTTCAATAAATAAAATAGATTTAAAATTTTTACCATTTTATGTTTTTATTTTCTGTGCCTGTTTTCGCTAATTTTAACTCAATTTTTCTAAAACAATGTATGTAATAGACTTTGAAGAGATAACCTCAGAGATCGTATTTGTTTACAATTATCTTAGTTGGTAACTTTAAGGCTGCGCCCCAAATTCAAATTTATTTATTTGACGAACAAAACCCTCTAATGTCAACGTTATAGCTTGTACCTTTTTCTTTGCGGTAGAAAAAAAAGTTGTTCTAGCTGTCTTAGTTTTTGTTTAATAAATTTTTAAAAAGTACGTTTTCGTCAAAAAACTGTCTTATTTTTAAAACTAAGCAAAATCGACCAATAAAACATTGTCATAAAAATTTACATTCAAAAACGCTAAGAAACATATGGTGTTTCTTTTAAAAAAACACAAGTTTGTATTGTAATTTATTTTTGAGACTCACCATTTAAAGGTCACTAATGGACTTTTTTAACTCGCTGGTACACCCTGTATATTTAGTTTCTGAAATATAGAGGGTTTTAGTCGCCGAATAAATTAAAAAAACATATTTTATTATTTTTAATTGTGAATAAAATAGCATACAAACCTCGATGGAATTCATGACATGACATGTATTTGACCTATTTCCCAGCTCATTTATAATATACTATTTCTGTAAATTAATTGAATACATTGAATTTTATCGTTTTGTATAAATTTCACTTCTATTTTTCCTATAGGACGTCCTGTGCAGAGAACAATGTGCTTACAATTTGCCCCCAGTTACGCAATTCACAGTGGCTCGTATACCAAACCAACTAGAACTGTGGCATACGATTTTCAGTGGTTTGGCAAATGACTCCTGTTACATCGTGAGAAAAACCACTGCCGCTTGTATGCACGATATTGCCAAAATTTTGGGTTAGTCTACTGTGTTAATTTCGAAAATTCGAGAAAAAACAGTATATTTTAAGGTCCCCAATGCAAAATAATCAAAGACGATTTAATTAAATTACTTCGTGACGACGCAGAAGAAGTGCTGCAACTACTCGTGCCTCATGTGGGTCCAACATTGGAATTACTTTGTGCAAATGGTGTGCTTTCACGCGAATCAAACACTCCGGCTTGTCTCGAAATTGCAAGAGCGTTGTTAAAGTGCCAGAATGAATTAGCAAAATCGTACAATTGGCGGATTAAATCGAATTTTCTTCAGCAATTGGAACGGCTGCCTTTTTGCATGACCTCGGATTTTATTCATCAACATTTTAGTCCGGTTATTTTAAATTGTGTTTTAGAAGCTGTGAGTATGTTAACTTTGAAAGTAATTTTGATAAAATAGTGTTTTGCAGAGGCCTAAACCTGTCCGCTCGCAGGCTAGTAGAACGTTATTGATTTTCCTCCGATATAATTTGAAAGAAGTTCAAAGAAAATGGATTCGTGATAATTTAGTAACTCATTTGTGCTATGCAAAATCTTGTTACACCAGACACATTTTCATACTGGCGTGTGTTCATGCTGCTGAGCTTTTCAGTAACAATTATTTCAAGAAGCATTTTTTTGAAACGTTATTAACGCTGGCTGATGATCCTATATCAAATATACGTTTGTGTGTTATTGGTCTTTTGCCAATTTTGTACAAAATGTTAATAATGCCCGAAGATAGAAAGCTTCAAACGAACATTGATAATATTTTTTCAAAGTTGGACATGACAGAGAAAGATAAAGATGTTAAAGATATTTTAAAGACTAAACTTAAGGAAATTAGAAGTATCGGGCCTTCGAACAAACACGATTATCTGGTGGAACAGCGACGGAAAGAAGAAGAGGAGAATAAAATCATACAAGGGAAATTGGTAAATGCTGCTCCAGCAGCAGGAAATAATGTTTCATCAGGTGAGTTTAAAGGATTTTTTTGTAAAACAACTTTAGAACAATTTTAGGCTTAACGCTAACTTCAGAAGCAACTTTCTTTCCCAATATTTCTTCGTTTTCGTTTCTTTTTCTTTGAAACATCTGTGGGTTTTTGGTTTTCTTTTTTAACCCATTTTTTCTTAATCAAATCTTCTTTTTCTACCTTCATTTTTGTAGCAACTTAAGCAATTTTTTCTTATTTTTCTTTTGGTTCAAAAGATCTTTTTTTGTTCTTCAATACTTCTTTCTTTTTGTTGCTTTTTCTCTGAAACATCTGTTGATGCTTATTTAGGTTTTTTTTTTGAATTTAGGTTTTCTTTTTTAACAACCTTTCTTCCTTTGTTCTTAGTCAAATCTTCTTTTTCTACCTTCATTTTTGTAGCAACTTAAGCAATTTTTTCTTATTTTTCTTTTATTTCAAAAGATCTTTTTTTCTTCTTCAATACTTCTTTCTTTTTGTTTCTTTTTCTCTGAAACATCTGTTGGGGCTTATTTAGGTTTTTTTTTAACAACCTTTCTTCCTTTTTCCTTTATCAAATCTTCTTTTTCTACCTTCATTTTTGCAGCAACTTAGACAAATTTTTCTTATTTTTCTTTTATTTCAAAAGATCTTTTTTTCTTCTTGAACATTTTTTTCTTTTTGTTTGTTTTTCTCTGAAACATCTGTTGAGGCTTATTTAGTTTTTTTTTGAATTTCGATTTTCTTTTTTAACAACCTTTCTTTCTTATTTCTTAGTCAAATCTTCTTTTTCTATCTTCATTTTTGCAGCAACTTAGGCAGTTTTTTTTTCTTTTATTTCAAAAGATCTTTTTTCTTCGTCAATACTTCTTTCTTTTTGTTTCTTTTTTTCTGAAACATCTGTTGAGGCTTATTTAGTTTTTTTTTAATTTAGGTTTTCTGTTTTAACAACCTTTCTTCCTTTTTTATTAGTCAAATCTTCTTTTTCTACCTTCATTTTTGCAGCAACTTAGACAAATTTTTCTTATTTTTCTTTTATTTCAAAAGATCTTTTTTTCTTCTTCAACATTTCTTTTTTTTTGTTTCTTTTTCTCTGAAACATCTGTTGATGCTTATTTAGTTTTTTTTTTATTTTGGGTTTTATTTTCCATTAACCTTCTTCGTCTTTTTTTAGTCGAATCTTCTTTTTCTACCTTCATCTTATCAGCAATTTAAGTAACTTTTCTTTTATTTGAGTAGATATTCTTCTTCTCAGTTCTTTTTTTTTTCATTTCTTTTTTTATCCTTTGTTGATTATTTAGGCTTCTTTCTGTTATTAATTTTGGTTTTCTCTTTAAACAACTTTTCTTTTTTGCTTTGTCAGTTCTTCTTTTTCTACCTTCATTTTTGCAGCCACTTAACAACTTCTGGTTTTTTAGATTTTTTTTCTTCTTCAATATTTCTCCTTTTCCGTTCCTTTTTTTCAGAAACTTCTATTGATGCATTAACATTATTTATCTTTTGTTGAATTTTGCTTCTCTTTTTCAACAACCTCCTTTTCTTAGACTCATCTTCTTTTTTCTACTTTCATTTTCTCAGCAACATTTATTTTTCTTTTATTTGAATGGGTAGATCTTTTTCTTTTCAGTTCTTTTTTTCATTTCTCTTGTTTTTTAAACGCTTTAAGCTTCTTTTTGTTTATTTAAGTAGCTATAATTTCCTTATTTTTCTTTATTTCCGTATTTTTTTTTTCTCTAACAATTCTTTTTTGTTTCTTTTTCTTCTAACAGCTGTTGACGGTTTAGACTTTTTTCTTGCTTTTCTCAGTTTTGGTTTTCTCTTCCTAATCGAATCTTTTTTTCTACCCTCTTTTTCGCTACTTTTATCTTTTTTTTAAAGAGTAAAAAATAAGTCAAAACCCACTCTTATTTTTAAAACTATGAATCCTCTGAGAGATCTTTTTTTCTACCTTCATTTTCGCTACTTTTATCTTTTTTTAAAGAGGAAAAAATAAGTCAAAACCCACTCTTATTTTTAAAACTTAATCCTCTGAGATATCAATTGCTCATCATTTTTTTCAAGTCATTACTTTAGTTTTCCTCTTCTTCTCTTCACAGCCGAATTTATATTGTTGTCAAGTTATATTAACTAGAATTGTAATTTTGTAATTTAAGTGCCTAATGACGTTTTTTTTAACTTTTAAAAGCTCCAAAAACGGCATCATCACCCGCAGCTAGAGATACGCCATCTACTACCAGCACTAGGTCTCAACCCATCACTTCAAGGTCAACCCCTCGTGTTCCTACTAAAACACCATCAATTGTCTCTAAGTCGCCTTCGTCAGGTTCGGGCCCAAACCCGGCTCCAAGGTACTTTCAATAAAAGCTATTTTTTTTTCAGTAGTTGCTTATTTTAGACTCATTGTAGCGATATGAGCTTCTTAGAACAGCATTTTTACATTGATGCTGGTGTAAGCTTACCGCATATAGAACAACCAATCGAAATGGAGATTCGTAAAGTCGTCACAAACTTCGATCAACAATTAAATTTATATTCGGGAGACCCAAACATTATACCAACTGTATCAGTCGAGAATGTTAATATTGAAACAATGTCTGAAAGTGAACTGAAGAAACTAGAAACATCAACTACGAATATAACAGATGATGTTAAAGTGAATTTACGAAAGAGAACTAAGAAAAGTACAAATCGAAAATCCCTTCTGAGTCCACCAAAAGAAATCTGTTTGAAATACAAAAGATATTCAAGTGTGTTTCCATCAGATTCGTCGACTAGTAATGTTCAAAAGACAACATTGAATAGAAGAAGTCTGAATATAGGTGCAGGGGATTTGAGTAAAATTCCAGTATGTGTGAAAAAGTCACACAGTAATGCTGATATAGAGAATGTTTTTAAATGTGGCGATGGAGATAAAACGAATAAAAGCTCAGGAAGAATGAAATATAAACCAAATGAATCAACTCAAAATAAAGTTAGGCCTAAATCGGAGATTTTAACACGTACTGACAAACAAAAGGATGATTCTGTCAATAACAGTGCAATTACTGCCAGTATTAGTAAAAATAATGTGCCAATAACTAGTATTAGCAAGGAAAAAGTATCAGGATTACCAGTCTTGAAAAAGTAAGTACCAGAAGACATAGCTTTTAGTGCATGCTTAGATAAAAATAGTCGATTATTAATTTGAAACAAAAAAAAAAAACGTTTGTTTATCTGTTAAAGAATACAGTTTTGGGAGAAAATGGACCCACACTGTTGCTTTGTCGCTTTTATTTATAAAATGTCAATTATTTGTTATTTATTTTTAATTAATTGTCAGGTTTAGCATAAAATTTTTAATGGAAGATGAGTTTTTTGTGACAGTAAACAAAATTTAATGGATATACTTATTGAAGATTTTTTTTCACTAAACTTGTTTTATAAATAAAATAAATAAACAGATGTTTTAAAGGTTCTAAGGCGATGAGATTGAATTTTTTGACACTAGCACTTAAACAGTTGATAGTTTATTAATCAGAAAAAATAATTGTCTGCAAACAAACTATTTTTTTCTGAATGTACACAAATACGATTCTTGTTAAAACCTATTATCGTATCAACAAGAAATTATTCCCTAAAATTTAGGGATATTCGTGAAGAGGTTGCCATAAATTTGGTTAGGTTGGTTTGTGCTGACAAACAAAAGATAAAATCGTAACTAGTGGCAAAAATTTAGGTTAAGTCACCTGTCAGCTTGTGTAGATAACTCAATTAATAGTTGACAGCAGGTTGACAGAAAACGTCAACCGTCAACAAGGGGTACCCAACCCTAGGCATTCAAAATTACTTCTAAAAATTCTAGTTACAAACAACATGAAAAACGTAAACTTCCTAAAAATTCAAATCCTAGGTGGTAATTTCTTGTTGACAAATCTGTACTAATGAAATTACGGTCGGTTTCTATTAAAAAAAATGGGATCAATGGTCAGATTAAGTTGGCAACACTGATATTATAAGATATTATACCGTGCGATCAAAAAAATTATAGGCGACGATTAATCCTCTACAGTTGGCAATACATTGGCTGGGAATCTGGGCTGGAAATCTTCTACACAAACTGAAAGTGAAAATGACCATTCACCGTTTTCGTCTTTGTAACTTGCAATAATAAACATTTTCTGCTCTAAAGTGAACATTATTTCACTCAAAATGAATAAAATACAAACTTGTCAAAGTTTCCGCTGACATTTGATGTCAAAAATCAGGATTGCCATCTGAAGGACTTTAATCACCGCCTACTCTATTTTTTTTTTTGATCGCACGGTACCAAATTGTAGATTATTCAATGTTGCCAACTTTAATTCATTATCAAAGGTCACTTTCATCGACAATTTAATTGAAGGCATGGTATTTGATGTAAAATAACTTTTTTCTCATAAGATATTCGGTGTTTGGCAACTCGCTGTAGGAAGCCTCGATAACCATGATAAAATAGGAAGTAAATGTGGGAGAGTTTATCGGTGGTAGAGGTGTGTTTAAATTTTTGTTTCTGTTCCAGGAGGACGCAGTCCGATGTCAAGAGCAAATAATTTATTTTGTTACACTTTGTATCAGAAAGTCTATTTTATATCAATTTTAATAAATATTACCATAACAAAATCATTTATTAATTTCCTTCAGTATCCTTTCTACTGCTTCCACAAAACTTGGCACGACGGCATCCGGCGGTGTGGAAATCTTATTTTCATCACCAGGTTGATATTTCCCTGTTTGGACCAAAAATCCTCTGATGCCGGCCTTCATAGCCCCTTCTACATCATCAGTTACGTCCTAGACAAAACTTGGAGTGTTTTAATAGAAAAAAATAGTGAAAAATCTTACGTCACCGATCATAACAGCTTGCGCTGGATTAATATCACCTAATGCCGAATGAAAAAACATTTTCTGAGGTTTTCCAACAATCGTGGCAGTACATTGTGCTGAATATTCCAGTCCTTTGACAAAACAGCCTGGGCCTAACGCTAAACCGTCTTTCCGTTTATAATATTTTCCACAATGAATAGCAATTAGTTCAGCACCGTTCAACAAGCACCTAAATGCATCATTGAGTCTTTCGTAATGAAATTCATTCGGTGCTAAACCAATAACTACAGCATTTGGGTTGGCCTCCACAGGACATGCAAGTCCTTCAAAATCTTCCAATGCTTCGGGGGAGAGTAGGAGCAAGGGTTTTAGTTGTCGACTCATTATGAGGTATTTTGCGGCAGCTAATGAACTAAATATTTGGTCTTTTTTAATAGGAAAGCCTAAATTTTTCAACCGGGTATATAAAAAGTTTTGGCTTTCTTTTGTAGTATTTGTTACAAATTTTATGGTGAGATTGGTCTCAAATAACCTAAACATTGCAATGTAAGGGTTTTGTGATGATTGGGGGAAATACTTGCTTTTTTAAAGCTTCGACAGCCCCCGGAATTACTTGATTTTCGATGTGGAGGGTGCCGCTTAAATCGATCAGTACTGCACGTAACATAATTATAATACAATTAACTGAAGCTTATGAGTGCAAAGTCTGTATTATTTACAAATAAATTTTAAAAAATAACCTAGGTTTGTGGTTAGGTCGCATTCACGTAAAAAGCGGGAAATTTGAATTTGAAAATTAGAAAAATAAAGCGGACAATTTTTGTCTTCCTGGATGTATGTCGTCAATTTATTGCTTCAAAAATGACAAACTAACAGTTTGGCGATGAAAAAATGCTTTTTCATTGTACACAAGACAAATAAATTCTTCTTGAGGGTTAATTGTAAAACTGGTTGAATACTAAACCTATTTTTGTTAAAAGGGGTTGGTTAAGCAACCAATTATACCAAGTCTTGGATACTGTAATCAAGATGTGTATAAAATAGATAGATATAAGATAGCTTGACTGTATCTTGCATATACACTGGCGGACAAAGAATTTTGGACGATTTGTCATTAGACTGTCATAAAAATGTAAAACGGGCCTTAGGCAACTAACCTCACTTTCGGTTTTTGTAATTTTTATCCTGAGAGCGAGAGAAAAAATGACAACAAATCAAAATAATTTATTGATCTTATATAAAAACACGTATTGCTGGCATTATTGTTTCGGAAAATCGACGCCAAAAATAAATTTTAACTAAAAATTTCAAATTTTAGTTTCAAACGTCAATTATAATGACCATAAAGCGTGGCTTACATTGACATTTTTTGAACTGTCATAAATTTGATGTCCAAAATTCCGTGTCCGCCAGTGTAATAGAAAGTTCAAACAAGTTTGAATTTGACGCAGAATATTTATTTCATTATTTAAAAAAAAAATTCCGAATTTTTACATTGATATTTTGTGTCATAATTATTGCTGTTTCAATTTTAAGCTTTTTAGGTTTGCTCGTCTTTCTACAAGTACAATTTAATGTAACAAATAAACGTTTTCTTTTAATTTTTTTTTTGTTTTTTTTTTTTTAAGCAAAATATTAATTAATAATATTAATAATATGAAAAATAGCATATTATACATAGATAAATGGAGAGAAATGCACGATTATTCCTGAGGTGCCACTTGTAGCCAGAGGGCAAAGCCCAAGAAGGGCTATAAAGCACTAAAGGAATCATAGCTTTTTTCTCCAGTGTATAATATACTATTTTTTAACCGACTTAATTTTAAAAACCCAAGAAATTGGCTGTAATTCTTTAATAAAATTTTAAAGAGCTATTTCGCAAATTAGTGTTATTTTTTGATTTAGACTATGTGATCAAATTTTCCAAAATCTGTATTAAGAAAACACCCTGTATTTTCAAAATTCCAATTGATTGGTTCCAGAAGGAAATAAACTTTGACCAACACTCTGTATAAAGTGTAAAATTTTCATTACTGTTGTTTCTCCTACTACGTATAAAAAATTTGGTAGAAAATCTGTTTGTAATTTTTAAAACATTAGCAATTTCAGTGGTTTTGTTCATATTTCAATTTAAATCAAGTACAAAAACGTAGACAGTGTTTAAATTGCTCTCAATTTGTCAAACTTAGCCTTTGGTATTATAATCCTTCATCCAAAAATAATAAACGTTTTTGAAGTGCTTTATTTTTGATTTAACGCAGATTTTCTCGATAATTTGTATGCAAAGTATTTTCTACAGTTCAGAGAAAATAAATCAAAATATTGTCATTTATTCTAAACAAATGCTCCAAATTTGACTGGCCCTGAGCCAACATAATTAATCTCACTGCAAATTTATTATTTTCACAACAATAAAATATTATTAAACATTTTTGTTTAGTCTAGAAAAATAGTAACAGTGTTTGTTTTATCCCAATAAACAAAACTAAAGATGCAAATCTTGTGGCGCATCTTCAAAGACTGTGCTTTCAAACTCAATTACATTTCATTAATGCAACAATTTATTTTTGTTTAAAAAAAGTTTAAACAATAACAAGCTATTTTTGCTCAAAACCATAACAATCTAGTAATGAGAGAAGCCTGAAATAAGTTTTCAGTACTTCAAGTATTGAAAGGTTTAATGGCAGTCAGTTATAAGCGAGATGAGCGAGATGAATGATGTTCAAAAAAATCGAAAATCAAGCACTTGTGCAAGTGTTAGAAGTTATTTCAAAGAGTATTGTGAATCCACCAGTATTCATGGATTCAAATATTTGGGAGAGGATAGGCCGATTTGTGAAAGGTATTTTCTCATTTTAATTTTCAAAAGAAAATGATTTTTTAGACTATGGTGGGCTATAATCTTTGTTTTTTGCTTATCCGGATGTTCTTTCATGATTTACACGATTTACGAAAAATGGGATAAAAGTCCTGTAATTGTCACGTTTGCCACAAAAGAAACAGCAATTTACGAAATCCCGTTTCCTGCAATTACCATTTGTCCTGAAACTAAAACTGATAAGAAAAAATTTGATTTTGGGACTGCTTTGAAACGGAAGAAACAAGCCACAAATACGAAAGAGTAAATTCAAACCCAGTTAGAATTTCTCAAGACAAATTTATTTCAGAAATAAAATATTAGATTATATTTCTTTCTTTTGTGACGACTTGGTCGCAAGTAGCAAAAATGTTTCTTTTGGACCAGATTTTTTGAAAACAATAGACGAGGTAATTTCCAAAATTTTGCAAAACTGAAATAATGGTGATTTTAGGTAAAACCAAATTTTATGGATTACGTCCACAATTGTAGTTTTATGGGGAAAAAATTAAATTGTCGCAATATTTTCACTCCAGTTATCACAGACGAAGGGGTTTGTTACTCTTTCAATATCTTGGACCGGAGTCAAATTTTTAGCGATTTAGTGTAAGTCATTAATTTTAATAAAAAATCAGTTGATTTTTTTAAGTTTCCATTATAAGAATTACCACAAAACGAGTGAAAACTCCACGACTTGGTCCTTCGAAAAGGGATATTTAAACAAATCCAAATTAGATATTTACCCTCGACGAGCTTTACTAGCCGGAGCTTCAAACGGGTTAACTGTGCAACTTGCAACCCCAAAAAATGACCCAGACTATAAATGCAAAGCTGTGCAAGGTTATAGAGTAATAATCCGATTTAATTATTTTTTCTAAAGTAATTAAAAATAATTATAGGTAATTCTGCACACTCCTATGCGAATGCCCCGTCTCAAAGAAGAATATTTCCGGGTACCTCTTGACGAGGCTGTTGTTGTTTCAGTCCAGCCAACAATGATAAGCACCTCTCAAGCTGTCAAAACATACAACATTAAAAAACGCGACTGTTGTTTTCCATCTGAAAGAAAACTGAAATTTTTCAGAGATTACAGTCAATTGAATTGTCAATTGGAGTGTTTGACAAATTTTACGTTGGTATTTTGTGGATGTGTTAGCATATTTATGCCGAGTAATGTCCGTCCTGAAAAGACAAAATCCTGAAACATATTTTTCAGGAGAAAAGCAAACACCGATTTGTGGTACGTCCAAATTCGAGTGTCTGAAAGAGACTGAAAGGAAGCTACAAACTGAAGGGCTTTATGGCAAATTTCAAGTTGGGGGTGCCCAGCGAGGGATTGATTGTGATTGTATGCCCCTTTGTACCGATTTGAGTTACAACACGCAGATTTCGCAAACTGGTTGGGATTGGGAGAAACGAAATGAGCAAACATTTGAGAAATCATCGTATGATTTTTTTACAAAAAAAATATGATGTTATTTTGTAATTTCAGAATGTATTTATCAAGCTTAACTGTCTATTTCAAATTCAATCATTTTATAACAAGTGAGAGAAATGAGCTTTACGGCCCTACCGACTTCTTGGCGAATTTTGGCGGACTTTTAGGACTCTTCACCGGATTTTCAATTTTATCCCTCATGGAAATAATTTATTTTCTCACTCTACGTATCTGTTGTAACATTAAGATGTATAACAGATGGACTGGAATTAATAAACAGTGACTTTAATTTTGTCGGCTAAATTAATTTTTCATCACTTTATCTAATTTTTGGCTCATGTCCAAAGTACTCAGCGATGATAAATTAGCGTATGGTGGATTGAAGGAGAGTTAAAAAATTCAAATAAACGTTTCAAGATATTTTACATGATTGTTATTTATTATTTGGCAAAAGTTTGGAATTTTGTGGCGCATGTGAGGAAAAATTTTGCCAGCAACTTCCGACTACAAAATAACAAATTATTTGATTTCCGCTCTACACTACACAAAAACACAAAAATGTATAAAGCAAACTTGCTTTTTGGAACGTTAAAGATTTCCAAAAAAATTTAAAAACTGAGTGAAAAAGTAATATATAGAAAATAAACTTTATGGTCAAAATCTAATTTGTAGCTTATTTTTCATCACAATGCTGTATTTTTTTAAATGTAATTTTACTCTGTAATAAGTATCCCTTTAGGCAATAAATTAAATAAAGATAAAACACACTTTTAATTAAAAAGTTCACCCCTGCATTAATTAATTAGTACGCAATGAGCTAATTTATGTAATGTGTTAGTGTTAGTATGTGTTAAAAGTCTCTCAACTGCACTATACAAAAAAAACATGAAAAATAATTTTGGAAAAAATATTTTAACCTACTTTAGGGAGTATTGTGACTGCACCAGCGTTCATGGTTTTCGATATTTGGGTGAAAAAAGGACACTTTTTGAAAAGTAACTACTTGTACATTTATTACAAAATTTGGTTCTTTTGCAATTTTTCTACAAAATTTGAAATGAAGTTTAAACCAAACAATTTTTTTATTTTAAAATTAATACAGGGTGATTATTATAAAACTACAAATGCAACCCAAAATATATTATGTATCGACAAAATACTACATTAAAAAATCAAATCTTAATTAATTATGCTTTTGGACAAATTTTGAACAACTGACAATAATGTCCAAATCTGCATGAAAAGTTATAAAAAAGTTATCTACTTGTATTTTTATATAAATCACCCTGATAATTTGTTTTTTTTTACAAATCACTTTGTGTTCAATAAAAAATGCAAAATTCTATTTATATATCCTGTAATTATATTTTTTTTTTCAGAATTTGGTGGTTTTTAATTTTCAGCATTTGTCTCAGCACTTGCATATTTTCAATTTTCATGGTTTACAAAAAATGGGAGCAAAGTCCAGTGATTGTCAGTTTTGCCAATCGAGGAACACCAATATATAAAATACCATTTCCTGCTGTCACTATCTGTCCTGAAACCAAATCAAATCGTGAGATTTTCAATTATACAAAAACTTTAAATAAAAAAATCCAGGGCGGAAATTTAACCGAAACTGAGTATGTTTTTCAATGAAATAAATTTAAATTGAGAAATTTGCTCCAGGAATTTATATTTTGAGTACATGTTATTGATTTGTACTCAGTTTTATCCAGCTTCTGGCTCGAATGAATCGACTTATGGCGAGGAATTCTTTGACACGATTAGTAAAATTCACCCGAAATTCAACATGAGGGGGTGTAAAAATCAGGGAAAATCTTACAACTGCACCAACGTTTTTAAACCTATTTTCACGGAAGAAGGGATTTGTTTCACTTTTAATATGTTGGATAGGAGCGAAATTTTCCGTGAAAATGTGTACTATTTTCCAAAATTTTCATTTACTAATTTTTATTCAAATTAATTTTTAGAATACACTACAGAAACTTTCATCAATTCAACAAGTCCAGGTCTTGGAGTGTTGAATCTGGTTATAGTCACGATGCCGGCTTGTGGACTTACCCCCAACGGGCCTTACTAGCCGGTGCCAAAAACGGCTTCACAATCCAACTCCTCACGTCCAAATCCGATTTGGACTTCTTGTGTAGAATGGGTCCTCAAGGCTTCAAAGTCCTAATCCACTCCCCTGCAAGTTTTCCCACCCCTTCCCAGGAGTACTTTCGAGTCCCTTTAGACCAAACAATAATCGCAGAAGTCCAACCAACAATGATCAACACTTCGGACTCAGTCAGGGCTTACAGTAAAGATCGCAGACGTTGCTACTTCCAAACTGAACGCTATTTGCAATATTTCAAAATTTACAATAAAGTCAATTGCGAAATTGAGTGTTTGGCAAATTTCACATTGGATATGTGTGGTTGTGTGAATTTTTTCATGCCGAGGGACAACTCAACGAATGTTTGTGGTGCGACGAATTTATCCTGCATGAATGAGGCTGAAAGTAATTCGTTTATTAAATTGTCTGCTTGTTTTTAAACAAAAGTAACAGAGATTTTGCAAATAAAAAATTTGAGAGGTAAGATAGAAAGGAAAAAGAAGAGAAAATCGTTCGATGATTGTGACTGTTTGCCTCTGTGTTCCGATTTGAATTATAACGTAGAAACGTCGCAAAGTGATTGGGATTGGAAAATGGTTTTTACTGCACTTGGAATTGAACTTTCGGATGAGTAAATTTGGCCCATTTTGGTGAAATTTTGACTATTTTTTTTATTTCAGCAAATATGTTTCGTCCCTCACTATTTATTTCAAGTCGAATGATTTTATAACTTCAGTCAGGAATGAGTTGTATGGTCCTATCGATTTTGTCGCGAATTTTGGGGGGCTTTTGGGGTTGTTTACAGGGTTTTCGATTTTGTCACTTATGGAAATTATTTATTTTTTGTCTGTGAGGATTTTATGTAATAAGGTTTTGTATAGAAAATGGGCAGGCAAAGATTCTTAAAATAAAGCACATAAACACTCTGTTTTTTATTTCATTAAAACCCCAATATTAACATTTCTTTTTCTCAATAATTATTTTTATTTTATTAAACTTTATTAAATTGATTCACATTTAATTAACAAAAAACTAAAACTAAAATATTATGTAAAGAGAAAAAACATAAAAAATTATGTTTGGTGCAATAATGTCTAAAATTTTGAGTTGAAAATAAAAATTTTCTTGGTTAAATAACAACTTTCAACTTTAAAATATCTAGAAAGTTTTTTTTATTTTGAATTTTTCACCAAATTGATTTTTTTGGCTAGATGTATGGTCCAAAAATCGCAGATTGAAAGAAGAAAATTTGTATCTCGAGATCTACTAAACCGATTTTAGTAAAATTTTTATCAGTTATCACATTATTTAATATTATCTAGAATGTGGTTTAGAATTTGTTTAATTAGATTATGCATTCATTTTTTTATTAATTTTTAAAATTAAACGTTTTGGTAAAAAGGCATTTTTTTTTCAAGCAGCGTCATTTCTACAAAAATTCTTCGATAATATCTTTTTTTAGAATTCTTCTTTTATTTTATTACATATGACGCCTGACAGACAAAAATCTCACCATCCACTTATATATCCGTTATTGTTTTAAATTTGTTCATGAAACTAAAATGTAAATAAATACAAAGACAAACGTAAAGTTGCAAATTATGAATAAAAATTTTCTCTTCACATTGAAAAAAAAATAAGAAAATCTTGAAATAGGAGAGTTGGAAATAAAAATTTGTGAATCCAAAACAAATGAAATTTCTGAATATTTAAAAAAATCATTAAAAAAGTAAATTTGGGGCGAGCCTAATTTTAATTAGACAAATAATAATCCCCTGTCGACTATAACGTCATACATGCAAGGCATCTCCCTAAACACTAGTCTAACATTGTCATAAATTTTTCATATCGTTACCACAAACACCATGAAGCGCACTTTTTTCACAAATGTTCGACTCTACTTTCACGAATATTGCAATCGGACAAGCGTCCACGGCTTTCAATATTTTGGAGAAAAAAAGAGGACAATTTTCGAAAGGCAAGTGAATATATTTTTGAATTTTTTTAAATAAATTTTTAGAGTATGGTGGTTTATCATGTTTTCTGCATGCCTAGCGGCATGCACAGTTTCAATTTACGCCGTTTACAAAAAATGGGAACGAAGTCCTGTGATTGTGAATTTTGCAAATCGAGGAACACCGATTTACGAAATTCCTTTTCCTGCAGTCACAATTTGTCCTGAATCAAAATCAGATCAAAATGTGTTTAACTATACCAAAATATTACACAAATTGGAAGATAATATTACTCTAACATCCGAGGAGTAAGTAATTAATTATAATTAATTTAATTTAAGCGGCAATTTCAGGCAGACTCAGTTCGATTACATGTCTCTAATTTGTGACCATAATTCGAAATTAAATTATTCGGAAAATAACACATTTTCAGACGACTTTTTTACAGTCATTGATAAAATTAAACCAAAATTTCAAATTCAGGACTGTGTTTACATGAAATTTGATACAGAATGTAACGAATCTTTTGTTCCAATTGTGACGGAAGACGGTATATGTTACACTTTTAATATGCTTCACAGAGACATCATTTTTCGTGATAACGTGTAACTTGGAGTAGATTTAAAAAAATAATTAATTTTCATAATTTTTTAGCCAATTTTTTGATAATTATCACGTACCTCCATTTAACACAACAGACTGGCATTTAGAAAATGGCTATATACCAAACGCTGGACTCTCCCCATACCCCCTTCGGGCCTATTTATCTGGGGTTTTGTGGGGCCTAAGTTTCAAAATTGTCACCCCTAAACAAGACCTCGACTACGCCTGTAAAAATTCCCTCCAAGGCTACAAAGTCCTTCTCCACACCCCCATGACCATCCCTCGTCCCAACCAAAAATATTTCAGGATTCCCCTTGACCAAAGTGTCGTAGGGGCTGTGCAACCCGTCATGATTACAACCTCTGAAACCATCAAAGCCTACAACCCCCAAAGACGCAAGTGCTATTTCGCTGCTGAAAGAAAACTGCAATTTTTTCAGGACTATTCAGCGTCCAATTGCAAACTCGAGTGTTTGGCGAATTGGACGTCTGACCTTTGCGATTGCGTTAATTTTTTCATGCCGAGTAATTTTGTGTAATTATGTTTTCAGGACTGAAGTAATTGTTTCAGGGGATAATGAAACTGAAATTTGTGGTATCGGCAGTTTGGAGTGTATGTCAATGGCGGAATGTATTTTATTACAATTTTCTTGGTCGACAAATAAAATTGATTTTTCAGCACTTATGCATATGGTAGATTTGTCGATAAAAATTGAAAAACCGAGTGATAAGGGTGTGAAAAATTTTGATTGTGATTGTTTGCCAATTTGTTCGGATTTGACTTATGAAGTTGAAACGTCTCAAACGAATTGGGAGTGGGATAAATGGTTGAAAGCTCATAGAAATTTGCCTCGGATTAACAAGTATGAAATTTTGACTTAGTTTTTGTATAAATTTTTTGTGTTTCAGTTCACATTTTTCGGCTCTAACTTTGTTTTTCAAGTCCGATAATTTTATTACATCGGAAAGAAACGAATTGTATGGACCGACAGATTTTTTGGCCAATTTCGGAGGACTTTTGGGGCTGTTTACAGGATTTTCCGTTTTGTCTTTAATGGAAATCTTGTACTTTTTGTCGGTTAGGATTTTTTGTAACATTAGGTTGCATGGACAATGGTTTGGTTCAGGAAGTGATTAAAAATAGTTTTATTATTTCTGTAACTTTTGCTTGTTAAGCAGTCAGTAAAGATATATTAAGTAAAACTATTCTTTCATTTACTACTTTTAAAAGATTCTTCTGCATTTATGCAATTAAAAATTTTAATCCAATTATTGCAAGAAATATAATAATTTGCTTTTTAATTTCACATTTTGCGATAAATAAATTAACAATGTGAGATTTGACCCAATTTTTTAAATAATGAATGATAACATGCAAATAATGAATTTCTAAATTCACACCTAACTCATTATTTTGACCTAATTTTTATTTAATTACTACTAACTTTTATTACTGTTTATTACGAAAGAATGAAACATACAAAAGCTAATACACTTTGCGTTCTACATACAGGGTGACCAAAAAGTATAAATTCAACCTCTTTAAATAAGAATTGTTGAAATATAAAGTGCTATAGAAAATCAATTCGTTTTTTAAGGATAAAATTTTCATTATGTTGTTCTACTAAGAGGATTAATTTTACATAATATCTGTCGAAAAAAATTAACAGTAGGTTCTCATTAAAAGAGATTAATAAATACTGAAAACTGAAAAACAATAAAAAAAACAAAAAACATTTTAAAAAAACGACATACATTCGTGAATATTAAGCGTTCATGCTGTCAAAAATACTTGAATTTCAAAAATTAGAAACAAATTTTATTGGAACACAAGAATCGTAAAAATTAATTTCAACAACCAAAAATAAAATCTTCCAATTATCGCTCAATGAAAATAGTATATTATGTTATTAGGAGTAAAAGTAATACTTTATGTGGCGAAGCTGAACGTTTATTTTGCCAAACGTAGCGAGGCAAATAATTTAACTAATCTACATAGACTCACTTTTACTCAAAATAACATATGCTATTTTATCTGCAAACGAATTTGTAAGTGTTTATTGATTTAACTAGTAAATGACTGGTGCAGTTAGTAGGGCAAAATTTCAAATACAGTGTTGCTCCCCAGAAATTTATGAAGCAGCGAAAGAGACCAAAAAGAAACAACATTGCTAAATGTCAAGGTAAAAGTAAAATTTCTAAAGCAAAAAACAATATTTTTACTCCATGCCTGAAAGTTAAAACTTTTACTTGTGCTATTTAGTCGTAAAAGGGCCACTTTTGTGACGTTTGCAAATAACAATATTTTTCAAGGTAAATAAACGTAAAATTTGTCAGAAATTCATATCTATGCTTTGGAGTTTGCAATTTTGCAATAATTGATTTTGAAATTTAATTACTTTTCAATTCCCTTTGCAGTGAATTCCCTGATTCATCTCAATTCTATTAAATATAGCTATCACACACACGCGAAAATAAATGTCCTTGTAAATCCACTCGGACTGCACAATGTTGCAATGATTCGCCCAGAAATGACCGTAGAGAAGGAACAAAATCAGCAAAGTCACATTTTTAAATATTTTAAAGAATACAACGATGTCACGGGCATACATGGCCTCAGATACATCACTGAAAGAAGATCAACATTTGAAAAGTGAGTAAATCAAAATTTATTTAAAAAATTACATTATTTTTTAGAATATTTTGGACTAATATTGTGTTAGTGTCATTAGCGTGTTGCTTGTATATGATTTATGAAATTTTGCAAAAATATCAAACGAGTCCCGTCGTTGTGAATTTTTCAACGATAGATACCCCTGTTTATGAATTTCCATTTCCTTCGGTCACGATTTGCCCAGAGTCGAAATACTCATCGAAAAAATTCAACTTCACTCAAATTTATTTCCAAGTGACGGAAAACAACAAAACTATTAATTACGACAAGACCGAGTAGGGATTTTTCAGTCAAAATTTTTTATCAAAATACAAATTTCAGGCTCCTTTACTTCAACTACGTTAATTTGTTGTGCGACAAAAATTTTATTATAAATAATGGCGAAAACTTACTAGACGACGGTTTTTATCAACATATCCAAAAGGTTTGCTTATTTTATAAATATCTGAAACATTTTTAAGTTTTAATTAGTTGGCTCCTGAAATCGAAATGGACTGTGAATTTATGGGAGTCACATACGATTGTAAAAATATTTTTACCCCGGTTATAACCGATCAAGGGATTTGCTATTCTTTCAATATTTTAGATCGTGAACGCATTTTCACAAATCACGTGTAAGTATAATAGTTATTTTTGGTTAAGATTTTTTGATTTGTGCAATTTCAGGGTCCAACATGACGATTTCTATCAAGTTTTAAACGATTCGAAAAATTTTAATACAGATTCTGGCTACGATCCTGAATCTGGCATAAACACTTATCCCCGAAGAGCACTAATGTCAGGTGCTCTCAACTCACTTGATGTTTATTTAAAGACTAACAGCAACGATACCGACTATATTTGCAGTGCTTTCATGCAAGGATTTCGAGTAAAATAATAAAATAAAATAATTTAAAAAATTCAATTTTTTTTCAGATTTTGATCCATAATCCGTGGGATGTTCCTCGCCTAACGCAGAATTATTTTCGCGTCCCCATTGATAAAATTGTAACAGCAGCAATTAATCCGGAATTAATTTTAACTTCAGAAGCTGTTCAAAAATTTTCGCCTGAAACTCGACAATGTTATTTGAGCAATGAAAGGTCATTGCGACATTTCAAAGTTTATACACAATCAAACTGTCTTTTGGAATGCTTGACAAACTATACACTGCAAAAGTGCGGTTGTGTTAATTATTTTATGCCAAGTAATTTGGACGAATTGAAGTAATTAATTATTTAATTGCATTTTTAGGAGATAATTTGACACGTATTTGCGGCAGCGGAAACGTTGATTGCATGGAGGAGGCCGAAAGTGCGTCGAAAGTTTAATTAAAGTAAATTTAATTAATTCATTTTCAGACGAATTGAAAGTCAAAAATTTTGGGGATCGAATATCGGAAAAAACGTTGTGTGATTGCAAACCCCCTTGTACGTCCCTGATGTACGGAGTCGAAACGTCTCACAGTGATTTTTATTGGAGGGAATATTTCAAAATTCGGAAAAGGCACAACTTGAAAATTGACTGGGAGGACGCAAAAGACGAGTAATTTTCTCTTTTTTTAATGACACGTAGAGTTTTCAAATTTTTAGGGATCACTGGTCGATTGTGTCAATTTTCTTCAAAGCTGAACAATTTAAGACTTTGGAAAGGAATGAACTGTATGGAGTTTGCGATTTGATAGCGAATCTTGGGGGGCTGCTGGGATTATTTACCGGATTTTCGTTGATTACATTAGTGGAGATAATTTATTTTTTGACTTTGCGAATTTGGTGTAACTATAAATTGTTTGGGCATTGGTCGGGAGGCCAAAATTAATAAAAAACGAATTTTTACATATCATTTTTATTTTTTATTGCAGTTCATTAGGAAAATAGGTTTATTTTTTATATACCATTACCAAATGCATATTTTTTAAATCTACACAATGTTTAGGTTGTTGCGATGGTATTTTAATAAACAAACAAATAAATTTATAAATAATAAATTTGGACATATCTCAATAAAATGAGCAACAATAAGTCAATGATAATCGACGATTTAGTCTCCAATTTTCTTTTAGATTTAATTTCGATAAAGTGTCTCCCATTTTGACGCTTTTAGTCGTATCCATTGTTGCCCATTGGTGTCAATTATTTTTAAATTATGCTTTCTTGTCTTATGTTTTCAACACTTGTGCTTAATCATGGTCGAAACAACGTCAAGAAAACTGTTATTGTCTTTAATTTTGAGTTGGAAGATTTATTTAGTAAATTCTGCAATAATAATCGACCGAGAAAATCCGAATTTAAAAACATGCGTGACAAAAATTGTCGAAGAAAATTTCAACTTTTCAAGTACTGTTATACTAACAGATAACAAGTTTGACACCGACATTCACAATTTTTCTGGAATATTGCGCATCGATGGTACGAATCTGGAAACTTTAAAACAAATAAACGAAAAAGTCAATCATTTTATTATAAGTTTTGGTAACACGGATCAGTTAAATGAAACTTTCTTTGTGTTAAAACAGTCGTATTGTTTCAATTCAAGAGCTGAGTATTTGGTGATTGCTGAGAGTTACGAAGATATTCAAGTAATAACAGAAACGTTATGGTTTTACCGTTTGTACAAATCTGTAATTGTTTTGGGTCACAACGTTACAGAAATTTTCGAAATTGATTTAAAAAATTCAAAATGTGGAAATGTTATCAGACCAGTTAGTCGAGGTTATTGCCACGAAGCAAGCTCAAGTTCTAAATTATTTATTCCTGATTTGAAAAATAATTTTCACAATTGCCCTTTGAAGATAATTTTTTCTGCAGTAGAACCTTGGATAATTAATAATTCTTCCGGAATTTTCATCGATGTGGTAAATCTCTTTGCACAAAAAGCCGGATTTGAGTTGATTTTCATGCCGCAAGATTCGGTTTATGGTGAAGAACTTCGGGAAAGTTACACATATAATACGGTACAAGAAGACTTTGAGCGAGGATACGCTGATATTTTTCTCGGATTGGGGAACAATTTACCTTATGCTATTTTTGAAACGACTGGGACAATTTACGACGATAATGTATACTGGGCGGTTCCAAAATCACAAAGAATGCCATTTTGGAAAGCTATGATAAGATATTTTCCATTTTCTTTCTGGATGTGTATCCACTTGACATTTTTTCTAATGTGTGTAATATTCAACATTATTGCGTGCAAACATCGGGACGACAGTCGTTTCAGAGATGGAACTCGAAACGTGCTATATATTTTTTCAATTTCTCTTAATGTTTCTATTCCAAAATTACCAAAAAATGCCAGTTTGCGAGTTCTTGTTTTGATTTATTGCTGGATAGCACTGTTAATTATTACCATTCTTCAAGGAAGTCTGTATGATATTTTTAAAAATCCATTATACGAAAACGACATTACCGATTTAGATAAACTTCTAGAGTCAGACTTGCCAATGAAATTTATGGATGGACTAGCAATTATATTTATACATAATGGTGCAAAAAATCGCCGCGTTTTTGATCGATACACTGGCATGAATATGCTGTTTGTAGAAAGTTTAGATTTGTTGATTTCAGAAAAAAACTTTGCAACCATAGTTGATACCGGAGTTTTGATCATGCGTCCAAATATCCGAGAAAGTGTTAATATTTTTGATATCATTTATTTCCAAACTGTGTTTTACATGAAAAAACATCACGAGCTTTTTAATGTCTTTAATACTGCGCTGAAACGAATTGTGGAGAGTGGTTTCGTTAATAAGTTTGTGTCTGATATGCGTTGGAAGTGTTTTCTGAAACAAAAAACTGATAATGAACATGGTACACTAAAGTTTTCTTTGAAACACTTTCAAGGTGCTTTTATGGTTTTGGCAAGTGGTTGGATGGCTGCCACTCTTATTTTTGTAATTGAGTTTACATATTTTGGCATAGCTGAAAAAATAAAAAAAAGAATTTCAGGACAATGAAAAAAATTGTTCAGAAAGGAAACGTTGGTAGATAAATATTTTTTCTACAAATCTCAGTAAAAAGTGACCTTGATGTGTGATTCAGAAACGTTAGAGTTTTAATTTCATTTTAGTTTTCACTGAATATTAATAACATAATAACACTAGTTTATGCCATGTTTGCCCATAAAATTTTGGATTTGGATCTGACCTCTAAAGTTTTCCATTCCAATTACTATTAAACCACTAAAAAAATTGACAACTGAAACTACATACATGTGAGCAAACATGAGCAAACACATTTTTACACAAAAATACAAAGAAAATTATTATTGTTTTGTATTGTTTTTTTTCTTCTATTGTACAACTCTCTTATACTTAAAAGATCATCAATGGTCGCCCAACATAGGTACATATTTTCAACCAGATTTTTTTTTTTTTGTATTTGATATTTTTTAGTTGTGTGTAATTAAGTAGTGTACACTAGTGATGTAATTATAGAGTGTATAATTAATTAGAGATCTATGTAGTTTTTTATTATTTGCCGAATTATGCAAAATTATTGGAATTTTAGTTGTAAAGTTGTGCTTAGTGTAAGTATTTGTTTATTAAAAATTAAAATATGAATAAAAGTTACTTTTGTGTAGTATTATTTCTCAGCTTTTTTTAAAAGATGTAGATGACGATTGTAAATTCCCACACATTCTTAAATTTGTATTGTTTTCGTGTTTTTCATTTTAACAATAGTACAAAAAAAACAAATGTGATAAGTACAGTACTCCAAAAAATTAAAAGAACAAAAATCTTTCCTAAATTTTTTGGTGATTTTTGAAAGGCTGTATCTCATCAAAAAATAGTCGTATTTAGATTTAAAAAAAACATTTTGAAGCTTTAAGTTAGTTTAGTTTTGAGACCTTTTGGCAAAATTTTTCTTTGTGCTACGGCTAGCACGCAATCCTAAGTAATAGCGCGAGAAAAAAAATTCTAAATTTGTTTGTTTTTGTTTTTAGTCAAGTCAATGCATAGGCCGGATAGCATGTTTATTCACCTTTAATATGCTTTTTTCATATTCTTTTTACGTCAATTAGTTGCTGAGATATCTGACTTTAAATGAAAATTGTCTTTGATCATTGATATCTCAGCAACCAATGACCACACAGAGAATATAAGGGTATTGTCAAAAAGCTGGAATACCTACTGTAAAAACTTGTCTTACAAAATCTTTTTATGATTTAAAAAAAAAAAAATTTCAATCAATGTTAAAAGTGAAAAAAAAATTTTCAAAAAATCAAAAAAGGATCTTGTAAGAAAGTATTCCAGGATTGTGTTAGCACAAAAAAATTTGCCAAAAGGTCTCAAAACTAGAAACTTAAAGCTTCAAAATGTTTTTTTTAAATATAGATACGACCATTTTTGAATGAGATGCAGCCTTTCAAAAATCACCAAAAAATTTAGGAAAAATTACTGTTCCTTTAATTTTTTGGAGTAGTGTATTTTAGAACTTGGGACGGATGTAGTAATAGAAATAAAACAAATATAAGAACTGTCAAAGGCTTTTATTTCTGTTCTCCACCATTGGTAAAGTTGCTACTAAGTATTTAAAAAGCTGTGTAACTTCGTTTAAAAAATACACACTTTAATTTAGTGTTTTTTTACTACTTACTACAACTAATTCTACAAAAATGTCAATTATAAAGAACTTGAGTAATCTTATTAGGCGATTTTTGGATTCCCATTTTTAAGTTTTTTCATTATAACGTAATAAATCGATTCAAATACAAAAACAACAGCCGCGGCTATCCACCCACATATCAGGATCATAAAAGCGCCTTGAAAATGCTCCAAAGAAAGTTGTAGAGAATCATGTTCGTAATCAGTTTTATGTTTTAGAAAACATTTCCAGCGCATGTCCGAGACAAACTTGCTAACAAAACCACTCTCTACGATCTGCTTAAGCGCATTATCAAAAACATCAAAAAGCTCGTGATATTTCTTCATGTAAAACACAGTCTGGAAATAAGCGATATCAAAAATATTAACACTTTCTCGGATATTTGGACGCATTATCAAAACTCCGGTATCAACTATGGTTGCAAAGTTTTTTTCTGAAATCAACAAATCTAAACTTTCCACAAGTTTTATGTTCATGCCAGTGTATCGATCAAAAACGCGGCGATTTTGTGCACCATTATGTATAAATAAAATTGCTAGTCCATCTGTGAATTTCATTGGTAAGTCTGATTCTAAAAGTTTATCTAAATCGGTAATGTCGTTTTCGTATAATGGATTTTTAAAAATGTCATATAGGCTTCCTTGGAGTATGGTACAAATTAACAGTGCTGTCCAGGAATAAATTAAAACAAGAACTCGCAAAGTGGCAGTTTTTGGTAATTGTGGGATGGAAATATTAAGAGCAATTGAAAAAATATAAAGCACGTTTCGAGTCCCATCTTTGAAACGACTTTCTTTTCGGAATTCTCTGGCAATAATGCTGAATACCAAGCAGATAATAATTAATGACAAAAAAATAGTTAGCCAGAATGAAGATGGGAAATATTCTATCATTGCTTTCCAGAATGGTATTCTTTGTGCTTTTGGAACCACCCAGTATAAATTATCGTCATAAATAGTTCCAGTCGTTTCAAAAATAACATAAGGTAAATTGTTCCCCAATCCGAGAAAAATATCAGCATATCCTTGCTCAAAGTCTTCTTGTACTGTAGTAAATGAATAACTTTCCTGAAGTTCTTCACTATATGCAGAATCTTCCGGCATGAAAATCAACTCAAATCCGGCTTTTTGTGCAAAGAGATTTACCACATCAACGAAAATTCCGGAAGAATTATTAATTACCCATGGTTCAATTGCAGAAAAAATTATCTTTAAAGGACAATTGTGAAAATTATTTTTCAAATCAGGCATGAATAATTTAGAACTTGAGCTTGCTTCGTGACAATAACCTCGACTAACTGGTCTGATAACATCTCCACATTTGGAATTTTTTAAATCAATTTCGAAAACTTCTGTAACGTTGTGTCCCAAAACAATTACAGATTTGTACAAACGGTAAAACCATAACGTTTCTGTTATTACTTGAATATCTTCGTAACTCTCAGCAATCACTAAATACTCAGCTCTTGAATTGAAACAATACGACTGTTTTAACACAAAGAAAGTTTCATTTAACTGATCGGTGTTACCAAAACTTATAATAAAATGACTGACTTTTTCGTCTATTTGTTTTAAAGTTTCCAGATTCGTACCATCGATGCGCAATATTCCAGAAAAATTGTGAATGTCGGTGTCAAACTGGTTATCTGTTAGTATAACAGTACTTGAAAAGTTGAAATTTTCTTCGACAATTTTTGTCACGCATGTTTTTAAATTCGGATTTTCTCGGTCGATTAATAATGCAGAATTTACTAAATACATTTTCAAATTCACAATTAAAAACAACATCGGCTTTACTGACGTTACCTCTAACATGTTTAAGTGTATTAATGATCGGCTACGCAAGGATACTATTCTATTGGCTAAAAGCGTCAAAATTGCACTTTATCGAAATTAAATCTGATAATCTAAAAGGTCTAAATTGCCCGTGATGATTCCATAATACTGTTGTGTGTTTACCTTATTGAAATTATTTTTTTATTTATTTATATATTTTTATATGCTCTCAGAAATGATTGTTTGATTTTATTTAGTTGGTTTAGTCCCTAGAATCAATCTATTACGGGCTTTTTCAAAATAATCCCTACATAGGTCTTTTACAGATTTTTTTCCGAAAAGTCCGAAAAAATCTGCTCATTTTAGGGATTAAAGTGTGTCCTATTTTTGGGAACGTATACAAAAACATAAAAAATACGAATTTGAATGTTTTTCGGAGCTTTAACAAAAAATATTGTTTGTAACACGTCGTTAAAAAAATTTCTGTACTCATCTGCTATTCCAGCAGGAAACAGCAACGATTTGTCCAAAAAAACTGTATTTTAGTTGGGTAACTTGTAACAAAAAAAAACTACTGTCGTACTTCACTTAAATAATATTTTTTTTATTTTTGTCTATTAAAACTTGAAATCTACGTTTAAGTTGAGTGACAATAATTGACTTACATATTTTTCAGTTTCTTGTCTAAAATACAGGATACGCCAGAACTCGCGCCCCAGAGAAAAATCCATATAAGGTAAGACCCCGGAACATGGAAAAAATGTTTAAAAAAATTTATCTATAAAAATTTCGGAGTTATGAGGGTTTAAATTTTGCACTTTGACTCTTATTTATTTCTGTTGGAAAAATAATTTTCCAAGTTTTTTTGCTACAGGCTATTAAAAGAGGAAACAAGGAAGCTGTATCCTAAATTGTTGTAACTCTGTTCAATATTATTTGTGGCTTTTATTGTCAAAATTTTTGTACCTTTACTAAATAATTGTAAAAAAATATATACAAGATCATCAGTATCATTAAATACACAAAAAAACGTCAAATGTCAAAAAATTAATGTCAAAATTTTTTGACAATAAGAATTTTTTAAACATTTTTTCCGTGTTCCTGGTATCTTACCTTACTTGACAATTTTCTCTGGGGCGCGAGTTCTGGCGCACCTGTATATACTTTTTTTGTATTAAACATTTTTAAATAATTAAAATTAATAATGTTCTTAGGAAATTACGTCTCTTTGAAGTAGAAGTACACAAAAATAAAGCTATTTAAAAAAAAGAATGACAAAAAATTAATTTTTTTTAGCTAAATTAAAAAATTAATTTCGACAATACAAGTGTTGATTTTATTTTTCCAAGCTGCTTACCTTATAAATCAGCCTATATTTCCTTTATCTGTGAATTCGTGATGGTGATTTTCTTAATTTTTGATCATATAAACATGAAATTAATCCTGAAGAGCAAAATAACAGACTGATGAAAAAATGTTTCATTTTTATTTTATACCACTGTTACAAATCGCATAACCAATGTGCAAAAAAATAAAAAATACAATTAATTAACTAAACAAGGCCCAACAAAAGCTATGCTGGTAATTGAAATTTATAGGTGAACCATTTTTTGATATTTTTGGTATATTCGTGTTAAGGTTTAAATAAATTAACATTTATTAAAACAAACTAGAATTAATAGTAGGTCTATGCTTGTTTTTTTTTAAGTTAGTTGTCTGAAGCAGTTAACGCCATCACAGTAAAATTGACATCTTCGGCATCTCTTGCAATGAATTCGCGACAGATTTTGGCAGCATCCTAACAAATAAACAAGTTGGATTTTGTGAGAAAGAAGAAATAACATCATACTTCCAAAAATGAGGCTTCTGTTGTAGGTCCATGATTAACTGGAAATTCTTTGCGTCCATCTAATTCATACAAATGACCGTCTTTTTCGACTAGAGCCACAAAATGGTGATTTACTTGTTCATTTGGATTTACCTATAATTTTTTTTGAATATTTTAGGACATGAAGGAAAAAGAAAGAAACCTCAGTTTGTCCCTCCATGGCCAGTTCTTGGTGAGTAGATATCAAGTTAAGTGCTTCATTATTCTTCGATTTGAGGAGCATTTCGCCACGCCCTTCAGGAGTTAATTTTTTGGCGTCTTCTATAATTTTCTTAAAAGGCCCATCTTGGAGTCCAACCCTGTTGTAAAAATTACAGATTGTGTATTTTTTACATTATTAGTCACCTTTCCATGTTATTTGCCACACAATGTATAAGTGCAATTGTTCCACAGGCATTCGAAACATACTGCTTCATGTAGAAAAGATCGGGAGAAAGAGTTTGACCTTCATTTTTCAGTTTTGCACATTCCTCTTCAGCATGTTTATAGAACTAGAAATATTGAGTTCTTTACGTTATAATTCCGCACAATACTATTTTTACCTGTTCGCTACAAGGAAATAACAAAATTAACGCCAGCACTGGTCTTGGTACCCAAGCCAGGGCATCCCCATCAAGCCCATAAACATCCACAATATTCCATTTGCCAGGAACCCCCAGCAAGTGAAGAAACTAAAAATATGTTTATTTTCATCAAATTCAATATTTGTACGATAAAAAGGCTTTTCGACCTGAAATACATACAATTTACTCTCCCCTTACCTTGTTCATAACCTACAAAGTTAAAAATGTTAGTTCAGAAATACTGTTTTTATATATTTACACACATCAGGGTTAGACTCTAGAGGTAGCAAAGACATTTTTACTTATTTTTCAAACTTCAAAAATGTAAATTAATCACTAATCACACAAATAATTACCGGCTTTTCGGACATAAAATTTCGTCTGTCAAAAATGACATGTCATTGTTGACATAATCAAACCGCAAAAAATTGATATAAACTTCGTTTCGTTACTGTAAGAAAATATGGTAAGAATCAACGTAGATAAAAAGTGTTTTTTCTTTAAATGGAAATTACCAAGTCAAAATTTTGGTGAAAAAATTGGTCAGCTAGTTTCCATAGCTACAAATTTTGTTTGCTCTTTGTTTTGTCCCCAGAAATTTTGTTAAAAATTATGGTTAATCAGGGGTTATGTTTTCAAATTGAGATGTCAAAATTTTGACTTCAAGGATGTATACACAGAAAAAAGTTATTTAGCAAAAGATACAAGTAGGTTTGTACAGTTACAGAATTAAAATTTCGGGCAGTATTTTTCTGTCACTTCAAAAAGTTCACTGTAAACTACCTTTTACTGTCATCATGACTGACATTTGACAATTAAACTTTTCTGTCAGTGTTAAAATGACATAAACATGACAAGAGTAAAAAATGAGGTTATTAATGTAAACCTTGTTTTAGAGTTTACATTGTGAAAATGACAATACTGTCCGAAATTTTAATTCCGCAACTGTACATACATATTATGATGATTGGCAATAAATTTTGTGTAATTAATTGAAATGAGCTCAAAGTTGATGCATTTTATAAATTCTTCAGCTTCAGTTTCAAAATTGTTACTTTTTCAACTCGTTCCCAAAAACGATACACAAGACAATAATTTAATTGCGTTCTTTTTGAGGTTCTTTCAAATTCATGTTTATTTTGTATTCTTGTCAATTTTTTGCTAAAAATTAAAAATGTTTAGCACAAATGCGTCTACATTTTAACGGGACCTTTTTCTAACTTCCTGCTTGCGAACTATTTGTTTCCAAATTTCTAAAAACTGTCAGCGGTACCGAATTTGTTCCTTTTTTGGTGTTTTGTCTCTAAATTTTCTTAGACGATTTTTTGTGTTGACGTTTAATGACATTGTTTTCAAATTAATTCACAAAACCGGAAGTGCCAACTTCCTTTATTAAAATTACCATAAATGAATTTACTATAGTGGTGCCAACGTTAAGTTTGTTTGACATTTCCATTAAGAAAAAGCAGACTTTACAGTACACTTGAGTTCGAAAAAAAACCGCAAATTGATTTTTTTATGATGTAATTTGGCCTGTTAATAAATGCCAGTTGTTGACGTTATGTTTGTCACAATTTACAATTTCATAATTGTGAGGCATCTCCCAAACTTCTGTCAAGTTTTTCCATTACGTTTTTAACACTGACTATGACACTGCAATGGCAAGACCACCAAATAAAGACATTTCTTTTGATAGTTTTCTAACCTTTTTGGGAACAACCTTTTTTACACCATGTAAATCTCCGAAAAATTTGACAATTTTGTTTTTGACAATTTGCGTTTTTTTTGCACTCAAGTGTACATTTCGTCTGTAAATTCTAGTGTGATAATAATAAAAATGTAAATAACTTTGAGGAATTAAAGTCACAATTTCTATTGCTGCTATAATAAAAACAAAACGATTCAAAAAAAAATTATATTAAAAAAGTAAGTACATAAACAATGTATTTATTACTGCGTGTCACACAGTAGAGCCACTCCACGAAGAACCCAATGTTCAGGGGGTTTAACAGTTTGCAGATACAAACTCGTTATATAATTCAAATCAGTCCTTCGCATCTTTTTGTAAACAGGACACTGAAAAAAAAAAATTACAAAACCGTTGCAAATTCTCACAGTTTTACATACGACATAAAGATTGGTCGTTTTCAACTCTGTTCCATATGTTGCAAAAATGTGTACAACCGGAATCATAGTATACAAAACTTTATTAATAGACTCATTAAGACGCGCATTTCTGCGGTCCCAACCGGCACCATCAAGAAACAATCCATGAACGTAAACTCCTTCCTAAAACAGGATACTCTTAATCGTATCCATAAACTTGCAAATTTGTTTTACCAAAGGAGGTTGCAAAATCTCCTCTTTTAAGTTCTTTAACACCACATTTTGCAACTTCACTTGATCCAAAGCCCAGCCTTTATGGGCTCGTGCAACTTCCTGCTTCATTGCAGTCAAAAATCCTATTTTTTTACTTTAGAATAAATGGTTGCACGTCAAATTTATACCTTGAGGATTGAAAAATCCAGCCATCCAAAAAGTCAAAGGTCTGCCACCGAAACACCAAGTGCTAAATTGGGCATTTCGCTCCAACAACTCTGTGAACCAAAAGCCAAGTGTGTTGGCAGTCCACGAGCCTCTTCTCCATACAAATGGCACACGAGCATCGTAAATGTTGTCGAGGGCGTCCCGTAACGACTATTCTCATTTAAAATATCAAAATTAGAGATTTTTTTCAATTTTATTACCTCATTCATTATAATAATCCCTTCAATGGCGAGTAACAAGTCTTTCAGTGTCGTCCGAACATTCGTGATGACTTTCTGCATTCGATCAATCTCTTGTCGCAAAAATATATTCAAAGGATTCAAAATTCCCATAATTCGTAGTCTTTCTTTCACTTCGTAGGGATCGTAATTCGATGGAAGCTTCTCTAACATTTCTTTTGCTTGTCTTGTCACCGCATCTTCTCTAGTTTCACCACCACCAGCTCCAGCCTCCTTAGGCTGAATAGAAACCATGGTATAAAACATGCTTGCAATCGTGTTTGTTTGATAACTACAAAATAATTTTATCAACATGTCGCATCACATAAATAATCAATACGTAATATCAGCATTCGGATGAAGTCCATAGACTTGTGGAGGATCACTCGTAGCAAAAGTCTCAATATGGGTCACATATTCTGACACATTTTTAAATCTCACAATTTTGTAACCTTCATAAAACATAAAATCGTCGTGGAACATTTCATCATGAAACCACACTTTGCAAAACGTGTTCAAAAGTCGTTTATCAAAATCGTCGGTGACTCGACCCCCATAGTGGACTTCCCCTAGCATGTATCTTAAAATTTTTATTCTAATGCAAATACGACTCTTTATTTAGCAATCAAACCTGACAGTGGGCCAACTCACTCCCCGTTTGGGATCTAAATCATCCAAATGATTTTGAACAAACAAACAACTAGCCAACCAATCAGCTGAATTAAACTCGTATGGTATATTCCAACCAAGTGGTCCGTATTTTCGCCTTTCTTGCACCACTGTGTGCAAAAATGAAATAGCATACACTAAAGGAATGTACTGCCAAGCGTCGGAATAATCCAACATGTCTTGATTCATTGAAGTGTAAGTGCGTTGTAATCCAGCTTTGACTCCAGAAGGAGCCTCATTTGTGAATTTGATGCAAATTTGGAGCAAACTAATCGGGAAACTTTCATGCACTTCGGTCGTAATCCACAATCTAAAGTCCTGATGGTACGTACCGACCCCTTTCTCCAATTCCATAAACTGCATCAGGACCTCATTCATGTAGTCCAGCGAGAGGTGGCAGTTTTGTAACAAAGCCCAAAAACCCTACAAATTTAAAAATATTTGGCCATTTCTCTGTAAACTGGGCAACTCGTCTCAAGCCGATATAATATAAAAAGTATAGGTTATTATGTATATGTAAAAACGTTTTTATAATGATCAAAAAACAGTCCCCTGTCGTGTCACCTATACAATATAGTTGGTTCAAGTTAAATAAATTAAAACAATAACTTTAAGAATCAATCAAACTATTTGATTAATTGAACAATATTACATGATTACTAATGGGACTTGCTTATTTTTTATTTCTTTACAAATTTAAAGTATTAAATTAAAGTTTGTCTCAGCATTTTATAAACAGTCCCCCTGTCTACAGCTTAAACTATTGCGTTAATGCGTGTAACGTAATGTAAACGACCTACACGAGCGTCGTTGCCTGATATTATTTTAATTTCTTTTTATCTATTTTCTTTACATGTTAGAAAATTTATTTTGTTATAATAGATATTAGTTATGTACCTACAGCAAATTAACATAACTTAATTATATTTTGAGCTACCTTCTAATGAAATCAAATTAAACAGTCCCTTGGCAAACAGTCCCCTGCACCATAATGGGCCAGAGGACTGTTTACGATTGCAGGGGACTGTCTTTATATATGTTTGTTGTTGTTTTAGATATTGTTTGAGCATGACACTAAAAAAAAAACTCACTAAAGAAGAGATTTTACGAAAATGAGCGAAAGAGATATGAGCGCAACAAAAACGATCCGCAAAAAAGGGAAACACTTAGGGAGAAAGAACGTCTTAAATATCTTAAAAAAAAGAAAAGGGCACTAGGAAGCTTGTTAAAGACATGACTCCACGARAACACCGAGAAGCAAAAAWGAAGTRAAGAGAGTACTGCAAAAAGTACCGCAATGAGAAAAAAGTATTAAGAAATGTAACAAACTCGGAAGTATCAACTCAACTAGCAATACCTGAAGTTGTTGAATTAATTCTAAAAAAAAATAATAGAGAAAAGATGTTGAGATATAAAATAAAAAAGAAGAAAGATGAAGAAATTAAAGATCTGAAGAAAAAACTATTGAAATACAAGAAACGCCTGTCGAGATTAAAGAATAATGAAAATGCTAAGCCTAAAGATATATTGAAAACAAGGTTACAGAAAATGGCAGATACTCCAGAATCTAGAAAAGATCTAGTTAAAAAGGCACTATTTGGTGAGGCATTAAAGGAGCAATTAAAAGAGAATTTTTCCGAGATGAAAACAATAAAAGAAAAAAAGACTTTTAACCAAAGTAATAACAGGAAAGCACGTTGGCGAATGAAAGACGCAGGGGTGATAACTTATAAGAGAGTGAAAAATGCAAAATGGTTAGAAAAAACAAAGTTTCAAATGAATGTGCTAGAGCTGTTGTGGATTTTTATGAAGATGATTCTAACAGTAGACAAGGTGCAGGAAAGAAAGAATTTATTACTAGAAAACAAGTACGGAAACAAAAACGATACAGATGAAGAAGACGGTGAAATTCGTGTCACATTATCTAAAGCTCTCCGATAATAAAGGTCAAACATTTAGATTTGATCAAGAGGATGTAGCAGATATAACAATGGATCAGGTGATAAAAAACTCCCTAATCCAAATATACTTTTAAAACGGAATAGGGTATTCTACAAATTTGATTCACCTGTAAATGTTTTTGAAAAACGATAAGCTCTAATTTAAGTAACCTTTGATTCTATTTTTTCTTTAACTATTCGTGCTTTATTTATGTGATAACTACTTTTCTTTAATTACAATAACTGGTTCAATTCTAAAAATAAAAAAGGTTTTGCTACTAAAACACTGTTTTTCATTTAAATAAACAGTCCCCTGCCTTAGGTAACAGCCCCTGTACAAAATGCTCAATATTTCCTAAGATAATGAAAATATTAAAGATTTATCTGCTGTTTATTATTAACCAGGTAGATACCTATTCCATTAGTAAGATTTTTTTAATATACTATAAGAACAAAAGTGGTATAGACACTTTCTTAGACCGAGTTGTCTAGTTTACAGAGAAGCGCCCATTTACGATTTTAGCCCTCACATGATGGTCCATATCTTTAAGTCGGTCCGAAAGATGGCATAATAACCGCTACCACCATCCAATAATATTAAAAAAAAAATGTGGACACACTAGTGAGAGTAGTTTATAGTGCTGATTCTAGCTCACTCAGGATACAAGTTTTTTTTATGTCTCAATCAAAACGCTAGTTTTTAATTTGGTTTTTGATTCATGCAAAGAAGCGGTATTTTTGGTTGAGCTAGAAGTCCCAAGCGGGGAAATAAATCATGAAAAATATTTATTTGGTATGTAGTTCAAAGCAAGCTAAAAAACTTGTGCAAATGAAAAACTAGGTTTTTGTTTGTTTTTACTCGTGAGAAAGTTGTTAGAAAAAAGTGAATTGGATTCAAACCTCGGACATAGCTTGCGTCATCAGTTTCCTCGCGTGTACTTCCTGACCTTGCCCCATCGAAATCGATTTAACCTTAGTTTCGAGCCTTTTAGCCAACTGTTCAATATACGGAGTCGGATCTGACCCAATACTCAAAAAACAAATCATCGGTGTCAACCCTCGAGATTCATAATACAACGTTTCCAAATTCAAAACGACTGGTTCTGCAAATTTCGGACCCAAAGAACTGGCTAAGTATTTGGTTGCTTGAGTTATTGTTCGATCTGGACACCAAGCTCTAGAAAAATTGTTTGTTATTGTGGCCAAAACAAATTGATATTAAACCGTATCAGTAGCAATTTTCTGAAAGTATCCAAATTGTTATATCCATCAGGTACCACAGCTTCTTCTGGGGCATTTTTATCAAACCAATGTTTCCAGAGTTTATCATTTGCTGTTATTTGCTGGACGATGTATTGAAAGTGGCGAAGTTTCGACAATTCGACCAAATTCAACCATGTCATATCTGTGATCCATTTGGCGGGTTTAGGAGGACATGTGTTGAGGTCCAATGCGGCGCCCCCTTTTATAAAATTTTGGAATTCCTCATGTGTTATGTGCTCTCGCTCCAAGTCGATTTTCAGACACATGAGAAGCACAAACATGTACTTGTGAATCTCATAAAGACCACGTGACTTGTATTTGAATATCTCGAAAGTCAAATAGTCGATAATAAAAACAATTCTTTTTGACGTGATATTACTTTTCTCAGATCTATACATAGATAAATCGAATCGTTCCAAAAATTGGACTAGAGACGTTTGGTACATATTATTGACCATTGCCATACTGACCACCAAGAAGTACAAAACACTACCTCTAGTGGCCACAGGCCGGAATTCTTCTCTTGCTGCATTAATCTTAATTTCGGTTTCTTTAGCAATTGCTAGTTTTTCTCTAATTTCACTCGCTGTATTTCTCGTAATATTCAACACATCAA
The DNA here is from genome assembly GCF_015345945.1 of Tribolium madens. Classification (NCBI taxonomy): domain Eukaryota; kingdom Metazoa; phylum Arthropoda; class Insecta; order Coleoptera; family Tenebrionidae; genus Tribolium; species Tribolium madens. Next base: position 5,296,826 of record NW_025400975.1, read on the forward strand.
TGACTGTAGGATCATCCAAGAGTGATCCTTGCACCGTTGTTAATTTATACAATAAATTAGCTTCCAATTCTTGCATTTTTCGTCGATTAGCAGTAGCATCTCGCATAAGGTTTGTTCTTTCCGCTTCCAGTTCTTTCTTCTCTGTTAAAATCACTCGGCCCAAAAGCTGATCTTCCAAACCTTTCATTGTGACCGTAAAATCGATGACGGAAGTTCGTGCAAAAATTTCTGGAGTGTAGGAAGGATTAGCAAGCTTGGTTGTGATATACATTCGGAAATCTTGATGAACATCTACTTCTTTGTCCCCAACTTTAACTTTATACGTAGTTCCGACTTTGATGTGATTTTTTTCCAGCACGTTATCCAAGACGGGATCCAACTCTTCATTTATGTCTTCAACAATCATGGGATAACCTAAAGAAACAGCGTCTTCGATATGATTTCGGAAATATTTGTGGTTGAGTGAAGTGACAAGTAAATGATTTTCCTTTTCTTTTGCCTTAATCCAGTATTTTCCCTGACTTTGAGGGTCAATCAGTAGGGGAAATCGTGACGCAGATGTGACTATAATCCCGTTTTGTATCGATAGCTCGTCAGTGGGCAAGCCTTGCAAATTCCATTCTCCTATCTAAAAAAATCATAAGACAATTTAATTCAAATTTAGAAATACTGAAAATTACAGTTGCCGTATCCGTAAGACTGTCTATAATATTCAAACTCATCGTGACTGGAATTTTACGTTTTAACACAGCTTCGAGTAAAAATTTCTGCATATTTGTTCTATATTCTTGATTAAAAGGCCCCGAGTAGCTGAGAAAACCGACCAAAAGAACCACATCTCCGATTAATCGATCCGTTTCAGCCTTAAACTGAGCTAGTTGTTCCGTCCATCGGACTCTTTCACCAGCTAAACCGTCTATAAGGGCAGTAGCCGAGTCCATTTTATTTTTGACTTTCATCGCATCATCAAAAACTTCCTACAATTTGACCGGTTTTAAAAACGATTTATTGTAAAAAGTGACTAACTTGTTTATGCTTCATTGCTTCTTCGTATTGAATCTGACACTGACGCACTTCTTCTTCTTTTTCGGCCAACAGTTCCATAGCACTGGCTAATTCAGCCTGGGCTCTATCCAGTTTAGCTTGCTGGATAGCCAGGTTAGCCTGTGGTGTTCAAATTTAGAAAGTGTTGTAAAGAGAGGTAATTTTTTTTTACTTTCAATGGCAAAACTTCTCGGTTAACTTCAAAGAACGCCGCCATCGCAATAGTCCAAGAAATGAGACCGGCAACGTTACCACAAGCCGTTTTAGCATTCTCATATGTGTACAAAGGAAAACCAAAGTAAGGTTGAAGCAAATCAACAATTTCTGCATTGATTGTGTCTTTGGGGTATTCTTGCAACTTATTCAAAAATTTCGTGTCAGCCATCACCTAAACAAAAATTTTATTTTTAGGTTTTTCCAAACCTAAACAACCTTAAGTGATTCAGTCCATGACGAAATTAAGAATCCTTTTTCAGGATCGGCCTTAACAGGTTCAAGTTTTCTCTTGAAATAAATCAATACACAATCCATGATAAGCGTAATGAGATAAGGCGGTTTGCCCAATTTTCTGACTGTAGCAATATCAGCAGCTTTGATAGTCTACAAAAAAAATTGAATTTTCCTTTAAGTTTGATTGAAATGTACCAAAAGGGCGGCTTCAGCCGCATCTAAAGCCGGTTTAGCTGCCATTAATTTACTTTCAGCTTCTTGTTGATCAACACTGATAATGGCTACAAGTTTTTCCGCCTTATCTTTCACAATCGTTGCCTCTTCCTTAATTTTATTCGTAATTTCCGACGCTGCTAAAACCTCTTCCAAGACTTTCTCAGCTGCGTCAGTTGCAACTTTCATTTCTTGTTCTTTAATAATCAATTCCTTCTTCAATTCGTCGACATTTTGTTGAGCTTCCACTAATTTTGTCAAACCGGTACGCATCCTCGCATCCATTTCACCAATATTGGCCAGTTTTTTAACATAAACTGTTTTGTACGTCTCAAGGAACGATATAAACGTTTTTGGTGTGACATAAGTCCTTCGCCGGAACCTAAACAAAATTGATTAAATTTTGCTCGAGGATCTACAAAACCCAACTTTTCAAAGTAGCTGTTGCAAGTCAGTGCAACATAATCTTGGATTTCGCCCATAACATAAATCAATTCTTTTTTGGTATCGGGTGTTGCAACTACTTGGAATTTGTTGAGGAAGTGTTCTGACACTTCGATTAGGGCATCTCGTGGCCATCTGAAAAACCAGTCAATTGTGCAACCCGATATTAATCCGGGGAATTTCAAAGCACGACTTCTAAATTTTTCTCCAACCTATAGAACAAAGAGTAGAACGGGAAAACCACATTTAGAGACACTCACAGGTGAGAAACATAAAACAACGTGTAAATTAGATCGAGCCCTACTTATGAAAAAGTCGTATAAATTGTCACCGGTTGGTGCTCTTTTTGGTTGAACTTTTTTCATAACAGGAATTAAGTCGGATGTTATTTCGTCGATTTCGTCTTTAGCAAACAGATTTGCAATTTCACCTGAGCTCAAAATGTTGTTAAGACTTTCCAAAAATGTCTCATCTTTGATTTCATTATCGGTAAATATGAAGGAAATTCCTTTCCCTTCTAATCCTGCAACGCGATAAAGATATTTCATGTCTTCCATTAAATTACCAACATTGTAGGTTCTACAATTCAAAATTGTATTTCCTTGATTAGAATTTAAATTTAGTACCGAGTTAATTGAATTTGAAATGTTTTGTAATTTGCAATAAAAGAGGAAAGTCTAGTAAGACTCTGCTTTCCGGAACCTCCAACACCGACCAATAGCGCGTTTCCACGTGCCGATCTAATTATCCTCGAAATGATCATTAGATGAACCATTGCGTCATGGAAAAACACCAAGTCCATAGCAGCACCTCTTATTTGCTCATTGTATTGATCCACGAAAGCTAATTTGACTCAATGAAGAAAAGTACTTTGAAATAGTGCACTACATACAAAACAATTTTTCTTTCAAAAATTCCCAACTTGGGATCTCTTCATATATTTTTGGAGCATCAAAACAAAAATCTTCAGGCTCGTCACCTGTTGCTTCTGGTGGTTCTCGCAGAAAATCAACCCAGTACGTTACATCTTCGGTATACTCGTCGTAAACATCGTCCAACTCCTTTTTGACTTGGTTTTTGAGTAGGTGGAGGAACCAGTCTCTTTCTTTAGCTTTTGTAAACCTTTCAAAAAATCATGATTTGGTGTTGGTTGTTATCTAGAGATATTTACCGATCTGATATAACTCTGCAACATTCATGTTGCCACAATTTGAGCAATGATGAAACAGTTTGACATTCTAGACGTTGCACTGTTAAGATTCCTTGCCATATTCTTGAAAGATCTCTCAAGTTAAATACGTAATGAAATTTGGCCGGCGTTGGCAACATTTTGATTTTGGTGTGTTGCCAAATATTACGAGTCAATGGGATAAGTCTGGGGACAAAGTCGACAATTTCTTGGTTGAATCTCTCGATGCAGAAGTAACCGCAAGCAATTTGGCCTAACAGATTTTAAATCATTTATTTTGTAACTGGTTTTGGTTACTTCCACCGAAACGTGACATGATTTCCAACATATATGAAAAGTCATTAAAAAAACTCTTCTTCTACACCTTTTTCAAGTGTAATTCAGAAACCATCACATGTAATTCAGATTAGTCAATTTAGTTTCAGAAAGCGTAAATTGAAATTTAGATTAGTCAATTGTCTTTCAGAAAATGTTAATTGTAATTCAGAAGAGTAAAATGAGTTTCAGAAAACGTGAGATGTAATTCAGATTAGTTAATTTAATTTCAGAAAGCATAAATTGGAATTCAGATTAGTCAATTGTATTTCATAAAGTAATAATTGTAATTCAGAAACCATTACATGTAATTCAGAACAGTAAATAAATTCAATTTCATGTTACATGTAATCCAGAAAATATCAATTGTAATTCAGATGAGTAACTTTCTGTTATCTCAAAATGAAGTTTACACATAAACACGAGTTATTTTATTTTCAGAATTAAAGAATTACATAAACTTGCCATTTTGCAAAATAAATAAGATATTTTATTTTCAAAGGAATTTTGGTAATGTAATTCAAAGGAATTTTGGTAATTTTTAAATGAAAATAACGAAATTCTGAATTACAATTGACAAATTCTCAATTACAAATGACAAACTCTGAATTATAACTAACACTTTCTGAAATATAATTGACTAACCTGAATTTCAATTTACGCTTTCTGAAGTTAAATTAATTAATCTGAATTACGTCTGATGGTTTCTGAAATTCAGTTTACGGTTCTGAATTACAATTAATACTTTCTGAAATACAATTGACTAATCTAAATTACAATTAAAGTTTTCTGAAATATATCTTACGCTTTCTGAACTACACTTGAAAAAGGTGTAGTTTAAATCCTACTTCTTCTTAAAGTATTTCAAGATTATTTGTTATTGTTTTTCAACAATAGATTTATGTATAAAAAGTAAAAAACTCCTGTTCACGTTTCGCGTGGAAATTGACAGTCCTTTAAATGTCTTACTGAAAATAACGTCCATGGCTTTGTTACTCGGAAGAGTGCAATTAAAAACACAAAATTGTCTTTTAAGACGATGCGGAATATCATTTCGTCCACCTCCAGGGTGTATCATAGCCGCGAGAAACATAACATCGACAATTGATGAAAAATCGCCCGGTTTATCCAAACTGTAAAAACCCCCACATTCCATGGCTTGACGCACGATTTCGTTAGTTATTTGGTCTCCCCAGTCGTTAATAACGGGCATATTTATATCGTCAATAAATATTGTCAAAGTTTTACCAGCAGGAGGACCATAAGTTGTCCCCACTCTTTTGTCAACATACGACTCAATAATTCGCTAGATTAATTAAAAATTTCATTTCTAGTCACTTCAAAAATTTTTAATTACCTGAACCATATTTGGTGTGGTCGCAGAAGAGAAATTAAAACATTTGCTCAGTTTATATTCAGGATCGAAGGTTTGAGTGTAGCCTTTTATCATGACTGTTTTAGCAGTACCTTGCTCTCCTAAAATTTGTATAAAATATTTGATGTTTTTTTTGTAATTTTGACAAAATTACCAATTAATAGGACGGCTTTATTTTGCTTTGCCACAGTGTCGATTAAAAATGCAGTTCGAACATTGTCAATATTTGGTACTAAAATATTAATAAATTCCAAAACGCTATCAGTGGGGTAAATAAATTCTTCGACTCTTTCAGACCAGTGTTGCCAAGTTCCCGTTTTGGGATTGACAACATACTCGAAAATTGTCTCGTTTTCACTACATTTTGGCCAATCGAGTTTCGAAGGATGAGTTACAACAAATTGTTCCATTTTTGCTCTGTCTTCCAATTCCAAAACGGCCCCAACTGACCACATCATGGAAAACAAAACTAAACGTTCCAATTGCTTATCAGTCCATACTTCTACCAAAAAACATTTGTATTAATTGTATTAAATCAGGAGATTTACTTGTATCGTCTCCTGTATCTAAAATTCCAGCCAAAACATCATAACACTGCCTAATATACAAAGCTTCAGTAATTTTCATTTTTGCCTTAAGTTTAACTTGTACAAAGGAATGGAGTTCTTCATAAATTTTACCAAAAACAGTTCTACAAACATCACCCTCTTGCTGAGTTCTTGTTTTCAACCAAGCCTAGAAATTATTACAATTTTGTACTCGTAGTTTCACATTTGTTTATTTTACTTCCAAAATTGGGCTCCAAGGAAGTACAGATGAACTCATAAAGACCATACCCATACGAGATACGGTAGCTGGACTAGCATTATCAACGTTATCAGGTTCAAAAACCAATTTTGCATTAGGTGCCATGACAATGCGATCACCATTAGCCAATGTCAAAGTTTTATTATCGTCTAACACAGAATTGAGATTTTCGATCCAGACTGCGTCTACTGGACCATCCAAGACCAACCTAGTCAAACATTTTTTAGTAGCGGATTCCCAAGTATATCAATTTTTGCCCCTTTTCCAAAATGCACAAAATAAAATGTGTTGAAGTGTTTTTGGAAAGTTTCGAGTAGTGTGTTCAAAAATGCAAAATATTCATACCAAACATGATCATGTTTCTTAATTTTCAAAGTTCTTCTCCACAAAGTCGAGAAAATACCATCAGTCCAATCGTTTGTTGCAACGTCTAATCGTCCAAACATTTGGGGCGCTGTTATAGCCTTCATACATTTTGTAAATTTTTAGTTTCATTAACTCAACACTTACCTTAGGATTCATCCTCATTTCTTTATGAGGCAGCCCAGTTTCAGTCATTGATTTCATCAAACAATGCATACATTTTGTTTTACCAGCACCTGTGGGTCCTATAAAACAAAGTATAAAAACAAGTTTTTTTTTGAAATAATTATTTTACCCAAAACCATAAGTCCATGTCTTACTAATGAGGTTTCATAAAGCTGAATTACTTTCAAGTTCCATGGAGGATAATTAATGACTCCCATTTCAGCAGTCTGATTAGTTATAGCTTTTTGTAAGTCTTTCCAAGAGTGTGTAGATAATTTAATTCCGGGGAACATATCCTCAATCAAAGAGAGGAAAAGAGGTTCATCCTCGTCTATCAATTTGCTCAAATTCATGTCCCTAAAGAAAATAACCCAAATTATGTCGATTTAAGGAGTTTCAAAGTACCTCAAAACTCTCATAACAATTGTCTCTTCCGTATCACTGGGATGCGACCTTTTCTGGGCCCCTAGTGTTCTCAAAACCGACAAAATGTTCCGTAGTCCAAAGTCATAATGCACCTGTTTCGATAATTGTTCCTCACACAATTGATAAAGCGTGAAGAACTTTCGTGCTAAAATAATATTATCTTTGAAACCACAAGACGCCAGCTTGACTCGAATTATAATTTGCCGGTCTGGAACCATCATTGCAACACTGCGAAACATAATTTTTAAATTTTCGGGTAATTCCTGTCTTCCGGCATAACCCGGATTCATTGTAAGGAAAATACCAAACTCGATATTCATCGAAACGGTGTCACCATCCCTGAAATTATCAATCAATTCCGAAGAATTTTTTCTGTATTTCTTTACATAAAAATAAACGTGGGTTTTCGTTCTTTTCTTGCCATCAAAACAATGTAAATTTGTTGAGCCGCTACTGACAACACCGGTAATTCAATTCGGTTGAACTCATCAAAACAGCCCCAAGTTCCAGACTGGGCTAAACCCTAAATACGCAAAATAATTTTATTTTAATTTTTTACTCGAAATTTTACTTTAAAAATGCGGCCGAGGCCTCGAAAATCCATCTGATCGGAACAATTAAAGACGACAACGAATTTTCCTAAAGTTCTTCCCATGTCTTTGGTGGTCTCGGTTTTACCGGTTCCTGCCGGTCCCGCGGGAGCTCCTCCCATATTAATCCCTAGAAATTTCTTAAAAATTTGATGTGAAAAAAATGATTCGTACAAATTGCTTGAGCCAGAGTGATGTAACACCTGTCAGTCAATGGTGTGATACATAGACGTTCAGTAATCCCCAAATATTCGTTTTGGTACAAAAATATCACATCGGTTATCCTAACAGTCACATCGTCATTTTCTTCGTTGTAGTAAAACCGACTCTGTTGTTGCCACTCAAAATCTAGCAAATTTTTCACTTTTAACTTGCAAATTGTATCAAAAATGTCTCTAAAATAATTTCTTTCACTCGCAAGTTTTTAAAACTTTTCCCTAAACCTCTGATGGACATGAATCGTGACCATAGTCTCAAACCTCGTCCGTTCCCTTTTTGATAAATCTTTCGACGTGAGATCAATAAGTGCGTTTAAAAGATCCAGAAATCTTGCATTGGTCACTTTCATGATAAACCGATCAACTCTGGCTTTCCTGATCGCAATTTCGGCTTCTTTGGTCCACAAAATTTGGATACCGACAAGACCAGCCTTTGGAGAAAATATTTATTTCACATAACAATAAAAAAACATACTTGAGCACAAAACGGTATAAATCCTTGGATAAAATCGTAGTCTGGATCGTTCAAAAGTTGTGCTTGTGAGGCAATTACAGATTTCACAGTTTCTCTAACCATTTCCAAAAGACTATTTAACCAAATTTCGACACCTCCAACACACTGAACCGGTTTTTCGAAATTTACCGATTCACCTAAATCTGATAACATGGCGACTATATAATCGGGTTTTTTCGGGTCAAATGCCACTTTATAGACTGCATCGAAAAGACTTGGCAAATGTGACTGAATCGAAGTTGGATCTGAGCTTTGACCCAAAATTTCCAACAAAACTGGATCCGAAATGAAGAAAAAACGTGGAAAACACAATCTTTTCGATTCTAAAAGTATTACAACAGCGGTTTTACCAGCAAATTTCAATTTGAAAAATACCCAAATATCCAGTCAAGCTCTTTTGGCATGTTTCAAGTTGTTCTAAAAGATGGGGAAGTAACTGTCCCATTGTTTCGTCTCCGGTGCAACATTCGACTGCATTTGGGAGTTCGTGTGCTCTTGTCATTATTTTGACCCATGATTTATCAATGTTCTTTAAATTTAATTTCAAAATTTTGAAATTCGAAAATTGAAACGACTTACATTGAATCTTTTAGCTTCACCCGGAAGCTGCTTAGCAATGTCGCCACCAACAAACACAGCTTCTAAATACACCCACAAATTTTGCACAATAAGCCACTTTTCCAAAATTTCGGACGTGTTGACCAACTTATGGACCCAGGTTTGGATGTCTTTTTTGAACGGTGCGTTATATCTAAAATAACAATGATTTAGAAAAGCAACAACTTAATAATTTCCTAGATGTATAAACAAAAAAAGTGTTTATTTAAACAAATAAACTTGTAATAAGCTTCTTCTTTTTTGGAATTTGCTATTTAGTTATTGTAAAATTTTTTGGCTTAGGTACCTGTTGCTGAGAAGAGAATTCATTATCATTAAACTATCTTCAAGTGCCATAATTATCTCCCCAGTTTCAGTACCTTTCAAGAGGAGTTCTCCTCGAGCTTTAAACTGTGAGAAAGATAACTCCACCACTGACCAATCCGCAATTACTTGCTTCAATTTCGCTTCAATATCTTTCTCTTTGACGGCACTTATACAAATATCTTCCACTTCATCTTTAAATTGTAGCAATGGAGCTTCCATTACGCTTCGTAATGTAAAAGTCGGCGAATCAATATCAAAAGTATAACCAGTCGTTTGTGCTATACGTTTCCAATGTCTGTCTTTCATAGCCTTGTTGGCCATAAGTTCCAATAAAGGACAAGTTTCTGAAAAATCGTCGATTTTCTTCTTCAAATCTAGATAAGCAGGCCAGTCTCTCATAGCCTTGGGAAGCTTTCGACACCTTTAAACAATATTGTACGTTCGGGGAAAAACACAAACCGTTTTGATACCTGTTTTGGAATTCAGTGAGTTCAGCAAAAATCGTTTCAGTGTCAACATCGGTCCACAAAATATCAAAATAACCATCAATACTGTGATTAACGGCCAAATACAAGCCGTACAATTTATTCAACAAATTAAACTCCTTTTTGCGCTTATGCAAAATGGGATAATCGTTGACTTCTAACCCGAAAAGTTTTTCACCACTACTATACATTTCAAATTTTCGCCAAAGCTCATCGAATCGGTCTTGAAAAGCAAGGACTCGGTCGCTTGCTTCACGAGCCGATAATCCAGGAATCATAGGGCCATTCAGTTCGAAATCTCTATCAAAAGCCTCCACTTCTTCTCTGAAATTCGAAACTCCTTCTGTTAATTCTTGTAAGAGAGGGCCTTGTACGTTACAGATGTTTTCTTGCACCGATTTTGCCTAAAATTGAAATGACTTTTTTGTTCCAATCTGGATTAAAACATACATGGACGACCATATTTTGGAAATTGAATCTGAGAGATTCAACCCTATCCATGTCCTCTTTCGGAATATCAATTTTGTATTTGCTGAAAATGTTATAGGCTTCTTCCATAGTAATAAGGTCTAAATCAATTTCGATGAAGTTTTCTCTGATTAACTCCAAACATGCCATTGCCAGTCTTAGAAAAACAAATTAGGAATGTAGGATTTTATCATTTGACAATTTTTACCGACAATCATCTAGATCTTTAATTGGTTTACCCAAAACTTTCTCTCTATTCTTTATAAAATCGACTAATTCGAGCAATTTGGCTCTGTAACGTTTAGCAAGATTTTTGCCCAAAATGTGTTTCCACGCGTCAGACTCCACAAGCAGAGCCAATTTAAATTTCTCTGTAAATTTTCGTCAAAACTAAATTTAGGCAATTATGAAACAATACCCATATCGACTTGTATCGAATCAACATTATGACTATCGGGCAATTCTCTGATTTTGTCCCCTCTATTTTCAAACTCTTGAAACTTTTCGGCAATTTCCACAGTGAGAGGATTCTTCTCGCAAAACGCCTCAATTTCATTAACTCGTCCTTCGGCCCATAGATACGAATAATCCAAATATTGCTACGAATAATTTTCTTTAAGAAATCATACAACTCTTGAAGCTACCTGTAATAATTTTGCAACGTCTGGCTTCAACAAAAACATGACACCTTGCAGACTCATGAAAATTCTGATTATTTCCTTATTTTCGGACACGATTTTGTAATAGTTTCGGTCGGGGGGAGGAGTTTTAGCGATTATTTTTACAATCTCCTTAAACTTTAATGGTTTGTCTCGTCGAGGTTTCTTCTTAGTGCCACGTTGTCCCCACATACACACAAACGACATGGTGTAGAGGAGTTTATTGATGACTTGGGTAAAATAATTCTGAATTTCGTCCAAAGTTGGGTTAATTACTATAATAGGAATTTGCAGTTCCATGTATGTTTTCATTATTGGGGAATGAGTTGCGGTACTATCGTCTCGCAAACTATTGAAATAATTATTCCAAACTAATCACATTTTTACCAAAAACATATCAAACCTTGCAGTCCGCTTCTTAATCTGTTCCAAAGACAATTTAACACATTTGACTAAAGCCTCGCTTAGTTTCATGTTAAAGAAAGCAAAGAGTTCCAAACAGTCATTGTGAATGGTGTTGAGGTCCAAAGGAATATTCCGATCAATTTCCTTAAAAGCTGAAAAAAGTCCGGTTAATTCATCCGGAGTTGTTCTGGAGGAAAGCACCTGCTTCCGGTGAGACATTCAAACGTGATGCTGACCCAACTGGTTTCATAGCTTTATCAGCATCCAGCCAATCGTATTTTTTCTCTTGCAGTTCCGGTTGTTCTATAACACTCAAAAACTTCTCAATCAAATCTATAACAGCTCGTTCTGCCGTCGACGATTTCAGTTCAATTTCCTTCACTAGAGAAACAAAGTCAACTTTTTAGTCTAGTAGAACACTAGTGGTACCTCCTTGATCCATAAACTTTTTATTTTGTTCCAAAAACTCGTTAGGCATGAGGGCTACATTTGGCAAATAGACAAGCGAAGTGGCGGCAATTGCGTCAAGGACTTCGTCTATTCTGGCTTCTTTCATGTCTTTGACTTCTTTGACAAACATTTCAATGTAATCCAAGACATTGTTGACTTCTTCGCAATATTCGGGTATTTTGGTTGAAGTCCAAGTTATTACGGAAAAGCCCGGTCTAAATGCATCTTCCATCTTTATCAATTGCATGCGAATTAGAGGGATAAAAAGAGGGGGAATGGTACTTCGAATCTTGTCATTTCGTTCAACTAAACCTTTGATCACTTCGTACGAATTTAGGATTTTTTCTTTACAGAAAACGAGGACTTGGCCAACATCCGGAACAGCTAAGTTTTTAATTAATATAAAAGTTTATTAATTAAGATTTTTACCAAGATCAAGCTTATACATGTATTCCGATTCTCTAATAACTTCAGAAATGTAAGGGTGAAAATTGACTTTGTATCGTTTCGTTTTTGAGTCTCTTGTCAAAATCGGTGTATTCAGGCAAGCACGAACCTGTTGCAATTACGTTGAAAAAAATTGATAACAAGTTTAAGTTAAATACTTGTCCGGCAAATTTGTACCAAGCTTCGTGATAAATCTGTTCATAATGGACAAAAACAATAGCCAATGCATTATACAACTGGATACATTTTTGCACATTTCGGTGTCTCATAACTCTCGGTTTGGTCATAAAAATCTCCATTGACTCCTCCATCCGGCGATATAAATGCCTAATCCACATTATTCTTCCACTAACAGGTGGCATGTTTCTGGGTAACAAAGGTGACTGTCTTTCTTCATTATAACGATCGCGTAAATCTTCAAGTTCTTTCTGAAACATTTCCATTGCTTCCAAGTAACGTTCTTCCAAATGCAAACACTCCAAATTTAATTTCTCAAACCTGGATTGGTTTTTAGTGTTAAAAAATAACAAAAATAAAATTGGCACCTTTTCAGCAATCGTAATACATTGTGAACGTTTGTTTCTTTTTCCAGAGATGTGCCAACAAATTCCTCCAACTCCCATTCGGTATCAACGACGTTTTGTTTAAATTCGTTGTAGTCTTTGTCAAAATGTGGCAATCGGTGGTTTAGAGCGTCGTATTTTTGCCTCGATATGTTATCAAAGAACGTTTGGAATTTCTTCGCGAAAATATCAATGTTTTCAATTTTGCTACTTTGCAAGATTGAATATTTTGTAGTCGTTTCAAGAACATCGACAATCTTTGAAACGATATTTAATGAATGTCATTACATTGTAGTGATATTTACCTCCTCTACACGCTTTTTAAAAGTCTCAAATTTTCCAAAAACGTACATTTCGGAACATTCAAATGGGGCTTCACCTGCCTCTTTCATTTCTTCCTGAATGTGCTTGAAACATTGATAATATTTCAAATAAATGTCCAAACACACCTTCAACATGATAATTAAATTGAGTTAAATGGAATCATAAAGTTACTTTAATTTTTTCAAGTACGACTTTTTTCTTTTGATTCCAAACTGTTTTAGTTCCATTACAATTAAGATAGGACCTGCATACATTAATCATTTGATTAGAAACTTTGACTAAAAGAGCTGTAACATTTGCTGTGTTATTATAGTATCGTGAGGTCGTATAAGTCATTCGTATTGCGTGCAATAACGGGGGAATATGTTGGAGTAATTCTGTAGCTTCGCATCTATAAAGAGGATTACAAAACTTTTCCAAAGCGTATAAATATCTCATGTTGTCGGCACATTCGTTTTTTGCTTCAATGACTGCACTTTCATGTTTGGACCAAATCTGATCAAACTCATCATTTAAAAATTTTCACTAAAAGTTAACAGATTTTTACTTTCAAAAGTTTGCTTTTGCAAGCTTCCAAAAACTGGATATGGATTTTGCAGGGAGCGTCGGTGATGAATTCGACAATACTTGTAAAACGGGCGAGTTGTCTTCGCCAGTATTCAATTTCGACAAGAGGACCAACAAATTCGTTTTCTCGTCGCAGCTGTTGGTACTGAACCAGGGCCTAGACATAATGTCGAAGAAAACGAAAATAAACACAAGTATTTTTTTATTAAAAACATTTCCCCAATATAAAATACGAGTATTACGACCAAATCACGTTGTTTTAGTCGATTTTAAGCGATTTGGCTTGATTTTGAGCCCAAGAACACAAAGATCTCGTCAAAATATTCAAAAAATCACCTTGAATTAGGTGTGAATTATGTTGTTTCAGCAAATTCTTTGCAATCTTACTTATTTCAAGTGATTTCATGAAAATAAGCTGATAATTAAACACCAAACTTTGTCAGTTCCAAGAAATATAGCTAATTCTTGCGTTAGAAGCTTTATTTTATTTGAAAATCAAGAAATTTTGCAAAAGAAGCAGAAGAAATCGGCGAATTACGTTCTTAAAAGTCACTTTTTTAAAAAGATTTGAGAGATAAAATGGAGTTTGGTGCAACTACTTTTGAGAAAGATATAGTAGGTACTTTCCTCCAAAAATCGTATAGTATTTAAACAATTAAATTTAAAAAAATAACTTTAAAATTACCCTCTCCATCTGCTTGCACCAAATTCGAACAGTCGATTCTACTTGTTGCACAATTTGTCTGTTTAGAATCGCTTCAGTACGTTTTTTCTCATTTACTAAATCTCTGCGATATAAACCCCTGCTATAAGCAAAATTAACAACCATTTCAAGATCCAATTTAGTCTCTAGAAATGTAACTACATTCTCTATACACTGTATTTTTGCCTTTTACGTTTTAGAAAATCCACAAACGATTCAAAGTCTCCTTGAAAATTGTTTTTTTGTCTAAGTCCAACTTCGGTTTTTGGCAAATCACCCCAATCTTTATTGAGGTTGAATGAGGGATCTACCAATTCTCCTAGCAATTTATACGCAACAGCTACAGAATTCATATTTTCGGCTTGAATGTCAAACATTGTAAAATAAAGTGCCTAGAAATTTGATTACTAAAAATGTAAAAATCAAATTTGAAATTTTACATCGTTTATGTTTTTTAAGCTTAAGTCAACATTTGCAATCTTGTAGATTCCTATGACTTTATCCTTGACTGGTTCGTCCATTCCATCAGTAAAATAAATACGTTTCATAACTAAATCTGCCATTGCGTTTGGATTAAATCTTCCCGTTTCTAAGTTCGAATATTTTAGTAATAAAAATCAAAATTTTGTTCAAAAAAAGTACCGATTTCGTAACCGTACCCATCTTGGTAATAAACCAACATCCCAAAAATCCCATTCTTGCTTAATAGTTTGTCCAGTAGTTCGATATGAATGTCACTATCAGCTGCTGCTTCAAGAACCTCATTTGGTTCTACGTTCAAATGCATTGCTACTAAATCGCAAATATGTCGATGTGGTAATTGCAGTTCTTGAAACCTCTGAGCGCGTCTTTCTTTCGCTTTCGCCTACCAAAATTTACTCAATTTTGTCCTACAGCAAGACTTACAAATTACCAGTTTCTCTTTAAATGATTCAGCTAATGCGAAAGCAGTAGCACTTCCGGATTTCCTAGTAGCTTCTGCTGATTTTGCGATGTATTTCGCGACATTCATCAACATCTCAAGATCTTCTTGATCGCGTTCTTGCGCCATTTTCGATAATATATTAATACAACTAATTAACTAAAATACGAATTAACAAAATTTGTAAATCTGTTAAAACAGATTTTTGACGTTTGTTTGTTAGTGTTGGTTTCTTTGGTAACTTGGAAATGGGTGATCCAAAACTGTCTTAAAGTTTTCATTTAAAAATCATGGAATCCAATTTTAAAATGAGTAATAAGTAGTTTTTTTAAACCGTTAATAATGTTATATTATTATTTTTACTACAAATGTGCTTCATCATTGGCAAAACTGCATAATGGTGGTTCAAAATTATTTTGACCAATAAATTTGCTTTAACTCAGATATTTTAATTCAAAGTTTAAAAAAATAAAATATAATTAAAAAAATAATCATTTCAAAGGCAGCAATCTAATAAAAAATTGATTGATTTCCTAACAAGCACTCTTTTTACAAAAAAAAAGAACAAGAAATTTTCACCCTTAAAAAAAGCATTTTGATCACAATTTTACCAGTACGTAGCTATTTATATAAATCGAGGAATGGCTATGGAATTAGTTGTCAATTTTTAAGAATTGAATAAAAATTGCTTGGAATTATTTGGAATTATGAAAATTATGAAAATATGTTGGAATTGCGTGGAATTATTGGAATTATTTGGAAAATACTGGAATTTTTCTAGAATTGCTGGATTGTTATTATTTTTTATTCCTTTAAAAAATTTCGTTAAATTTAATGGAACTATCGGAAGTAATTTGGAATTAGAGGAAATATTTTACACATTTTTTTTAAGTTAACGGCCCCTTAAATAATGTCTAGGAGTATGCAATAATAAGATACAAATTTTTAATCAAAATTAACTCGTAAGTAAAAAATAAAAATAATTTAACGTGAAAACGTAAGCATATAAAAAAATAAGAAACGTAAGAGCGTAAAAAAGTAACATATTACGTAACAATATCAAAGTAGACAAAATATAATTTTCATCTCGCGTATAGTAGCCATTATATACCCAAATGATTAAAAAACTCGCGCTCTGCTCGTTTTATAAACTTTATCATTGTGAATAATAATAGAATAATAATTTCTTTTAATTTTATCATAAAAGTTCTCAAATTTGCATTGATTATGACATTATAAACGTACAGACGTAGAAAAATCTAATTTAGAATAAGAGGAAATATTTTGGAATTACAAGAATTTATTTGTAATTATAAGAATTAATCTAAAAACAATGAAAATACGATGGATTTTTGAAATTACTGAAATTATCTGTGTTTACTGGAATTCTTTTTTGAATCATCGGAGATAATTTCTTTTAACAATTTCATTAAATTTTTTTAAACTATCAAAATTAATTTGGAATTACAGAAATTATTTTGGAATTACGCAAATTATGTTGGAATTACAATGGAATTAAGGTGGATTACTGTAATTGCGGTAATTTTTTTTTTTAAATTACTACAATTTATTTTGAATTTGTATTTATTACAATACAATGTATTTATTCCAAAAATATATACAACAATATTATTATAATGTGTATTAGTGGTCATGCGAGAAAAAATCTGACAGGATTGGAAGCAGTTTTTTGTTCTTTTTTGTCATTTTGAATCGTTTGAGGGCACTTTTTGTACTAATATATTTTTCCTTTCCTTAAAACATTTCTCCGACTGGCTTAATGGTAAGTTCATGAATCTGAAACAACATAATTAACTTAAACAAAAACAAACAATTCTCAATTAACTTGAACATGTTCTGGGGTAGATAAAGCATAAACAACTCCATCGGCAATATCCTCAGCTTTCAAAATCGGCATTGTCTCAAACCGTGCTTTCATGTCTGGCGTTTGATCTTTTCTCAGTGTTGTCAACTCCGACTCGACCAAACCAGGACTTACACTCTAAAACAAGATGAACAAAAATTCGTTTTATTACTAAAATAATATTATCTCGTTTTCGAATTTCGGGTAAAAAAATATTCTTAAAAACGATCACACCAAACTTACAGTTATTTTAATTTTAAGGTTGAGGCTGTTCAATTCTTGCCTCAAAGTCTCAGTCAAGGCAGTAACAGCAAATTTCGACGCCCCGTAAACATTGATAACATTTCCCATACATATGGTGTGCCCCAGGACGCTGTTAATATGAATTATGTGTCCGTTTATTTTATTGGCTTTCATTACTTTGACAGCCTCTCTTGTTGCAATGCATAATCCTAGAACATTCAAATCTAAAACTGTTTTCCAGTCTTCAGTTTTTCCTTCAGTTAGAGATGCGGAAGGGCGTGATGTTCCAGCGTTGTTGATTAAAATGTGGACAGGGCCAAGGTTTTTACTCGTCCATTCAAAAACTCGCAAAATGTCTTCTTCTTTAGTAAAATCGGCTTTGATGGCGACGAGTTTTCCTCGTTTTCCTGAAAGTTTTTTGGCACGTTCTTCGACTAATTCGGAACGACGAGCCGCTCCTACAACCTGAATATTTTTTTTATATTCGGCTATTTTGAAAGTAATTAAATTACAATTAGGCCGTGCTCGACTAATTGGTCAACTATCGCAGCACCAATTCCCGAACTAGCACCACTCACTATGGCCACTTTGCCAACCCATTTTTCCATTGAGAGAACCATCGCGTTGGATTCTTCTAATGTTATTTTACAACTGAGCACAAACGAGATACTCAATTACTTAAATTGTCTATGATTAGATGTAAAGTGCTTTGTGAAATCGTGATTCAGCAATTTTCATTTTGTGTGATCATCATCGCATGATCCCAAATAGAATAGGCGAAATGTGCAATGTTTTTAATCTACCTATTTGCCCATTGACCTGCTAAAAGTAGTAAACAAACTCAAGGTAAAAATATATAAAATGAAATAAATAAATAGATAAAAAATAAATAAATAAGACTGTGTTTTATTAATAAAAAAATATAAACACTGCTTTTTATAATAATATAAAGCAAATCTGTAATTAAAACTTCATTATTCTGACTCCGTGAAAAATCATTTTTTCTATGTTTTTTAAGTCTTATCACATTTCACAATTAATTTATTAATTGATAGTTCTTGTTAAAAATGACTTTGTTTTTTTTTATCTTAAAGCTTTATCTTCAAGTTGCCATTTATTAAAATTAAACATTTTTTTTACTTAAGTTGCATAAACTCATTTTAACATTAAAAGTAAAATTAAAGATAAAATTTTTTTTCTTCTTGTAAACTCAATCCGGAAACATACCTAATTACATACTATATGTAAATTAAAACGATAAATAAAATGTTTCCTCTAGATATGTAATTTTTTTATTTAATTAATTACCATTTTTTACATTTTGGGCTCCAATTTCTCTAATAATTTCTTTCTAAGTACCTAAAAATGATGATATATGGTTCTGAAGAATCTAATAAGTAGACTATTGAAAAATTAAGACATTTATTGTGTATTTTAAAAATACTTTTTTTCGTCTTATACATAGTTAACTGTTGTAAAAAACAGAAGTGACACATTTTACAAATTTTGTGGCAAAAAAATTTGTTTACAGAATTTACCTACTCTAAAAAAAATGTAATAAAATGCTTTAGAGTTAATAAAGTCTGAAGATCGAAAAATCATAAAATTCTTCCATTATTCTCCCTTGAAATTTTTTCCTCACAGCTATATAATGCGAGTTCTGGCGCCCTGTACATACTTTTCAAAAAAATATGTAGTAGTCCATTATAAAGTACTGGAAAAATGTGATCGTTTTTAAAAAAAAAAATAATTAATGAAAATATTTTTAGTTCTTTCGAGAGTTGCTTTTTATAATTAAGGTCGGGCCACGGTTTAAGAAAATCTCATTTTTCGTCGTTGTACAAAAAAAAAACACAAGAAACATTTTTAGCCAATAAATCCAAATCTAACAAAAAATTACAAAAAAAAAGTTTTCAAATCACAATTTTACGCCTCCTAGTTAGGATACCTACCCAATTTTTACATAACGAATGGATTCAGCTCCAAAAAGTTACTTCTGATGCAAACTTTTATAGATTTATTTCTACCAGTTTCTGAGATAATTGAAAAAAAGCTTTTTTGCCCACCTTCTTCAGGTGGTTCTAGCTCCCTCAGCAAGCATTTCCCGACACAGGTGTGTAGGTACTTTTTTTCTTATCTTGACCTATAGCCTATAGTCAAATTAAAAAAAAAAGTGATCGTCAATGTCATCTCAAACATTAATAAATAATAAATGAATTATATTTTCACAACAAAATTGATTTGATTACAAATTACCAAACTTCATAATGTCAAAATAAATATTTGTACAACTAGTTTTAAAACTCATACTTTTTTCACGAATTTAGAGTTGATAATCAAGCAAATGAGTGAAAAAAAAGACCTTCAAAACATTTTTTTGCATAGTTGATAACCCCAAGAACCTCAAAGACCAAAAAGATATCAATTTGATAAATCAAATCGTAATGTATCGCCAGCTCTTTGTAACAAACTATATAGAAACTATAGCAATAACTACAGGGTGTTTACAGTCTTGGAGTTGAAAATTAACCTACTAATAGAAGAATATAAAAATACTGTAACCTAAACGAAAAACTCACACAATTGTTATTATTCAGAGTGTTATTTAACTCCAAAATATTGGTTCGCGGTTTGAGGGTCGCTGGTATGATTTCCTTGTTCAGGTAAAATTGTATTGTTGCAACATATAAAAAAATCGTATTCATGACAATGAAAAAGCAAAGTCACATCACAGTTTTGACACTGTCATCATTTGATTTGCTTTTGCTTTAGTTTTTATCAAAATTCAAAGATCTTCTGTTCAATCTCTTCCAGCAAAATGGTTTCCAATAGGTTTGATTCGTTTTTCTTAATTTTTCTCCAAATTTATGAACATGGATAGCAATAAATATTAAAATAATAAATAGGTTGTCGTGATTATGAATTACGGTGAAACAAAAGGTAATGAAATTAATGGCGCTGAAACAGCAGTTCTCAAACAAATAATATAAAATGGATTATTTCCTTTCACAACGTGAATTTTTGTTTTATATAGCGTATTAGTTTTCTTCTACAGTAAATATCATCTTATTTAAATTTCAACCTCAAGACCGTAAACACCCTGTATAGAAATCTTAATCGTGATGAAAATTCAACTCTCGCAAAAAAAATATTTTTATAAATTTAAGTACGCTCATTTACACAGGAATAATTAATTTTATGCCAAAAATTTGATATTGACGACATTTTTTTTTGAATATGATTGTAGGGAACTACCCCCAAAATCATTTTTTTTTTCGGATTATTACGCTAACGGTAAGACGCCGAACTAAAAATCAAAACAGCAGATTGTCAACATGTCAACGTCAACAAACTAACCTAAAAAACCGATTTAGTGCCGATTTCTTTATTGTAAAAATTCACTGAAGCATAAAATAAATAAAAATGGATACCGAGAAAGTGACAATGTTGCGATACAGAGGTTCAAAATTAAGCAAAGTTAAGAAAATTGACATTTTTCCTAAAATAGAAGAGACATTTAAAGAGAAGTCTTCAGTGGGTGGAACATGTAAGTCCGTCTTATTATTTTATTCCTTCCAAGTTCTTTATATTACATTAATAACCAGTTTCAGTATTCAGCTTTATCCTAATTACGTGGCTAGTTTTTTTGGAGATAAACTATTACCTTGATAGCAAATTTGTATTCAAATTTTCACCCGATACAGATTTTGACGCTAAATTAAAAATCAATGTAGATATTACTGTAGCAATGCCCTGTTCTAGTAAGTAGAAGGATACAAAATATTGAAAATTTTCTTTAATACGGATTTCTAGACCTAGGTGCTGATATATTAGACTCGACAAACCAAAACGCATACAAATTCGGCTCTTTGGAGGAGGAAGACACGTGGTTTGAGTTAGCCCCAAATCAACAAATCTATTTCGACAACAAAAAACATTTTAATTCATATCTTAGAGAAGAATACCATGCAGTTAAAGTAACGTTTTTGTGCTTATCAAGGAACGATGTTTATGTTTTAATTTTTTTAAGGATTTGTTATGGAAAAGCAGTTTTTCAACAATGTTCAGACATATGCCTGAGCGGAGTACCTATCCAAACAGGCCCCACGACGCTTGTCGCATCCACGGATCTTTAATTTTAAATAAAGTTTCAGGAAATTTCCATATAACAGCCGGCAAAAGCTTAAATCTTCCCAGAGGCCACATACACATCAGTGCGTTTATGAGTGAAAGAGATTACAATTTTAGTCACAGAATTGATAAATTTAGTTTTGGGGACCCCAGTCCTGGGATTGTTCATCCTTTGGAAGGAGATGAACTGATATCACACACTGGTAATTTCATAATCAATAAAACCAGTGTTTTTTTACTCTTTTTTTTTACAGGAATGACATTATTTAATTATTTCATTGAAGTTGTTCCCACAAATGTGAAAACATTCCTGGCTTCTGTAAACACCTACCAATACAGTGTAAAAGAATTAAACAGACCAATTGATCATGACAAAGGTAGTCATGGAATGCCAGGGATTTTTTTTAAGTATGATATGTCTGCCCTCAAAGTGACTGTGAGTCAGGAAAGGGATCATTTAGGAATGTTTCTGGCAAGGCTGTGTTCTATTATTGGGGGGATTTATGTCTGTTCAGGTTTTGTGAACAGTTTGGTACAATTCTGCTACAACTTTGCAATGTGCAACTGGTTTTCTAATCCAAATGAGAAACAAGAAGTTCAGAAAAATAATTTTAAAACAATACCAGATGTTGTACCTGTTAATTTGTGATAAAATGTATTAGGCTATAAATAAATTACTATGATTTTAATGATTAATCGATTGTCAGGTTTTGATGTTTTTATTTTATTTCAAGAAATTCAGAAAGCGTAGGCAAAACATTTATTGTATAATAGTACCCAAGAATAGACCAAAAATTATTTTTCCTTACCCTTATTTCGGTAACTCCCATTGTCACAAAACTTCGTAAGTGTAGAAGAAAATGGCATTTGCAACTGCACAACTAATAAGGTGCATATCTCATATCTCTTTAATAATCTAAATAATAGTTCACGTATTGGTTTATAATAACGAACATTTGATGTATGCAACCAATTATACACAATTTTAGTTGCTTGAAATCTAACCTTTTTAATTTTTCAATTTTTCTGTTTCAGTTTCATATAGGATTAATATTATTTATTCATTTATGTTCTTTGTAGACATTAAGAAGGTGCCGTTCTCAGTCTTTTTGTACCTCCTTCCAATTATGTTTCACTTCTTGCATTAAACTTTTCAAATTGAGTATCTATCGGCAACGAACCGTAAAAAATACAAATTCTCCATAACAGTATTCACAATAGTATCAATGCAGAGCACAGAACACATAAAGAGCACACACAACATTTTTATTAATAATTGGAATAATTTTAATGAATGAACACAAATTTGAATTAACTAATTTTGCTATTTTGAATGAAGTTAAAGTCTAAAGTGATTGGTTGCTCCATGGTAACTCACATTATATTAATGGCCGATAACGGACCAATCACATCATTGTATAAAATTTTTGAATGAATCCAAAAAATCTAGTGATTGGTTTTTTTACATTATTTTAATGGCCGACTTTAAACTGACCAATCACAAGGATTACAACTTATACACAATCCTTACGTTAAATCATTAATAGTTTGTTTCTAGAGAGTACAATTCTGAAGGATATTTCGAAAACTATTTCAAATTCAACAAACCTGAGACCATAAAAAGTAGATTTAAGATTTAATTTTGTACAGTTGGAGACAAAATACTTTGGTCGTCACTTTTCTGACACTTTAATGTAATTCAAGCTTTAACGTCAAAATGAATGACAATTTCAAATTAATGACAGCTATTATATTTTCCTATCAAAAATATGTACGTTTATTTTCAACAATGAAAATGATAAAACACTGTCACAATCACCAAAACCAGGAAAAATTTTAAAGCTTCCACCAAAAAAAAAGACAAATAAGGTGATTTTTATTTTAGAGCAGGGAAAGCCTAAAAGTGAATTAATAAAGAAGTTTCCAAAAAGATTCTTTCTCAGTTACGAAAAAAAAACATTTCTTTTTTTTAATTATTAAAGTGTGATGTAAGAATAACATTGACCAACAAATTGTTTTTTATAAGTTTATTTTCAACAATGAAAATGATAAAACACTGTCACAATCACCAGGAAACCAAAATTGGACAATTCACAATTTTGCGAGGAACTGCTCAAATCCAGAGGAATTATATTGTCCTCTGTGTGATGTTGAACTGGAGTAATAATTTCTTCTTTTAAATCTGAAAATTAAAAAAATTAACACTTTTTAATTCAAAAAAAGTATGATTTTAAATTACCCGCCCCAGCTGTAGCAAATCTCAAAATTGGTGATGGTTTTGACCAACCATATCTATTTCTTGAAACCAGTAAAGCCTCATACACGGTTTTTTCTTTCAAACCTTTAATTGTGTATGATTTTGAATAAACTGGTCCTGAACTATGTTCCGTTGGTATAGTTAATTTGGTCCAGTTGGGTTTACTTAACCCGGTTTTGGGTTTATAAGGTTGGAACCACAGATTGTATTCTATAATAGGTGTATAACTATCAACTTCCCAGATTAGAGTATATGAGTCTTTCGAGTTTGTATTTTTGTCATCTGTCTTTTTAAACACACCAGGATTCGGCACACCTATTAAATATAAAAAATAATGTTTTTATTTTACCTACAAGACTTATTTTTTACGGTATTTAAAAAAATTGACACCACATTTTTAAATTATAGAAAAAAAAAAACATATTTAGTTACTTTTTTAAAAAATTGACAAAAGTAGGGCTAAATTTGTACCTGAAAGTTGGATTTGAAGTTCACCCTGGCCCAGTTCATTGATAGCTTTGCAAGTGTAAATCCCAAAATCGCTCCTTTGGATATTTTTGATAAGCAAACTGTATTTGTCACCGTCTACTAAAGACAATACTCTGCTGTCTAAAGGCACCGGCATGTCCCCTTTAGTCCAAGTTACTGTAGCTTGAGGATCAGCTGAAATTTTACATTCGAGTTGGACTCGATGACCAGGAGCAGTATGGATCCAAGAACGGGAAGTCATCAGTTCTGGAGGATCTGAAACATTGGCTTTAAAAAATTATATTTGGGACAAACTGTAAATTTTTACATATTATATTGAGCTCGATTTGGGCAGAGGCTGGCTCGCCGACTCCATTAGCGGCACGACATTCATAAATTCCGGCCATTTGTCGATCAGAAGCTGTGAATTTTAGTAACTCTCGAGGGTTTAGAAGCTTTATTTCTTCTCCCTGAAAAAAAAAATTCAAAAAAGTGTAATCAAATTTATTCTAGAATACTTTTGTGTACCAAGTGATGATGGGGTACGGTACCCCACTTCCTTTACATGACATTCTCACTTCCTCTCCGAGTTTCACTTGTAGGAAACCAGTCGGAGGGAAAGGTTCCACCGATGGTGGATCTAGAATCAATTTTGATAAATTCCTGAACAAAATGGGAAAATTAACTCACGTAAAACTTCGATTGCGTGTCTTTGTCTCACAGGTGACCAAGGTTCTGGTCTAGCAATTTCGCAAATATAAATTCCAGTGTCGTTTGGAGTGACTCTAAAGATTTCCAAAGATCCATTTTCCCATAAAATGTGACCCTCCGGAAGTGGTAATTGTTCGTCTGCACTATCCACTATTAAATTTTCATCTTTGTACCATCTTATTGCAGTAATGAAATTGCCGTCTAGAACATTAATTTTTCATGTGGGTTGAAATTCAGTTGCCAGGACGAGATTTTTGCTTGTTTTAGTTTTATTCAGAATGAAATTAGTGGACAAAAACTTGATTAAATAGCTCAGCTCTTTCAATTTTTTGTTTTTTACACTCGAGTTTATCAAATTAAAATATAGTCATTTTTAAACAAAATCATAAAATTTTAACGTCCTGTATAATATTTTACTTTTTTTTTAAACAGAACTCTGTAGAGAAAAACCAAGAAATCTTGAGTGTACTACTTAGTTTCCTATTTTACAAAATATGGCATAAAAAATAAAATAAAATAGAAATTCACGATTAAAAGTAACAGTTTGCAACTATTATAAACACTGATTAAAATCTTTTTGCCAATGGAGTGATCAGTTTTCTTAGCTTTTTGTGGAATTATTATAAGTGCGTTTTGTTGTTGCAGTAATTGGTGTAACTATGTAGTAAATACTTAATCATTTTTTGATAGTATAAAATTTATTCTTGAACAAGAAAACACAACAAATAATACAAATATTTACAGAAACACATTTTATTACGTATGTAGGTTTTTACAGTGGCGTATTATAGCTGAAGCCTAAGAAGCCCAGGCTTGGGGCGCAAAATTTTGTGAAAGGATGATTTTTTTCTTTAAAGAAATAATAAAATCGTGTTTGTCGGAGCAAAATAAATTCACCGTCATTATTTTTTCTTGGAACAATGTTCGTTCACAATCTCCTAAAATCACAAGGTTTTCTCAAATTATGTACATTGTAGACTTGACTTAAAAACCTATTATGACCTGTTTTTGGAAGATAATATCAGAGAGGTTCAACCAAGTGAATCAAAAACCTCAAGTTGTGACTATTAATATGGCAAGCAATCAAATTGTGTAATAATGCAAGTTACCAGTATGTCACTAGCAAAAGGAAGAAGAGATAGAAGCAATTTGATGAGACAGAAGGAGAGCGAGACGTTGAATTCAACGAAAAAAATGAATTTTGTATTAATGAAGAATTCGGATTTTTGAGCTCCAGTCATCACCACGGAGGAAATCACAGAAAAAAAGAATTGGTTGAAACTTACAAGAAGATCTGCATCATAACTTGGAAGGCGAATTGCTTCAAATCAAGGACCTCTAGGTCTTCCGTCTAATGGACACTTGAACTTACTAAAAAAATTGAAACTGGAGAAAATTGACGACTTGTTCCCTAATCTTCTGATTTTGTTGAGAATGTTCGTTTCTAAAGCGGTGACTAATTTTATAGATGAAAGATCATTTCTAACACTGAAAAGCGTAAAAGACTACCGCAGATCTGCATTACCTAATCTTAAATTAAAAGCGTTGGCAATAATGTGCATTAAAAATGAAGTGCTTAAGGCTTAACTTACCGTTTGCCAAGATAGGGAATTTCAATGCATTTTTCGAAAAGGTTTTTCTCGGCTATTATAAGGAATTTTCTTTTTTTTATTTTTTTTATGAAACCATTTTAGATATTTCTAGGGATATTGATATGTAGCTAATTTAAATTTTTATTTTTTATATATTTTTTAACTAATTTTTTATAATAAAATTATAGTATCTAGATGGAAACTATCAATTCCCTTCCTACATGTACCAAAAAATTTTAGAAAAAAAAAATGAAATCGTTCGGATAATCAATAACTGTAAAATCTCTTGTGGAAAATATGCTCTACGTTTTGACAAAATTGTTAACGTTTTTGCTGACAAGAAAGCCAGAAAGAAACCTTTTAGAATCAACAGTCATTGTTTTTTTATATCAATAAATCATCCCCCATTTTTTTTATTTTTATGTATTACAGTGGAACTCCTCTATAACGAGTCCCGGTTATAACAAAAAATTGTCTGGTCCCTTGCCGTTTTGTATACTACTCTATGTAAAATTCTCCCTCTATAGCGAATATTTTTCTGGAATTGGGATGGATATAATAAAATTTTTATTTTGTCCAAGATCGGTAATAGCGAGAAATTTTGAGAAATTTCGGAAACAGATCGGTTATAACGAGAGTTCCTAGAAGAAGTAAAAATCCTGCCAGTCTCCATTACGTATTGTGTACCAGAATTTTTTTGGAAATGTTGCTTTAGCGCGCTAATGGTCTTATTTTTTCTCACTTTCTCAGTTTTGAATAACTTTTCAAGCAGAGAACACTTCGTCTTTCTGTATCAATAGAAAGAAAAAATATCAATAATAACAGAGTTCGACAAGCTGTAATCAGCAAAGAGAAAAATTTAGCCAATTCTACAGTAGCAACAATTGTTGCTACTGTAAAGAACAGGGACAAGATTACGAGTTCAACTGGTAAATTTTC
Source organism: Tribolium madens (assembly GCF_015345945.1). Taxonomy (NCBI): domain Eukaryota; kingdom Metazoa; phylum Arthropoda; class Insecta; order Coleoptera; family Tenebrionidae; genus Tribolium; species Tribolium madens. The sequence goes on from NW_025400975.1 coordinate 5,324,061, forward strand.
GCCAAAAGTGAAGAAGTGCATACTGCTAAAAATTCTAAATTAGATAAAGCCGTTCTTAAATGGTTCAAAGTGTCCAATGTGCCTATAAGTGGGGCCAAGTTAAAAGAAAAATCAGAACAATTTTCAGAAAAAATTGGGGATTCTCTAGAGATGAATTTTTTTGTTATTGGGTGCTTTCACACCTAACCACGATGTCTTTTTCAATAGTCTTGTACAATTGGAAAGTGCAATTGATAAGATAAAAATGCTTCATAGCAAAAAACAAACAAAAATTACAGATTTTTTTTTAATATTCATACTTACGAGTCGGTTATAACGAGCAAATACGTTGGTCCCTTGAGTTCTCGTTACAGAGGGGTTCTACCGTATTACTAATTACTATAAATAAACAATACGCGTATATTAAGTGACCATCAAAGTGATAGTCACAAATACCATTAACAAAATTAATAAAAAAAGAAATGAAGAGAATGCTATATCAACTACTAGAATGTAAAAAAAGTGTTAGTGAAACAAAAAAAAAACAATGGGGGGAGAGGCCGAAATTTTCTTAGGGCTTTAGGGGCCAAATTAGGTTAATACGCCACTTTGTGTTTACTATAAAAAATATTCGATACCAAAGTTTATTATTACAGTTTTTGCACCTGCATGGTATTGCCACTTTTAAATACGTTTCATTGAGACAAACTGACGGATATCCGGTATAACTGATTTTATTTAGGCCTACGTTGTGGTTTTATGTTAATTTAATCACCTGCGCGTAAAATATAATGAGAATTTGTATAGGAGGACCAGAATCGAAGTAATTTTATTTAAGTAAAAAATTCAATCAAAATAAAATAGGAATTAATTGATAATAAAAAAATAGTTATTATTAAAAAAATGTTTCGCTTACCATTTGATGCCGTATTTAAATAACACGGCAACAAGACAGTGTTATTTTCTTGTGCTTTCACCGTGGTGGGTACACTTAGAAAATCATTTATAATATTATCGCACTTAACACAACAACAGGAACTAATCACAACTAATATAAATAAAAATAAATTATAACCCATTTTGGTGCGGTGAGTGTGGGTGCTCGTGTGCTACATGTGTTGTAAAAAAAGAGGAACTACATCAATAAAGCGCATCTAAGTGACGAAGCCGATTATGGCAGATGTAAGAGTAGTGAACAATTACCAGGGGCCGAGGGCCATTCATTTCAAAATAGTTCTGTCTCAATTAGCGTTGTTCTTGTCTATTGGATTATTGGATTAAAAATAGCAGTGCATTCTCTAATTAATGACTCTAATTATTTCATTAAAAGAAGGAATTTTCATATAAAACTATAAACTCATTCATGAAAAAAACTGAGACATTTAAATTTTGTGTAAAAAGGTAATAAATAAAAATAAATATAAATAATTCCTGAAACAACTTTAGCAGATGTTCGAATCACAATGCAATGAAAAGATAAAAGCATCGTCTGTTAAAAGGAATCATCTAATTCGATATTGTATCCCTATTGCGAGATAATTGAATAAAACGTTCTTATTCTCGTCTTATTTAACTAATTCCAGCATGCGTAGATCATACTAAGTAGGTAGCAAAGCTAATCTTACTGTCCTCTTTGTCATGATATATTTTTTCTTATAATCAAAATTGCCGTCTGAGCAATGATGATAAATTACTGATTTTTTAATTCCTTTATTGTTGCTAATTGTTGGAGGTCTTGTAATTGGACATAATTGTTGGGGTAGGTGTGTTCGCTTCTATTATTGTCCTCGTTAAAAATAACAACTAAACGTTTTTAAAGTTTTTCCGATTTTATTGTATCCCTATGCGAGATAATCAGATAATTGAATAAAATTTCTTACTCTCGTTTTATTTAACTAATTTTAGCAAATATTAGCTGTTTCTGATTAGAACAGTGTTCATTTTATATTATTATACCATTGGAAAAAAATTATAAACAAACATAAATTGGACATAAAGTAAAGCTCAATTGCGTGAATCTATTTTGAAGTTTTGAGAGATGTTATACGATGTGCTGTATGTCATAATCTAACACTTTGTAAAAATTTTCCAATTTTTTTTGCTACAGGCTGTTAGAAGAGGAAACAAAAAAGCTGTTTCCTAAATTGTAACTCTGTTTAATGTTATTTGTGGTTTATATTGACAAAATTTTTGTACTTTTACTAAATAATTATAAAAAAAAACATATACAAGATCATCAGTAAGGCTCGGATTATATACACGAAAAATTCGTAAAATATGCGCATATATATGCACGTATTTTCACAAAAATATGCAGAAGATATAAAGAAATACCTATGCTCTAACATATGCCAAATGTGCATCGATATGCAAATCTTTTAACAATAAAAAATCAAACTTCGTATAAATTTTTATCCTCGAGTACACTAAACTTTGTATTTTCGGCTTCTTAAATTGCACACAAAACGAAGAAGAATAAATAAATTGATTTTGCCTCAGACAAGCCATTTTAATAACCTAGTAATTAAGTCTTTTTAAGAAATCTGTACTTTTCAGATCACATCATTTATTTTTTTAAATGGCAACCTACCAAATAAAACATTTTTCTCATGAAGGTCATGATCTAAAGGATTACAACTATCTACTATCTACTTTATTTTAAATTATTTTTTTTTATATAAATTGCAATTTTGACAACAAAGCAAAATTTTGTTCTTAAAATAAGAATATTTTTTTAAATAGGTACATATATTACTTTAATTTATATTAATTATTATTTTTTGGAAACAATGATTTAAAAAAAAACCGCTTGTTTTGATACCTTATAAAACGAATTTAAAACGGAAACACTCAGCAGGAAACTAATTTTTTTGAGTCTGGCTTACGAATTACCGGTTGTTTTCTCTTTAAAGTATTTTAATCAACAGTATCTATCATTAAATAGACATAAAAAATTGCTATGTTAAAAAATAAATAGCAAATTTAAATTTTTTGATAGATATAATTTTCTAAACCTTTTTTCCAAGTTTCTGGTATCTTATCTAACTTGAAATTTTTCTCTGGGGTGCGAGTTTTGACACAACCCGGTATAATAATGCATCATAGGTAATACTGTTAGGAGAATATTGGGACGTCCTGTGTGCATTTTTTGTCATCAAATACATAATAGCAGAATTTGTTAATAGTTTTAAAATTTTTACTTTCATCGGAATTTTTTTATGGGGTGAGTTGATGTTGTAGCTTTCCAAATAACAGGTGATTTATCAAAATTTCAATATTAGGTACTTTTACATAGATTTTGAGTAATACTTCTGATACAAATTTAAAAATGTTTCAGAAACTTGATCGCTTTGTTCCTATATCAATACGAGTCTTGTTCTCTACTTTGCACATTTATTTGATTTTATTGTATTTTCTTATATTACTCATCGTAGTTATTACTCATTAATTACTATCAGTTATGGTAAGAAGTAAAGGTATATTTATGGTACATTTTTTACTCAAAGTAACAAAAAAAAGATAAATTTAACAGCCATTAATCCATCCAGAATTATCTCCACTACAGTAAGGCGCATAAGTTGTCCAGGCATTGAACCCATTTCCAGAAATTCCCTGATGCTCATCAAAGACTTTTTTGGCACACACGGAATCGTCGCTGATATCGTCGTTATGGAAATCAGCACATCTCTTATTGCAACCACCTCCAGGACTGTCTCCAGTTGAGCACCAGTAAATTTGACTTATTTGATAAATTCCATGATCACCAGTGACAGTGTTGGTGGCGTCGGTGTTGAAAGCAGATTCGTAGTTTGCGATACAAACCCATGTAGAAATATGCTCTTCAGGGAACAAACCATAACCCCTAATAGTGTTGGTGAATTCACATCTATCGAAAATTTTTGCTTCGCTTAGGGAAGCATAAGCAAAAAGAACAATTATAGCGAGAAGTTTCATTTTTGCAACTGTAGACAAGTTACTACTAATTTTGCAAAAAAGGTGGTGCTTTATATAGCAGCTAGGCTATTGTTTTATCTAAGATTATCATCCTTTTGCAATTGTAAATATTGAGTGTTTGCTGTAAATAATGAAAGTGAAGTAATGTTTCTAAGGTATAATACAAAAATAGAATTTTACTTGTCCATCAAGTGTGCTTCAAGATGAGCTGTTTTTTGAGTAATACTCGGATGAAGTAGGAGATTGTTATTACTAGGTAGCAACAACAGTTTTTTGGTACCAATAAAATTTTATTAAAACGTTACATACTGATATAAAACAACATCCTTATTTATTAAAACGTAAATGTTTTAAAAACATCCCTTAATGAAGTGGTCATTATTTCCTTTGCAGTGGTTCTTGTAAGCTACCCAAGCATTGAACCCATTTCCAGAAAGTTTTTGATGTTCGGCGTAGATTTTCTTAATACACGCAACATCGTCTCGAATATCGTTATTTCTAAAATCGGAACATTTCGCATTGCAGCCTTTTCCTGGTTTGTTGCTGTTGTTGCACCAATAAATCTGACTTATTTGAAACAACCCATGATCTCCTGTTTTGGTGTTCCTAGCACTGGTGTTATAATCTGATTCGTATTTTGCGATACACATCCATGTTGCTAGTTGAGATCCAGGGATGTGGTGCTTGTTTTTCAATTCTTTGGCAAGTTCACATCGTTTGAAAACTTTTGCTTCGACTTGAAGTAGGACACAAAGTGAAACAAGGAATACGAGTAATTTGCTAAAAGGACTCATCTTGAATGTACTAATGCTCAAATGCGAAGTTGTGTTTTATATACAATCACAACCTCGTTTTTTCGCAATGTTTTGATAATAAAGCCAAATGCCATGTGACACATATAGTGGTTGGATTTTCTGATTACAATATCGAGTTCATACAATATACTTTATTGCAAAAGTTTATTGCACTTTTCTGGAAATGAAGTAAGTAATTGTTTTCACAAGAGTAAATAAACTTTTTATTGCTAATGATTTCGTGTTTTTTTAATCTTGTTTATCAGTTGGGGTAGAGACAAGATGAGTGTTATGTGATAACTACTGAAATAATTTTGTTTTGATTTTGGACAACTCCGGATGATAACCAATAAAAATTGAAGTTCAAAATGATTTTTATCAGACAACGACATTCGCATATTAAACATGAGAAATAAAACAATAATATAAATTAAGCGTTATTTTGTTCAAATAAGAGATAATTAAGTACAACTAAAAATTTTATAATTAATACATATATTATAATATTTTTGCAAGCACTTTTTATCAAGTAAAATTAATGTACACAACACTAATTGATAGAAAATAAATAATAAACTTAATTTTTATTTACAAAGAGAAGTAAAGAAACTAAACTAACTGCACCTCCCACTCCAATCAAACTCCACTTGATTATTTCCAAAATTTTCAAATTGTTGAGTAAAGTTTGTTTTATGATGTTGATGTATTGGTCATCTAATGTCATCGACTGCAACAATAAAAATTGTTATTAAAAAAAGTGACGCAATTTTTAGTAAAATGATAACAATTGTAATAATCTTACCTCTTCTAGCCAAAATATGGGGACAAGTGCATTTGTTACATTTTCAATACTTGTGATGTCTTCAATAGCCCGAATAAACATATTAAACTGAACTCTTTTAGCTACTTGCAAGGGAGCTCCAGAAGTCTGAAAATTAATTTTTTATTGTTATGTATTTGGAAGTTACAGTGTACGAGTAAGTGTAGGGTAATTTTTATTAAAAAAAATATAATAATAATCGGCTTATAACAAAATAAATAATCTAAAATTTATAATTAAATATAGAAATTTTTAAAAATGCGACACATTTTTCAGCCGATTACGATGTCGTAATTCCGTTGTTGCAAAATTTTTTTGGAAAAACATATTTTTTAGTTTATTTGTATGTTTCTACACCTACATGACCTACATCTATTGTGAGATTATCACTTAAAACAATTAAATATAATAAAAGTCATAAATAAATACATTACACCATTTGAAAAGTCAATAATTTGTTTACTTAATTATTTCTACCGATTACGAACAAATATTTATTCATAAATTCAGTAAATAATTGCTTTTTAATTTTTTATCTAGAAACAAGTAATTACAAATAAGAAAAAAACAGTTGTTAAGTGTAGCGCATGTTGTAATAAATTTTTGTTAAACTTACCGGTTCTAGGATAACAAAAGTTTCATGTAGTTTTGGATCAGGATGTAGACCATCAACTGAAGCTAAATATTTCTTGTCACCATAGAGTAAATGTGGAAAAGATAAAAGAACAGGAGCACCTTAAAATTATCATTAACTAAGTTAACTACAAACTAAGAAACTAACATAACTAACTAATTTCTAACTAATCTAAAACCATTAGTTTTCCATAAAAACGAATATTCGGATTGATCTACACCATACAATTTTTGTTCACGTTTATGATCCGAATGGACATTTTCAAATACAAATGATAATGGTTTGATAGTGGTTGATTTAAGAAAACTAAAAGGCGTGAAAGTGGTTGTGACACTTATTTTTGGTTTCGTACTAGAAAGTGTGAATGGTTTTGTGGAAGTGTCTTGCTTTAGAAACAAAAATGATTTGGTAGTTGGTTTTGTAGTTGTTGATATTTTTATATTTTTGAATGGTTGAACAGTACTAAAGGGTCGATAAGTTGACACAAATGGTTTACGAGTTGTTAACACTAGTTTTGCTGTGCTGGAAATTTTTCTTGTAATTGTGGGAAGTGGTGGAAACTCGTAGACGGATTTTTCCTGCTGTTTGTTTTTCTTTGGAGGTGTGGGTAATGGTGGAAACTCGTAGACATCATCATCATCATTAGGTGAAGCAGTTGTAGTGGTAGTCGTTTCACTAATATTGCTATCAATTTCGTTATCAAAGCATCCTTCTATGTATTTTGCCACATCTTGTTTGCAATACAAGGGATACACAGCCCATGCATTAAACCCATTGCCTGATATAACGGAATGCTCTTTAAATATCCTTCTAATGCATGCAATGTCATCCGTTATGTCCTCGTCCTCAAAGGCCGAACATGGGGCATTGCAGGCATACCCATTTCCAGGTGGCGAGCACCAATACAAATCGCTTATTTGAAAAAGACCATGATCTCCACTACCACGGTTGACAGCCGATGTGTTGAAGGTTGATTCGTGTTTCGCAATGCAAACCCATGTCGCGATTTGATGGCCGGGAAATTTATGAACTTCTTTCAATTCGCGAGCTAGCTCACATCTTTCGTACACTTTACACTCAACAAAAGTTGCGATTAGAAGGAGCGCGAAGAGTACTGCCATTATTAACTGAGAAGTGATGAAGGTAAACGTGCGTTTTATAGCGAATTCTTAGTGACCCAGACCTGTTCTCTTAAAAGACTACTGACACTGATTACCAGAGCTAAGAAGAAGACTCATTTGCATTAAGGAAACGGTGTAAATGATCACTTAAAAAAAAGACTAATTGTAGGTAATTACAAGAGGTGTTAAAATGTTCTAATGACAGACATGAGGTGTGACCCTTTATTGTGGTTAGAAAGGTATGACATTTACAAATTACGAATACCAATTTTTTATTTTTGATTGTTGTTTCATTATATTATGAAACATCTTCTACAGTAAACAAAACTATTGAAACAGATAGTGTTATTATTTATTAACTACCTTATTTATCGATAATTTTCGAGATTAAGTAAGGTTATTCACTTTCCTAGCTTTTGTACAAAACGCATTTGATTTTTTTTATTGAGGACACTAATAAATGCGAAATAATTGGATTCTAGCGGATTACCTTCACTTTTGACACGACTTCATAATTTCAATAATATGTTAAGCACGCAAACAAATAAATGAATTGATTTGATATTTCCTTCCTTAATAGAACATAAAAAAGCAAAATTATGAATGCAACTTAATAATAAAAATTACATTTGCATAATATCATCATATTTTTGTTTTATCTAAGATTTTCAAGGATAAATGCTAAAAAATTTGCACGGGTGTTTATTTTTTGTTAGATCATTTCATTATATCACAAAAATAGATTTAGAAATACAACTGCTTTACTATTTGTTTTGTATATCTCTTCCATTGACATTCCGACATTTACAAAGTGAATATAATACATCAATTATAAAATATCAGTGTGTTTACTAAATTCTGTTTTTTTTATTCTAATTTTTAATTTGATGATTAGAGTAAAATATTTCCCACAACAAGCTTAAAAATGTAACAGGATTTCTATACCTTGACCCAAGAAACACGCAGCTTTAATCAACGAATGCAAATAATAATAAAAAACTTATTTAACATGCACTTGCAGGATCAACATTTCATTTTACGTGATCTCAAATTCAATAAATGTAGGTAATCAGGTTACGAACTAAAAAAAATATGTTGCAGCATAGGTGTGTATTTTAATGTCCATATAAGAATTTTAAAACTATACTAAAATACTATTTTTTAAAATGTGGGAAGCCCAATTTAATGCAATTGTAATTTTGATTAAAAATGAATGAAACTGGTGAAAAAATATCCTAATATGGATCATTAGATTTTAAAAATAAAACTACGTAATAGTCATTAAAAAATAGTTAATTTTAATCAATTTGAAGGTGTTGAACATGGATAGCATTCTACATTTTCTGTAATTTTGTAGCCTCTTGTAATTAGAACATTGTAATATGTTGCAAAAATAAACTAAATCTGTTTGATAATAAATGCTTCTGATATTTTATCTTGTTAGGATTTAATAATAAAAAACGTTTCTTATCTTTCTCAAGTGGAGAAAAGTGTATAAATTTCCTTGTTAAGCAATGTTAATGTTTGGAAATACCAATAAAATATCGCAATTTATTTCTTACCTACGCAATTTGTCATATCCAAAAGACCATCTTGTAAGCATCCGAAATCTCCTTCCAATGTTCTACTCCGGTTAACGCAGTAACAATAATTGTCTGTGTTTTCTCTCGGAGCATTGAAAGAATCATTCGTTACAACATATTTATATCCTTGTATTCCTTTTACGGTTTCTGTGGACTGATATGCCATTTTTAAACGTCTAAAAATTTTAAGAATCGTTAAATTCCAAATATCAAACACAGAAATCGTCTTTAACAAAGCTTATTATCATGAACATGTGCATTATTGAAGTAAATCGAACTTTTCATTTCACGATACAAGTATGTATAAACTAGATACGAGTAGGTACTATCTACATTATTTTGTCGAAGAGAATTTAATCTAATTTGATCTAAGTAATTTTTGTATTAGGAATTTGAATTACAGTTTTTTATCTTGTGCTTCTGATTGTAATATTATTCATATTGTTTAATGATATGCAAAGATAGATAATTTATAATGTCAGTGACATTTTGTTTTATTTATAAATTCCTTGATAATGAACTTTGTTAACATTCACGAAAAAATTCTTTAATTAATTAAAAAATTAGATAACCTGCAGATGTCCTCGGAAAACACATCAAATGTCATATTTGGCGTTACATAAGGCCGAAACGTCGTAGTACTTTTAATATCATTGCAAACTGAGTTATCATCCCTCCAAACGGAAACGTAACTTTGATTATTATATTTTACCAAAGTTGAAATGTCTTCTTTTTCCTTTAAGCCGCTTTTAATTGTTAATCGTCCAAGATGAGTGTTATTTTTCTAAAAATGTTAGAAAGATTTATGAACCAAAACTATGTATGTTGGAAACAATATTTACAAAACTTAGGTATGAATAATTTATAGATTTGTTAACGATGGACATGCCTTTGGCGACTTTAGCTTTGGCTTTGAATTGCCCGCATATCATTTTTGCTGCAAAATCGCTTTCACCTCCATTTTCGCAAATTATCATTCCTTCAAATAGTAAATCTTTTACTTTTGCGGTTATGAAAAGGCCGTTGTTTTTGTTGAAAATTATTGGCAGAGCATCGTTGACGGTGGCCAAGAGCGAAGTTGATAGTTCTTCGACAGTCATAAGCAAAGCCTGTTAAATAAGTGAATCAACATTTTAAATAAATTTATGATCATCAGTAGTGATTGCAAGTATGTAGATACGAGTACATAGATAGATAGGTATTTATGATGATATTTATATCATTGTTAGAAATACTTTCCATGTAAACAAGACGGAAACAACTCGAATCTGATAAAAAAAGTTGTTGCTAAATAGCTTCTACGTACTCATAAAATAATTTAAAAAAATATTTTTGTTTTTTCGAATGTGAAATGAAATGTGGCAAGGTTGTAGTTGCCTTTTAGTTTAAACGTTTTATTCATTACATTACAAACAATTAAAGCTTGAGAAAAAATCATTGACAGCAGTGATAGATGACTGTTAACAATCTACGTTTTTTATTAGTAATATTTTTTGCATAATTCAAAGATGATTATTTTTGCGATAAAAAATTGTTTTCATTTACATAATGAAAAGTTAAAGACATTTAATTATGAGAATTTAATTTTTGACAGTCCAATTTTTATATAAATAAAAAAAAATACGTTGATTATGATTACCTACTTACGTTAAAAGGGGAATTAAGAATAGTCAAAACGTCTTCATCTGATAATTTTCCAGAAGCTTCTTTATCAAATTCAAACTTCATGTAATCATAATACGATATTTCATCATCGTTCCATTCTATGCCATCTTTCCAGCGAAACAATCTGAAACAGGTTTAGATAAACCCAGGTGATTAATTAAAAACATTTGTGGAATTACTGACAATAATAAGTGATAACTGATTAAAATTTGCTAAATATGTGAATGCGAGTTTATGTATAATGAGTGTACCTACAGGTATGTATGAATAAAAAATTAATGAATTAAAGATTCTGGAAACAAATATTTTGAGCATTCATTGACTAGACTATCTTACTAAATTTTCAAATTTGGAAACAATTTTACATATAAATTATTAAAATGTGTCCTTGGATAATAATAATTTAATAATTAGAAAAAGGTATTTATCGATTTTCTATAATATTACTGTATTAACAAAGGAATAACAGAAGTTATTGGTTAGTTACTAAAGTAGTTTAGTATTTATTTTTCACTTACTTGTAAATGTAAGGTCCAACTTCTTTAACAACAGGTTTTGCTCCTTGAAGTATCTCATCTGCGTTCTGAACATCAAAAAAGGAGATTTTAATTTGAAATGGAAACGGAATTTTTTTAAAGAGGTCCCACTGACGAGTATTTTCTTGTAAAACGGAATTCTAGAAACATTAGTAATACCCACGTATTAATAAGTAATTCAATTATACAATATATCAATTATTATATTTATTCATCTTTGGGTTTTATTTTTCCACATACCTAAATAATTTTTTAATATAAATTGTCTGTTTTTACAATCTTTATTGTTGATAACAGCTCAATTTTTTTAATGCTTCACTATGGACATTTTAGAATATTTAGCCTTAAAAATAAAAATTAGGTGAAAACAACAAAAATTTTAAATAAGCATAAAATTGTCAAACTAATAAATAGCTAGGTAAATACAAATAATAAATTAATATCTTTCATACTATGAGTGGCAGTTTAAATTTGAGCCACCCCGTGTATTTGACTTACATATAAAACATTCTAAGAAAAAAACCATGACATAAAAATGATCAAACTTTTTTGCTGTGACTTTTCGCGTCGTTGTTAAAACAAGAAAAATCCTCTTATGTAGTTAATTTTTGGGTATTAATTTGTGCGCTACTTTGCAACAAACACAAGATCTTTTTAACATTCTTTGTTCTTTTTTATGTTTGTTAAGTATATTATAAAGGTGGTTTAAGAATACCAAACATAAAAAAATCGGAAGAAATTTAATTTTGAAAGAACTGACAATGGAACTTTCAAAAACTCAAAAAGACAACACACAGCCTGTTCACAACCTGTTTTAAAAAATTTTATACTATCATTACCATTCATAAATACAAATGGAGCAACGATAGGTACCTACCTGTTGCACGCGTACTTGAATTGTTATTGTTAGTTTTATTTCAGCTATTTTTAAATATAATATGCTCATACATAAATGATTTATGGCTTACCTCCCAAACTTTTTTATTTACAAGCATTGGAAACACCTTAAAACCAAGAAGTACTCCGACTACGCAAAGCACAGTCCCAGTCACTGCACAATAAACTAAAATTTTTGTATTTACGATTATTTTCATGTTTGTAGCTTATAGTTATATTGTATTTGATAAGGGACTTAAGAAATTTGGAATTTTTTGATTTTCTTGCATAAAATATGACAATACCCTTGGTTGAATGTTACGTGCAACCAACTGCAAGCTCACTAACAGACTATCATCAAAAATGTATTACCATTATATCTGATAAAATACCAATGGTAACATGAGAAAATTATTGTAATTTTTCATGATTTAATCGTCAAATAACATTAACCTTGACTTATTCACATATATTATTATATTTTTTTTGCATTGTATCTTGATCACTAAGTAAATAATCGAACTATTTTGTTAAATGATCTGCTGGTGCTCATCATTTTCCAAATGAAAATGGAATTGGAAATTACTTAGGTGTATATACATAGTTAGATGAAAACACATCTGTTATTATGAACTTAATTCTATTATACTTCATTTAGATAAACAAAAATATACTCGTATATGCACAGTCTAAGGTAAATTATTAATTTTTTTTTTTTGATGAATTATGTAGGTACTCAAAACTTATTTCGGATCCCGATTATGAACTAAAAAAATTTAAGAAAACTTAATTATTTAATTAAAAGCATAAACAATGAACTCTTATAGCTATTTATGTATCAAGTACGCAAAATAGGGTTTTAGGGGACGAATCGTAATTAATGACGAGGCGACGTAGGAGCCAGTCTTTAATGAGAGGAGTCACCTAAAAGCTTTTGCGTACGTGGTGCATACAATATTTTTTTGTTAAAGCTCCCAAAACACAAAGTCACACCTCTTATTAATAAAAAAAAATTCGCCACCATAGTAACCAATGTTTTTTAGTACGCAAAAACTGTTTTTTGGGGACTGAGTACCCAAAATAACCGTTTTGCGTACTATTTTCTTGAGGCCGGAAAAGACTCATTTTAGGGACTCAAATGAGTCTCTAAAACACCTGTTTTCGGAAGCGTATACAAAAAAAAAATTATTAAATAAACGTAAAAATAGATAAATAACAAGTTCTACACTCTTAAATTAAGAATAGGTATTATCTGTGGTATTACGTATACTAACATATGTTCGATTAGGGTTTTTCTTTCAATAATTTCTTAGACATGGTGCATATAGGTCTAGATTTTTGTGTATCTAAAAAATATTTATATTTTAGTAATAAGAACATCTTTTTTTAACGATTTGAAATGGTTTAAAAAGAAATTGAAAAGAAATGCAGTTTAAATTTCATTATTTTATTTGCTTTTACTATAATCTCAAAGCTGAAACAAAATACCAAAAATCGTTGACTTAAAAATAAAACGAAAACGACTGAACCAAATTTTCTATACATATCAGTTTTCCTTTTTGCTTTATTTACCCCTGAGTTTTGAAGAATATGGACCTGCACAGGTGCATTTTTTTTTCACATTTTCTCTGCTTTTTTCAATTTTATACACCGATTTCCTGTGATTTTCTCATGATTTCCCCTGATTTTTTTTATAATTTCTTTAATTTTGTACACCGATTTCAGTATTTTGTAAACCAGATTTTATTTTTTCCTTTAATTTCCCCTGATTTCTTAATGATTTCCCTTGTATTCCTTTATGATTTCCTCAATTTTATGCACCAATTTCCTCTGATTTCTTCATGATTTTCTCGGAATTCCTCATCTGATTTTCTTATAATTTCCTTTAATTTGCCACAAATGAAGAAAAAGACTTACGGACCTGCGCATGTGCATTTTTTTAATAATTTCTTTTGATTTTCTCTGATTTCTTCAATTTTATACACCGTTTCCTCTGATTTTCTGATGATTTCCAAATCTGATTTTCCCTGATTTCTTAATGTTTTTTTCTGATTTTTTTTATTTTGTACACCGATTTTCTTTGCAGTGTACATCCGGAGTGACGGGTGTTGTGTACACCAGACTTTCTTTTTTGCTTTGATTTCCTCTGATTTTTCATGATTTCCCTTGAATTCCATTGATTTATTCATGATTTCCGCTAATTTACTCAATTTTGTACACCGATTTCCTGTGATTTTCTCATGATTTCCTCTGATATTTCTTCAATTTTGTCACCGATTGCCTCTGCTTTCTTTATGATTTTACCGACATTCCTCCTTTGATTTCCTTATTTACTTTAATTTCCCCCGTACGTATTTCTTTATCATTTCCTCTGATTTCTACAATTTTGTATTTTGATTTCCTACATATGCGATTTAGGTAAATATCTTTTGTAAAATGATAAATAAAAATCAACATAAGGTTTATTTTAAATTTACAATTCAGATTTTTCAATTGGTAATTAATACTAATTAATTAAATATAAACCACAATGTCCCACCTTGGAATTGTAACACCTTGACGACCTTGATCTTGCATCTCACAAAACTTCCCAAATTCTAACCTCAAAACAACAAAATGTCAAAGATAACTTTCGAAGTCGCATAATTCATTTAATTTTCTTTAATTTCCTCTCGTAGTGCATCACAGGGCTTCATGTCAAATTAACATTTGAATTCACGTTTAAATGACTTCCCGCGAAGATGTTGCGTAGAATACGAAAAGATTATTTTCGAACCCAGTGCCAAAGGTTCCTGTCTTCCAGCAGAAAATTAGACACTGAAAATATTTACGATGTCGAAGACGGACCTCTCGAGACTATTGTACCCCCACGACAGGCAAAAGTTGTCGTGTGTGGCGGGGGCGTCATGGGGGCTTCAGTAGTGTACCATTTAGCGAAGCTGGGATGGGGTGCAGAGACAGTTTTAATTGAACAAAACAGGTAATTATTTTAAATTGGGGGTACATTGCGCTAACTATGTAATTTCAAGGGTCGGAGGAGGGACAACATGGCACTCATCTGGACTTATCGGTGTTTTCAAGCCAAGTTTAGCACAAGTGACACTGACTAAATCCAGTGTGGAATTGTACAAACATTTGGAGTCAAAGGGGCTAGCAACTGGGTGGAAGCAGTGTGGAAGTCTCAATTTGGCCAGAACTAGGGATAGGATGACAGTTTTTCGCCGAATGAAAGCACAATCAGTGTAATATTTCTCATAAAAATTTTAATTTGTTTCATTACAATTAATTTTTAGATCGTGGCAAATTGACTGTGAATTATTATCGCCCCAAGAATGCAAAGAAAAATGCCCTTTAGTAAATGTGGATGACTTAGTTGGAGGTCTCTGGATACCAGGGGATGGCGTAGGTGACCCT
The DNA here is from genome assembly GCF_015345945.1 of Tribolium madens. NCBI lineage: Eukaryota > Metazoa > Arthropoda > Insecta > Coleoptera > Tenebrionidae > Tribolium > Tribolium madens. The sequence goes on from NW_025400975.1 coordinate 5,339,437, forward strand.
TATGAAACTTGCATGTCGGTGGCAGGGGAAGCCAAAAAAATGGGTTAGTTGTGACTCAAAATTTTAATTCCATTCCAAACTATATCTTTATAAGGTGTTAAAATTGTTGAAAACTGCACTGTAACAAAAATTCATCAAAATAATGGAAAGGTGTCCGGTGTTGAGACAGATTTGGGCCCAATTGATTGTGAATATTTTGTTAACTGTGCAGGATTTTGGGCTAGAGGAGTTGGACAGTTGTCAGAACCATATGTTAAAGTTCCTCTACATGCTGTTGAACATTATTATTTGCATACTAAACCAATTCCAGGATTGGATTCGATGACTCCAGGTTGATAATTGCTTTATTTTATTACGTGTTTTATAAAAACACATTTTCAGTTGTTCGTGACCAAGATGGTCATATTTATTTCAGGGAAAATAAAGGAAGACTTTTAGCTGGTGGGTTTGAACCTGTTGCCAAGCCAGCTTTTGAGGATGGCAGGATACCTGGTGAGTAGCCGATTTAGTTTTTTGCACAAGAGATTTGATATTAATGTAATTAAATTTCTATTAGTAGTTTAAAATTTCCTACAAGACGATGTTTTCGGTTTTTTTTTTAACTCGGAAAGTTTTGGTTATATTTGCTAACAATTGGACTAAAAAAACTATTGGGAATTGTAAAGAATTAACGTAAAAGTTGTAAGCATCGTGATTGGGCCGTTTAAGGTCGGCCATTATAATAATCTAAAAAAAACAATCAGTTTAAATTTTTGGATTCATTCAAAAATTTAATACAATGATATGATTGGTCCGTTTGAGGTCGGCCATTATTATAATGTGCGTAACCATGGAGCAGCCAATCACTTGAGACTTTAGTTTCATTCAAAATTGGTTAATTCATTGAAATTGGTTAATTCAGATTTGCATTAATTTATTAAAATTATTTCAATTTTTTGTTAGTGTTTTACCTTTGCCATAGTGGCTTTATTCATCCTGTGTGTTTACAAACATAACATAAATTGGCGATGAGGATACGGAAATCAAACATTAAAACAGTAAAAATTAAAAAAGTAAACATTTTCATGCAACATAACCTCACTTTCTGAGGATTTAAGTTTTGGGACCCTCGGGACCGCATGAAAGGTACGAAAAGACTGTTTTCCACAAGCAAAGGCCTAAACTACAATTCGATTGGTTTACCAGTTTACTTTTTACAATAATATAACGACAAAATATGCACATTAGACTGTTTGGTTTTTAAATAAAATTTTTGTGAATTTTTTTTATAAAGATATAATACAATATTTAATTTTAATGCGCACTTTTGTTGTAATTTTAATAAGATCTAGATACTATAAAAGTAAGTGGGACCAAAAAATTGTTTAGTTAGAATGTGATACATGGGCGTCGTTACAAATTTTTTTAGAAAGGGGCAACTTCATCGCAGTTTAAAAATACATATTTTATTACAAACACAAAAACATGTTATACAAAATAGGAACATAAAACCATATTTTTTCTAACGGAAATTATAAATGAAACCATAAGACAGGAATCTCTAAACCATAAATTGGAGTATAAAAGTGTAAAAGTAAAAAAAATATAAAAATTATAAAAGTTAAGCATAAAAAACACAAATCAGTAAATAACATGAACTAATAAATACTAAGAAAAATGTAACACTTGGAAATCAAAACATAAAATAAATACTCTTTGAAAATACATTCAAAAAACAATAATCAATAGAAATAAAAAATGAAAGAAATAAAAGTTTTAAATTTTGTTTTTCTCAACCAAAATCGTCTATGATAAAAAAGTTAAAAAATGTTTAAAAAAACAACTTGCAAAATGAGCGTGTTTTTTACTAGACGTGTGCAAAAAACAGCCATTGAATCGTGTTTTATACAAGATTTTTTCCAATTTGGTTGTGAAAAGCATAGGCATCAAATTCGAATTTAAAATCTGTGATTTCAGTAATTTTCCAAAATCATATTAGGTCGTGGCGTTGCTATGAAAATAGTGTTATTTATTTTCTTTATGTCACATTTTTTAACACTACTGATAAAATAATGTCATATTTTATAACTAGTGATAAAATTAAACACATTTGACAACTTCCCCACCTTGCCCGTTTCAAACGACGCCCATGGTGTGATATTTGATAGCGAATATCTCTAAAAACTATTTGAGATATAAAAAAACTTTCTTGCATGTAAAAAGTATTGTAAAATTACTATTATGGATATAATTTGCTTCAATTACATTAATATCAAATATCTACTGCGAAAATAAATGTCTAACAAGACAAAAATTTAAACAATAAGAGTAACAATATTGTCATTTATTTTGTACTTAATTATTACCATTGTCGTTTGTATACGAGAACGTATCGCTTTTAGTAAATCCATTTGTACTAATAAATCATCAGTGTTTCGAATTTTCCCAATTACTAAACTGAATTAAATACTTCAGCGAGCAGTAAAGAGCGATATCTGCCAGAAGACTGGGATCATTTTCATATATTACTCGAACAACTTCTTCACAGAGTTCCCCATTTGGGTTCAGCGGTATTGGACCGTCTTTGTAACGGCCCTGAAGCTTTTAGTCCCGACTGTAAATGGATAGTTGGCGAAGCCCCCGAAGTAATTATTTTTTGTCAAAAAACTTGCCTTCAATAATTTTCGTTTAATATTGCAGATAAGAAATTATTTAGTAGCCGCTGGTATGAAAACTGTCGGTGTATCCGCAGCAGGCGGTGTTGGAAAACTAACCACAGAGATTATAGTAAATGGAGAAACCACATTTGATATTTACGAATTGGAAGTTTCCCGCTTTTTGGGTTTGCACAATAACCGGAAATTCCTGCGGGATCGGGTTAAGGAAGTACCGGGATTGCATTACGGGCTTTGTTATCCTTTTCACGAGTTTAGCACAGGGAGGAATTTGAGAATGTCGCCGGTTTATCCGAAATTGCGCGAAGCTGGCGCTGTTTTTGGACAAGTTATGGGGTATGAAAGGCCTGCTTGGTTTGACACAGAACACGCCTTAGGTAAAGTTTTTCTACACACCACGATTATAACTAGAATAGGCAGGTTTTGAATTTGCTAGAAAATTTGATAAAAGGGCAACTTACGACCAAATTTATTGAATTATAATTTTTGGTCGTCTTATTTCGCTTTTTTTTTTGACTAGAATCTGCTTACAATTTTATGTGACATTAAGGTTGAACTATACTGAATAAAAAAATAAATCGTTATTTAAAAATTCTGAAAAAAATATCATAACTTTTTGATGGCTTTGGTAGCAATATTTATTAGTTTGAAATTTTTTGTCTGTGCCGTTTAAAAATTAATTTAAAAAATACTCTATTTTGTAGACTGGACGGAAGAATTTTTTGATTTATTTTTGGTGTATTGTAGATTATCTACTTATGTTACTGTATTTTTTTCATGCAATTTAAATAATGCGTTTTTTCATAAAAAAATAAAAACTATTGAATTTTGCAATCCGTTACAAATACTCAAAATGAGATAAAAACTCTGTGTTATTGTGTGTGTGAGGTACTTTTTTAATTCAGGAACAACATCTAATTATAAAAAAAAAAATTTGTTTACTGTATTTTTTAAAAATTCAATTTTTTTTCCCTTTGAAAACTTGATTGAACGGCTTTCCATCTGTACACAGGCGACATATTCTTCTGGTGGTACATTTTGGAACTGGCTAGAGACATGCCATCTACGGAACGGTAGAGTAAATAGTTTGAAAACTGTAATTTTGTAATTTTCTGTAAAAAGAGTAAAAATTGCAAAAATTTCAAATAAAAGGAATAATAATTTTTCATAAATTATGTAATATATTTTTTGTTTGTTCTGATTCATTTTATTATAACTATCATTGTGGCGTCACCATATATTTATCTTTCTGTTTTTAGTCATCGAAATTAAAAGAAACAAAGTAAAATTAATTATACGAAAATTGACAAAAATGCTAATAGTAAGAATTTTTTTCAATTTATAGTTTCGCCTCTTCTGATCGATATAATGTATGTGACAAAATGGATTTACATTTGCAGAAGATAAAGCAATTTTGTTAAAAATTCAAATATAATTTTATAAATTAGTAACTAGCTTACTTTGTTCTAAAAAAGAACTGCTCCTAAAATATAATTTATAATGGAAATAAAGAAGTGTAAGCCTTAATTCCAAGGTTCCTTTATAAAATTCTTGGAAAAAAGAGAAAGTTGGTTCAGGAGCTAACGCAAGAGTTCTAAACCAACAAATTAGTTAAACAATGCATCTTTTGAATATATTTTGATTTTGATGTTTTCATAATGACAATTTGCAGAAATGTTTTGACAAAATTGTGAAATTTTTTGTAGCGAATAAGTCATACGGTGGTGAATTTTTTATCCAAACATTTTTTAACCAACATTGTAATTGCTTTCTTGAAGTATTCATAGTTACTATTTTCATTGTGATATATTTTAAAAGGACAACTGATAAACAAAAAGTAGAAAATTTTCAATTGAAATCTCATTAAAATATAAAATCTAGGAATTGTTTTTTCACAATATTAAACATATCGCATACACAAAGAGATGAAAAGTTTTTTCAATTTGCCAATTGAAAATTTCTCTATTTTAATGGTGATCTGTTTTTGGATTTGTAATTTAAATTTTCATCTCCTCATTAACGCATTCTGGGTGCATTAACAGATTCTTCTAGAAAAACAACATAAAAGGCCAAAAATGGAAAAAATCGTATGTCAGACACATTTGCTTCTTGTTTTTTACAAAATATCAATAAATTTTCACCGATTTCTATAAAAATCTAATTTCACTCTAATTCGTAAATTTCTATGATCTTGGAAAATTGTGATTTTAGCACTTGACCAGAGACGAATATTATAAAAAATTAAGAATTTTGACGGATATTTTAAAAAATATTAATTGTAGGTAAAAATCGATTACATATTCGGCGTTTTTGCACAATTTTAAATTAAATAAATAATTTTGGTCTTAATTTATTGACCAATGAGCAAAAAAATAACAAATTTTGATCAATACCTCACAAACTCTTAGAAATAAATATAAACTGGATACATGTTTGGAATTCTTGGACAATTTTGCTTAAGAAAAATCTAATTTTAATGCAATTTGTTTATTGTTGACCATGTAAAATTACAATTCTAGTATTTAACCAGAGACGTTTTGACAAAAAATTGAGAATTTTGCCCTATATTTCGGAAACTATTAATAGTACGTAAAAACCGGTTACATATTCGAATTCCTTGGACAATTTCGTATACAAAAATTTTGATGGCAGTTCAGTTTTTTATTTCTGTAGCTTTGAGAGATTATAATTTAAGCACTTGAGCAGAAATCAAGAAAATTGACAACTTTTAGCCGGTATCTCGAAACTTTTAGATCATAATCATAAATAACAACTGATTATATAATCGGTATCTTGGACGATTTTGTTCAAGAAAATCTAATTTTAGTTGATATATACGAATTTTACAAAAAAATTGAAAATTTTCAAACTCTTGCTTGAATCTATGTATTTTGCAACCTACATTTTAATTAGATATTATTTATTTATTATACTATTTTAAATTGTATTTCTTTAGAGGGAGATCCCCAAGACTGGTCAACTCCAAGCAGAATGGCCTACACTAACACCTTTGGAAAGCCCCCATGGTTCGAGAATGTCGCTGCGGAATATGCTGCATGTAGAGAAAGTGTAGGAATTAGTGATTATTCTTCTTTTACCAAAATTGATCTCTGGGTAACAAAACTACCGATTTTTTATCTTTGTATAATTTGGGGTTATTTAGTCAAAAGGCAACGAAGTAGTCAGTGCGCTACAGTTTTTGTGTTCAAATGATGTAGATGTTCCTATCGGTAGTATAATACATACTGGTATGCAAAACAAGTATGGCGGTTATGAAAACGACTGTTCTTTGGCCCGACTGTCTGAAAATCAGTAACTATTCCTCTCAGTTTTTTTCAAATTTTTTCACAAAAATTTTCAGTTACATGATGATAGCTCCGACTATCCAACAAACGCGGTGTAAAGTCTGGCTTCAGAAGCACCTACCACCCACTGTAACAATCTCAGACGTGACTAGCATGTTCACAGCCCTAGCCATCATGGGGCCTTTTACAAGAACTCTGCTTTCTGAGTTAACAGACACCGATTTGAGGCCCAAAAATTTCCCTTTTTTCACCTTTAAAATGCTGGATGTTGGTTTAGCTAACGGAATTCGTACAATGAATCTCACTCACACTGGGGAGTTGGGTTATGTCATGTACATCCCCAACGAGTTTGCCTTACACGTCTACTCCAGTCTAATCCAAGCGGGGGAGAAATACGGTATCAAACATGCCGGATATTATGCGACAAGAGCTCTAAGGGTTGAAAAGTTTTACGCCTTCTGGGGTCAGGATTTGGATACGAGGACAACGCCTCTAGAATGTGGAAGAGTGTGGCGAGTTAAATTTGATGTAATTATAAAAAAATGTTTTATTACGTAATTACTAAAGTTTGATTTTTTTAGAAAGGGGTTGATTTTATCGGAAGGGATGCTCTTCTAAGGCAAAGAGAAGAGGGGGTTAAACGAATGTATATACAGCTGATTTTGAATGATCATTGTCATGAAACCGAACTATGGCCTTGGGGTGGTGAACCCATTTATCGAAATGGTAAATATGTCGGGATGAGTACCACTACAGGATACGGGTTTACTTTTAAAAAACAGGTTAAGTTGAGTTTTGTTAGGGTAAATGATACATGATTTAATTTTCTAGGTCTGTTTAGGATTTGTTGAAAATTATGGAAAAAATGGGGAGAGATTACGGGTAACCAACGACTATATCTTAGGTGGTGACTACGAGGTGGATATTGCTGGAATAAGGTAAAAATTGAGATTAGCGAATTCGATTTTTCACTAATTTTGTTACAGATACCATGCCAAAGTTAACGTACATTCTCCAATCTTGCCGACGAAATATCCTGATAAAGAGCGTGATGTTTATCAAGCTACAAGAGATAAACACGATGATAATGTGGTAGTAAAAGCCGTGAAGTAAAGAAATTTTTAGAAATGTTAATCGACAACATTTATGTTCAAATAAAAAGTGTATTTTTTTCAACACCATGTTTTACGGTTTTCTGTCCTAGTTAAATTAAAGTAACAATTAGATGATTGTAAATATGAACTCGATAATTTATTAATAAACGATTAAAATTTTGCATTTTAATTTTTTGGGCCCCTACGTCATAAAGTACGAAGTAATAAGAGGATTTGCCGCTTCAGAAAAAAAAAACTATAATAAAGGCTCTATGGGTATTGGAAATATTTTTTAACACCACATGAAAGTTTGCTTTTTTTGGAAAACTAATTTTTTTATTTATAACCGATTGGTCATAAATACTGTGCAACTTGTCAGTTGTTGAGGTGTATTTGCAGTTAAAATTATACGACACAATTTTTAATTACCTAATATACCTACACTAATCTCTTTGGGAAACAATTAGTTTAAAAAGTGGATATAAAAAAAAATAATCATTCTTGAAACCTCAGTTTCACTTACTCTTAGGGAATAAACATTTTACCATGACATCTACTCCAAAAAATTAAGGAAACAAAAATATTTCCTAAATTTGTTGGTGATTTTTTACATGTTGTATCTCGTCGAAAAATGGTCGTATCTAAATTAAAAAAAAAACATTATGAAGTTTCTAGTTTTGAGATGTTTTAGCAAATTTTTTCTGTGCTAATTCACCGCACTTTTGTTTTTGGTCCACGGACTTGGAGATTTTTTTAGAAGTTAAATCAATGCATGGGTCGGATAGCCTGTTCATACAGCTTTAATATGCTTTTCTTGTATTTTTGTAAGTCAATTTGTTGCTGAAAACTGACTTTAAATGAAAGAAAATCTTTTTGTCTTTGATCATATTGAATATCTCAGCAACCAATGACTGCACAAAGAATGTAATGTTAGTTTCAAAAACTGGAATAAAAGTCTTACAAGATCTTTTTACGTTTCTTTGAAAAATAATTTTTCACCTTTAACATTGATTTAAAGAAAAAAGAAAAAATAACTTTTTTGGGGAGACTAATGTTTTTAGGTTTTTATCAAACCGTTTTCTTGGACCGATATTGATCAAAGTTTTATCAAAGAATTAAAGGATCAAATTATACATGTTTCTGAACATTGTCTAATCTTTATCAAAATAAAAAAATAAAACAATTATTTTTAAGTTTCTTTTACGATTTTGCATTTTGTAATAGAATCAAATTTTTTTTGATCGTTATTGATATATAAGGTGTTTCATCTAAAAGTTCGTCGTTTTATAATACCCTTGTCATTAAGAAATAGGTAAATGAAATAAATCACAATTTATTTTCAAGAAAAAATACCTAGCTGAATTACAGTACTGTAACAATATTGTTACGACATAATTAATTACTCAAAATTTCCACATTTTCTTACTTGTCGCAGTACCTACGAGTATATAAAATTAAGGACCGGTTTCGAAAGCGTTTAATTTCAATAAAATTTTTATTCGTGATTAATTTGACATTTCCCAATGCAAAGAACATGATGATTTTTTCGTAAATCGGCCCATTCCTAGGTCATCGGATCTTTTAAAAAGTGATTGCCTTTAATACAAAAATTTTGTTGATATTTTAATTATGCGAATCGATTAAGGAAATGTCTGCAAATAATATAAACATATGAGTTATGAATCAATTATAAAGTATATTAAGATTACATATAATAAAAATCAGAACTTACTGTAAGAAGATTAATTTATAGACAAAAATTCAAAATCAAAACAAGATTTTATTGCTAAAAATATTTTGTTAATAGATAAGTAGGTACATAGAATTAACATGTAAAATTCTAAAATAGAAATAGAGAAATTAGAAATAGTTTTGTTTTTGTTACAGAAATCACCACACAGAGATTCAAAAGTGTACGCAACAATTATCTTTGATCAAATTTTTTGGCTAAAGTACTCAATAAATAAACATGAGCGAACTCCGTCATCTCAACTAGACAAATAAAAATAAATGATGTGGATCTGACCTCTAATAATCACGTGATTGAAGATAAGGAAGTAATAAATGTCAATCTTAACATTTATCATAGTTTAGATTTGTCGTGGTCGACAGCCAGTGCGTTTCACCATGGCAAAATCTAGTGTCGATTTACCCGATATTGAAGTAAGTAGTAATTTTTTTAACTAGGTATACAATCAAAAATTTTATTGTCACAGAATATCCTCGCTTTAAATCCCCGCGTGCGTTCCCAATCAAATTTTATGCCATCTGCTGCAACTAAAATAAATAAAAAACACTGGAAACGAAACGCAGACCGAAAGTGTCAGGTAGGTCTTGTAATAAAAAAAAATATTTTTCTAAATATAAACCAGACTTGTCCAGACCTTGAAAACGACTTCTTTGATATTAAACCAACAACACTCAGCGAAAGAGGTGCCTTGAAAGAAGCTGCAAGATGTTTAAAATGTGCCGATGCTCCATGTCAAAAATCTTGCCCAACACAACTCGACATCAAATCTTTTATCACAAGCATTGCCAATAAAGTAAGCAACAATTCCACTTCAAACAAATTTCGTCATAATTTTTTCTGATAGAATTATTATGGAGCTGCTAAGGCGATATTTTCGGATAATCCTCTGGGAATCACCTGCGGCATGGTCTGTCCCACTAGTGACCTCTGTGTGGGAGGATGTAATTTACATGCATCTGAAGAAGGATCCATAAATATCGGGGGTTTGCAACAATTTGCTACAGAAGTTTTTAGCAAAATGGGTGTTAAGCAAATTAGGGATCCTCAAACACCGACACCCAAAAATTCGACAGCGAAAATTGTTCTACTGGGGGCTGGACCGGCCTCCTTGTCGTGTGCAACATTTTTGGGACGACTGGGATATGATAATATCACTATCTACGAAAAACAAGATTTCGTAGGGGGATTAAGGTTTTTATCAATAAGCTATTAAGTAATATTGTTGATAAAATCTAAGATTATTTATTGCTTTATTTGTACGTAAAAATATTTGGCTGAATTTTACTCAATATGGAATTGTACAATCTAAACTTATCTAAACAATCTAAACTAAAATTTTACTAATTTTCAATCTATTGTCTCTTAAACAGTATTTGTTTTTTTCACCTACAAAAAGAAATATTTGAATGAATATAAATACTCTGTTGGCCTTTTTAATCAACTTATTCTTATTACATATGCATTTTTATCAATATTTATTTATTTTTACTTTTTAGTACTTCTGAAATTCCGCAATATCGTTTGCCTATCTCCGTGGTTAATTTTGAAATCCAACTGGTAAAAGATTTGGGCGTAAAAATAGAAACTGGTCGAAGTCTTTCAAAACAAGATATAACTTTGGAAAAGCTCTTAAAAGACACTAAGGCAGTTTTTGTTGGTATAGGTTTACCACAGCCTAAACTGAACCCACTTTTTAAAGATCTAACCCCCGAGATGGGTTTCTACACATCCAAAGATTTTCTACCAAAAGTAGCAAAAGCTAGCAAACCCGGAGTTTGCCTTTGTAAAGCTACTCTACCAAGTCTAAAAGGAACTGTCATTGTTTTGGGAGCAGGAGATACTGCTTTTGATTGTGCAACTTCTGCTTTGAGATGTGGGGCTAAAAAAGTGTTTGTCGTTTTTCGAAGAGGATTTACTAATATTCGAGCTGTTCCAGAGGAGGTAACTAAAATGTTTCTTTATGTTTTTTTTTTCTAAAATAATGAATTGAAGGTAAGTTTAGCCGTTGAAGAAAAATGTGAGTTAGTTGGTTTCTTGTCACCTCATAAAGTCAATGTTAAAGAGGGTAAAATCGTATCTGTGACGTTTAGTAGAACAGAACAGGACAAAAATGGTAAATGGGTGCAAGACAGTGAACAGTTGACTACAGTTAAAGCAAATTACCTGATTTCTGCTTTTGGCTCAGGATTAGAAGATCCAGATGGTTTGTTTCAAAATTTTGGGACTTGTAATAATGATTTTTTTCAGTTGTTGAAGCTTTAAAACCTTTGAAATTCACCGATCAAAACTTACCGAGTGTTGATCTTAATACAATGCAAAGCTCGCATGCTTCTGTTTGGGTGGGAGGAGACTTAGCAGGTGTTGCAGAAACTACAGTGGAAGCAGTCAATGACGGAAAAACAGCAGCTTGGTATATGCACTGTTTCTTAGAAGGTTTACCTTTGACAACAACACCAAAACTTCCGTTATTTTACACTGAAATTGACAATGTTGATATATCAGTTGAAATGTGTGGACTTAAGTTTGAAAATCCATTTGGACTTGCTTCAGCACCACCAGCTACAACTACAGCCATGATAAGGAGAGCCTTTGAACAAGGGTGGGCTTACACAGTCACTAAAACCTTTGCTTTGGACAAAGATTTAGTCACTAATGTTTCACCAAGAATTGTTAGAGGTACCACTGCGGGCCATAATTATGGGCCTCAGCAAGGTTCCTTCCTGAATATAGAATTGATATCAGAAAAGTGTGCAGCTTATTGGTTGAAAGGCATCCAAGAACTGAAAGCAGATTTTCCGACCAAGGTAGGCAGTTTTATTACCAATTATAATTACTTTTTGGCTTTATTATAAATTTTATAAGAAACATTAAAATTTTAGGTGATTTAATTTATATTTTATATTATTTACAACAACCGATTTTTTTTTTAATTATAGTTTGCTTATAATAAAGGCAAATTGCGTTGGTCTGAGTTATTTTTAATCTCCAATGTCATTTCTTAAAATATTTGCACACCTTGTATGTTTTTTTGAATGTTAAGTTTTTTATGTACAGTTGGAGACAAAATACTTTGGTCGTCAATGTCATATAAGTGACATTAAATTGTAAAGCATGCTTTAGGACTGTTAACCTTATTTTTATCTACTGTCAATCATAGTTGACAAGTTGTACATGTTTTTGATAGAAAGATATAATAGCTGTCATTAATTTGAAATTGTCATTCATTTAAGCTTGAATTACATTAAAGTGTCAGAAAAGTGACGACCAAAGTATTTTGTCTCCAACTGTACTTAATGGTGAAAAAAGCAACTACGTACTGGCAGGTTTGATAATTAATATTTCAAAAAAAATGTTTATTTAATACAGGATATTCCAAAATAAGATACCTACACAACTAAGTTTTGTTTTATAAACTAAAAACCTCTAATTTTTGTTATGTTTTTGAATTTGTCACTAAATTGTTGATATAACGCATCTTGTTTCTTAGACTTATCTGCAATAGTTTTTGACTTATGTCAATTCATGTGTCAAAATAGCGTCGTGCATAGACCCATAGAAAAATTAATAACTTCAGAACAATGACTAATTTAAAATGGCAATAACTTGACTTTTTTAAGTACAACACCCTATATTGTATTGCATCGATTTGTAGCATTTTTTATGAGCTTTTTACCAATATAGAGTTTATGCGATCTACTTTGTAAAATTTGTGAGATTTTTGCAAAATAAGAAAATGTTGATTTTTTCTCTAAATTGGCAAAAAGCTCATAAAAAATGGTACGCCACGATGCAATAAAATTTAGGGTGTTGTATTTAAAAAAGTCGAGTTATTGCTATTTGTAATTTATTAGTTAGTTAAGTTATCTTTAATGGTTCGAAAGTTATGAATTTTTCTGTGGGTCTTCTATGCACGACGCTACTTTAATACATAAATTGACATAAGTCAAAAATTATTGTAAATAATTCAAAGAAACTAGGTGCGTTATATTGACAATTTAGTGGTGATATCAAAAATGTAACAAAAATAGGGGGATTTTATTTAAAAAAAAACAGAACTTAGTTGTGTATCTTATTTTGGGACACCTGTATTGAATAGAAATATTTTTTGAAATGTGCTTCATTATCCACTGGCGGACACGGAATTTTGGACGAATTGTCTTTAGACTGATATAAAAAAATGTAAAACGGGCCTTAGGCAACTAACCCCATTTTTTGTAATTTTTATCCTGATAGCTAAAGAAAAAAGAAATGACAACAAATCAAAATAATTTATTGAACTTATATAAAAAACACATATTGCTATTGTTTCGGAAAATCGACCTCAAAAATAAATTTCAATAACTTTCAAATTTTAGTTTTAAATGTCAATAAAGCGTGGCTTACATTGACATTTTTTGAAGTGACACAAATTTGATGTCCAAAATTCTTCTTCTTCTTTAAAATTTAAAACTGTAACAACAAAGTTAAAATAATTAAGACCACGTAGGTAATGTATACTAACTTTGGTCTAAAATATATTATAGTAATTTGTTATTACATAATAGCAGGATTTAAAAAAAATGGCCAATTTTAATAACCCTTTTCTGTGTGAGAATATCACAATTACAATATACAGTAACATGTATTACCTGTTAGATGACTATGAAATAATTTCAGAATTTTTTCTATTGAGAAAAAACAAATAGGGACATTATAAAACGTAGTATGTAGTAATTGTGTCGTGTTTTATTGGTTTTGCATGAATTAAATTAATTAAATATTACTTATTTAGAAACAGAAGATATAGATAAAAGTGTCCTGTTCTTTATTTGGGGCTTATTTATTTGTTTATAAACTAAACATGATTATAACAGTACACCTATATTTTTAGATAATAATTGCAAGCATTATGTGCTCTTACAATGAGCAAGATTGGAAAACACTTTCTAAAATGGCCCAAGACGCAGGCGCTGATGCCCTCGAGTTAAACTTGAGTTGTCCTCACGGCATGGGTGAATCAGGAATGGGTCTAGCTTGTGGCCAAGTGATTATTCACTTCAAATAAAAATGTTTGTGTTAAATTGAAATTATTGCAGAAACCTGAATTGGTTAAAGGCATTTCCGAGTGGGTCAAAGCCACGGTTAAAATCCCATTCTTTATTAAATTAACCCCCAACATCACCAACATTGTCGATATTGCCACAGCAGCGTACGAAGGAGGCGCCGATGGTGTAGCCGCTATCAATACAGTTTCGGGATTAATGGGATTAAGCGCAAACGGTACGCCATGGCCAGCAGTCGGTTTAGATAAACGCACCACTTATGGAGGTGTTAGTGGGAATGCGACAAGACCTATGGGATTACGAGCGGTTTCTGCGGTCGCAAACGCTTTATCGGGATTCTCTATTATGGGGATTGGCGGGATTGATTCGGCAGATGTTGCCTGGCAGTATCTACAAGCTGGAGCCTCGGTAGTGCAAGTTTGTAGTGCCATACAAAACCAGGATTTTACATTGATTGATGATTATTGCACTGGATTGAAAGCATTGTTATATCTGGATGGGCGGTTGCCGAGGTGGGATGGACAAAGTCCGCCGACGTTTAAACATCAAAAAGGAAAACCAGTTATTTCTATACGCAACGAAGATAGTAAAGTGAGATCAGGCGTTTTGTCATGAGTCGAATTTTAACAACGTTTCAATTTCAGGCTTTGCCCCATTTCGGGCCATACCTTAAGCAACGAGAAGAAAAATTGAAGAATTTGAAGCGAGAAACTATTTTGCACCACAATGGACGCGAGAATGGGTACCCAACAAATGGTGTACAGGTACCATCAAAAGTACCAAAAATTAATGAAATGATAGGACGAGCTTTACCGAGAATTGGGGCGTACAAAAAGTTAGATAATACGAAACAAGTCGTAGCGTTGATTGATGATGTAAGTGTGGCATTTGTTATTATTAAGGCACGGATTATATGCAAAATGCATATTTGTTATTAAGAGGTATATCAACAAAATTGTAAGTTTTCTATGCATATCTAATGTTTTTTGATTAAAATAAGCCAATTAAAAAATGCATATTTTGCATATTTTGGCAACTTTGTGCATATTTCAGGAAATAATGCATATTTGAGCATATTATATAAACCACAAATTTCCGATTAAAAATTTCAGTTCAAATTGGCCAGTTTAAGAAAAATGATCCGATTACAAAATATGTTAAAGAGAAAACAACCAGTAATTCGTAAGCCGGACTCAAAGAATTAATATCCTGCTGAGTGTTTCCTTTTTAAATTCATTTTATACAGGGTGGATATGAAGTTTAGAACCAAACGTTTTTTTTTAATTATTTGCCTCTGAAAAATAATAATTAATATAACATAGAGTAATATAAAAAATCTAATCGTATTTCCAAAACGAAATTTTGTTTTGCTTTGAGTTATACGATTTTTTTTGTCAAAATTGAAATTTATGTAATTTTTTTTAATTAAAAAAGTAGATAAAGATAAAAGTAGATAGTCTCTAACGCAGTTGTTTTTGGGAGAGTATACAAAATATTTTTTTTATTGGGTTGCCATTTAAAAAATAATAAAATATTTGTAGAACTCAAAAACAAAAACAAAAAATTCGAAAAATTTTATTCTTGATAAAGCTTTTAATTCATCAATTAGTTTTTAAAAAATAAATAGTTTAAGCAAAAAATGTTTGGTTCCATACTTTTTATTCACAAATAAATAAAACAAATAAATCCTTCTATGTGGTAAGTAGTTGCCTGCAATGAATTTTAGCAAAATTGTTTAAAGTGATGTAATAGTAACTTTATTTTGACGGTAACATGTGATCTGAAAAGTACAGATTTCTTAGAATGGCTTAATTACTAGGTTATTAAAATGGCTTGTCTGAGGCAAAACCAATTTATTTATTCTCTTTCGTTCATCGTGTGCAGTTCAAGATGATGAAAATACAAACTTTAGTGTACTCGAGGATAAAAATTTATTCCAACTTTGATTTTTTATTGTTAAAAGTTTTGCATATCGATGCATATTTGGCATATATTCGAGCATATTTCTTAATATTTTGTGCATATTTTAGTGAAAATCCTTGCATATATATGCTCATATTTTATGGATTTTTCGTGCATATAATCCGAGCCTTATTTATTATTGGTGATAATCAAGTTGAAAAAATTTCAGGATATGTGTATCAACTGTGGCAAATGTTACATGACTTGTAACGATTCTGGTTATCAAGCTATTAATTTTGATCCAAACACACATATTCCAACAGTGACCGATGATTGTACTGGTTGCACTTTGTGCCTATCTGTTTGTCCAATTATCGACTGCATTACGTAAGATTTTGACTATTTATTTTGATAAATAATAATTTTTTTTCTAGTATGGTACCGAAAACTATTCCACATGTTATCAAGAGAGGACAATCAGTGAAACTCGTTCATGCCCTTGATACCCTAGCATAACTATTATTTTTAAGTGTTACTTAATTGTTATTTGGTGGTTTGGTTATTAATACAAAAAATAAAGACAATAATAATGTTTTATTTGTCATTTTTCTATCTCGCGCAGCGACAAAGATTGATAGTTGCATGACTCGTATTTTCTGAGTGAGTTTTGTCGTCATCCGCAGTGGCATCTGTGTCTTCAGCCGAGCTGATATTTGAAAAAGACACTCTTATCGTTCTTGAAGATTTATCGTTTGGAACTTCGACAAGACATTCTTCGTCTCCGCAATAACTGTAGTGGCATTGTTCAGATCCACAGAACTCATCATTGAGGTAACTTTTACTTTTAGATCTGATAAAGTGGCAGCACCAGTTCAAAAGACATACCGCTAGTAACATTTTAGCGGCGAGGGCAATAGCCAAAATCTGGAAAAAACGTGTTTTGAAAGTGGGGCTATTGGAATGATGAGAATTTAACTCGTGTTCTATCTCTACTGATTTCAATTTTACGAAAATTGGATTCAAAAAATTGTTTTTTTGCAGTTTTAATCTAATGTAACAAAATTTGATACAGTTACTACATGTATTTTTTAAATTTTTATTATTTTATTGGTAACACTTTAGGTTCTGATATTGCTTCAATTTATTAATATCTTTGTACAAAGATTTAAAAAAAGGAAAAAAAAAACACATTTTTTAATAGCTTTTTATAAGATTTCTTGTTCAGTCGCGGCCGTTGGAAACTAAGACACTTTGATAAATTCAAAATTTTGTCATTGTAAATGGCCTGAAACTAAAGTTTCTAAAATGTCATTAAATAATTACGAGTCAGTGGCGTAGTGTAGAAAACTTTGAACAATGAACTTCAACTTTGAAGACAGAAATAACTAATATTTTATTGCAGCACCATCAGAATCCGAAAAATTGAAAATTGACATTGTCATCCTTGATGAAAACCTATTTTACACTTTTCAAATTTTTAAAATATCAAATAGGATACCAAAAGTGAATGTTTTAGTTTTAAAGGGCCGCAACTGTACTCATTTACCTACCGTAGGATCAAATAACAGTACAATTTTTTTGAAAAAAAGCTAAGTTTCGAATTTTGTTTCTCAGAATCGACCCTAAGTTTATTTGATCATAGATAAAAATCGCGGATGCGCCAAGCTAAAGCAAAATGATAATAGATAAAAATAAAATTTGTCTTTTAAGCTAAATTTGTATTTATTAATTGAACTTAATTAATTGTGTTTTGTTTACGTTTTCAAATATTAAGAAGAAATGCTTTGAGTCAGAAATGTTAGTTAGCGAAAAATGACTTTTTTTGCATAGTGATTATGAAAGTTGAATTTTCATCACGATTAATCGTATAGAAAGTTATACTTTTTTTAAACAATTTCTGTAGTTATATTTCTAAAGTTATTTCTATAGTTTCTATAGAGTTCGTTACAAAGATCTCGCGATACATTACGATTTGGTTTATCAAATTGATATCTTTCTGTGTTTGGGGTTCCTAGGGGTATCACTATGCAAAAAAATGTTGTGTACAACTCGTTTTAAAAGTACTTTTTTTCACTCATTTGCTTGATTATCAACTGCAAATTCGTGAAAAAAAGTATGACTTTCAAAACTAGTTGTAGTATAAATAACTATTTTCACTTGCATTTGCTTTCTAGCCGACATGAATTTCTGAATAATATTTCAAAACAAACTAAACTTTTTTCTAGTGATACGACTGAACGTGGGATTTTTTCTTTTGGTTATTTTTGTTACATCTTGTGCACTCAATTTTACTTACCACTAAAACTAAAATCGTCATTACTAACTTTTCTCTATTAGCCCTTTGCCAAGAATTGAACTCCACATTGCACATATGATAAAGATTTAGCGTGGGATGATACGCCCCTTCGGCGCATGTTGCAGTAACCCATCCATCATCACAAACACATTCCCCCGTTCCATTATCCATAGTCCCATGGTAACATTTGTAATTTACCTAAATATTATAATTTTACAAAATTTTGTAACCACAGAAAAATATTCCTTGTACGATATTCGAAATACTGTGGCATCTTTCAATGTAACCATCCTCAATCATTTCAAGATCAGACTCGCACACCGGTTCGTGTAACTTCCTACAAATATTACTTTTGGGGACATAGATAGTATTTGGGGGACATTCAGGAACCGACTGACAAATTTTGCGCTCGCGATTGAAATAACTTCTTCTAGAAGAGTATTTAATAACACAGTCGACAGGGAGACAACTTTCAGCCGTGAGATCACAAGTCGAACATTTATCAAATGAAGAACCTTAAGGTAGGATTATTACAAACAAAATTTGAAATACTGCAATTGAGTACCTCCCCCTTTTTTGTAAATCTCGTTAGTGTTAAAATATATTTCTTTAATAATTTGTTCGGATGTTTGTTCAGTTTGGTAATTTACCGACATTAAACATTTTCCAACTCTGTTTCGTAAGTACTAGAAAATATTATGTAGAGATTGAGTACCAATAAAGGATTTAATGTGTACCAAATTTGGGTAAATAAGTGTGGCGTTTTTTACACCTTTCCCATTTATTATACCCATATCTCCTCCAATTACGTACATATGGTCTGCTGTTTCGGAATATGGGTCTCCTTCAATGCATTTTAGACTGCAAACAGTTACATGAACTTTACATTCGAACGTGTTTTCTACGGTCAAATCTGAAAAAGTCCTGATAGTCGTAAAATTGGCTTTGGAAGATTGAATCTTACAAAAAATCATTGCAATATCGTCACTGTTAATTTCGTACACACCGGCGTTCTAAAAATTGTGTTTATTAATATCAGGGATTGTTTTTTTTAAAGGGTTACCTGTATAATAACTGTACTAAAACATAACTTCATATTTAATAAAAAGTAAAGTAAGAATATAAACATGAAATGTAACAGCACATGACACTGTCATTATTTTGTAAAAAGGTTTTTGTTTTGTTGTGACAGGAAAAAATCGGGAATCAAATATACTTCAATGTTGTCAGTTTATTTCTGTATAAACAATATTGTACCATAATACCTATATTACAATAAGCCCATTTGTGATACGATAAACAACATTTTTAGAAGCTTATATAAAGGCGAGATATAGAGAGCAAGCTAGCAAAAACCGAAACAAGAGTACGTTCTACATGAAAATTCTACAGAAATGTTAAGCTACAACAAAGTAGTCGAAAGAAGGGTTCAAGATCAGCGAAAAGAATCAAGTCAATCACGAGACTCCCATCCAAGTGTATTTACATTCCCACATTGGCTGCATTAACATCTCTCAAAACTAGTTTAAAAAATATTGTGTGCGTAATCTATGCGTAGAGAATGAAATACAGTTGGCGGTCGTGTCACTACAGATCATCCTTAAAATGGCATCTTTTACGGACGATTTGTTAGTGGGGATTCAAGTTATCACAAGACTACATTTACTAAAACAACATTATTATTAAAATATTCAGTTCCAAAATCAGAGTCACCAAAAATTGGACAGATGTAGTGATCTCGATATTGATAATCGTAGACTTGGCTACAACAGGTCTGACAATACATTCTTAACAATTATTTCCTAATCTATCTTCGTGCCAAAGCCACGTGTGTTGGTTTTGACACGCAGCGGTTTTGATATTAGTATAAAAAGTATAATTTTTAAGTAATACGAAACGAGTTGATATTTGTTTGGCGGACCACTAATGGAGCTTGAGGGTGGTCCAGACGATGGAGCTCGGATGGTTCACTGCACCGATTTCACAATTTACTGTTCGCGACCGGCCGTTTATCACGAATAACGCCTCACTAGCGGGAGACACCATGTATTGCCCAAACAAACCTAGAAATAACAAATCTCAAAACGTGCGAAATAAAGACATTGACAAAAAAAAAAAATTTGAGTTTCTGTAAAAATTCTACAAGGAAATAAGAGTACAAAGGTAAAACTTAAAAAATTATAGACAAAATATTGAGAAATTTCAAATCGCCAATTAAAAAACAAAAGGAAAATTCTAGAGCTAGTTATTTGTACACAAATGAAAAAAATAAGAGTCCACTTTAGAAAATGAAAGATAATAAAAGGTACAAATACAATGAGAAGAAATACAAGAGAAAGAAACAAAAAAAAACAAGTACTAAAAAAGAAGTAAGCGGAATTGAACAAAACAAGTAGAAAAGAAAAATATGAAAAATGAACATAGGATAAAATTTCCCCAAAGTAAAAGTTAATACCGTATTAAAAAAAATTGAAATACGTGAAAAGAAAAGAACCTACAACAACTAACAAAAGAAATTAAAAACGGAAACAAAAAAAAATTGAAAAAAAATTGGCAAAACAAATATTTAAAAAAAAGTAGCAAGGAATCTTACATTTTGATGTTAAATGCCAAAAATTAATTGGAATTTTCTACATTGTTTTAGAGTAATTAAAAAAATGTTTTTTTAAACATAATAAAATTCTTACAAAACAGACAAACTTCATTATATTTTAGAATAATTATGTTATAACTGGTTGAGAAATGAAAGATGAAATAGAACGAGAAGAAATCTATGAAAAAAGATGAAGTAAAAAAAATTACGTTAAATGGCAGATACCAAACTTATTCAATTATCGACTTAGGTTAGTTTTTCAGTTGACAAATTAAAATTTGAAATTTAGATTAAAAAAAACTTGGATTTTGTACAAAATGTTTTGCCATGTAGTGCTTTTTGTTGTAGACAAGTGTTGCATAAAATGCATTCTTTATACAGTCGATATTTGGTATTCTTTAACAAGCAGTTTTTAATAGTTTAAAGGCTGTTTCACAAATAACAACTTAATTAGTTTAATTCTAAATCAAAATTTTACAAGAAAATTAGAGTACAAAGGTATACCTTAAAAATTCTTGGAAAAATATTGAGCAATATCAAATCTAGAATTAAAAAAAAGAATGGAAATTATTTGAACACAAACACGTTAGAAAATGAAAGGTAATAAAAGGTACAAATACGATGAGAAAAAAAAGGGAACAAACGGGGAAAAAACGTAGCCAACAACTAACAAGAGGAGTCAAAGAAGGAAACAAACAAAAAAATTAGAAAGGAGAAGAAGAAAAATATTTTCGAAACAAATATTAAGTAGCAACGACTC
Source organism: Tribolium madens (assembly GCF_015345945.1). Classification (NCBI taxonomy): domain Eukaryota; kingdom Metazoa; phylum Arthropoda; class Insecta; order Coleoptera; family Tenebrionidae; genus Tribolium; species Tribolium madens. Next base: position 5,360,833 of record NW_025400975.1, read on the forward strand.
TTACATTTTTGATGTTAAATCACAAAAATAAATTGGAATTTTGTACATTATGTATAATATTAATATTGTTTCAATTCTCTGTACCTTTTTATAAAAGTTAGCTAAATACTACATCTAGTTGTAGAGTTTTCTTGAAAAATAATAAAATTTTGAATTTCACTTGTTTATAACTGGTTTACAAAATTTACTAATAAAGATGTAATGATTAAAAATAAAAGATGAAGAAGGAAAAGGAGGAAATAGAACGAAAAAAATGAGATATAGTAAAAAAAATACGCCACATGGCAGATAACAGATTTGACAAATCTATGAACTTGGTCAGCTTTGTAGTTGACAAATTTACTTTTGAAAAAAAAAGCATAAAAAACAACTTTTATTCTTAGAAACTGTCAAAATTTACGGTTTTTCTCTCGTATAAGGAAGTTTTGACAACTGTTTGGCATTTCTCAATACAAAACGTCAGGTTATTTTTAACAGATTTAAAGCAAGTTTAAGACTCATTGAGTCTAATTCGAAAAATAAAATGTTGTATTCAACTCGTTTGAGTGTAAATGGGACGCTTTATTCTACCTCGTAGATGATAAACCACTCGTTGGTTTAAAAATGCACTTGGTAAAATAATGCGTCCGAGTTACACTCAAACTCGTCGAATAAATAACTATTTTACAGTAATTTTGGATTTTTTAACGAGCAATTTTTGATTATTTTACAAGACAGTTTTGTGATTTTGACAACGTAATTAGTTTAACTCTGAATTAAAATTTGATTCAATTTTTGTAAATTGGTCTCTAATGGTAAGGTTTTTAAATGAAAGGTCAAATTGTTTAAATCACAGTTTAAAAGAAAGTCTTTTATACTTAACTTTTAATTTTAGGGAGGTAAGTCTTATTGCATCTTACCTGATCCGCTGATAGGTCTGTTGGGATTGTTCCATTTGGTTAATTTCATGGGAATTGCTTTCCCGACTCCCGTTATAATCTCCACTTTTCCTGAAATCAATTCAATTAAGCCGTGTCATAGACAGCCACTTTAGACAAACCTGTTAACAAATTGAGGAATAGAATATCTTCCTTGTCTTGGGCACTTGCGTAAATATCATAACTGTGAGTTGTTTGACTAGGATAGAACGTGACATCGGATATATTCAGCGTTGTTTTCACATCAAAGGAAAAAACTAAACCGTTTTCTGCAATCCCAAGAATCAGCAATATTTTATCTAAAAATAATACGATTCACCTGTTATCTCTTGTACGATAAGAGTGGCTCCGCTCTTTGTACGATCTAGTGTAACGAGTTTCCTAGAATCGGGAGATATGAATGGGATTCCAGGCAAATTTGGTTTTGTTCCAATAACCGTATCTGTCAGATAATCCAAAATCAATTGACCGGTGGGTCTGCTAGTGACGGGTTCAAGACATTGCATTATTACTAAACCGTCTGAAAAAATATATCGTTAGGAAAGGATTAAGCATCAAGAAATATATTACATAACGCCGAAAATTGGATTTGAGCTGGAACGCAGTTGTAAGGCGTTAAATCCACTGATCTGGTATATCTTAAATTAACGAGATCTAGTTTATAAAGACCTCTTTGATTGGTATGTGTTGCGTATCCGTATTTGAAGCTATAATGCGAAAGCTCCTGAAATAAACAAAGATCAATTTAGCAACACTCATTTTTGCACCAAATACTTGGTCTGGAGACGGTATGAAAAGTCCTTTTACTAGATCAAAATGCCCATCGATTGATTCGGGATGCACTGTGTGGTGTTTTCTTTTTTGCCCTGCATCTCTGATCACCTGTAAAATTTTAAACAATACATTTTTCTATGATGTGAAAATGTCGAAATTCCACCTGAATGGTTTTTATTCCGGTATTGTTCGTTGATCTCCAGTTAAGTATCCACACTTGGTCTAAATGAGGAACATGGAAGAGTTCTACGGGATATTTGTCAGTGCTAACAACCTACCACAAAGAAAATTATTATTGTTTGAAATTAATTGATTAAATACTAACATCTACTACCACCATTTGTACTTTTGAAATGATTATTACTCTGTCTCTCTCCGGTTGGCTGGCGTAGACATATCGGTTGGCAACGTTTATGGCTCGTCCCCAGGAGCATTTTACTCCTTTATCGCCACACACGTATTCCTATAAAAAAAATATTTTATTTAGAAAAAAGTGTTTAGTAACTGCCGAAGGATTATGAGGTAAGTGATGCTCTTAAAAAATGTTTTCGTTAATGTTTTGCAGAGTTTTTTCTAACATTTTTCAGTTTCAAATTGTTTTTATTATAACCGGTGCTAAATTGTCTTTAAAAACAAATTATGTAACTTGGAAATGTTAAGTTAGCACACGATTGCCAACTATGGTCCGTGTACTTTTCACCGGGCTGAAATGATACAAACACAAGTTTGTATCATAACTTATTTTTGGGACATGCTGCATGGTTGAAAATAATTTTAAGTGATGCACTAGATTAGTATTTATAATAAAGTCTTTTACAATTTTTTTAAATTTTACCATTTAAAGGTTACTAATGGACTTTTTCTACTCGCACCGGAAATTTATTTATTTGTAGATTTATTGGCTCAGTCTCAATTTACAAAAAAACGGTGTTATTTATCAACATCTTATATTTATTAAAAAAAATAAATAATGTTTAACAAATTGTAAATGTTTATTTTCTAAACCGGTTAAATTCTGGTGGATGCGCCGGGCGAAGGCATTAATAATTATACTTTTTCATGTTTTTAAAAAACAGAAAATAATACTTCTAGTTGTTTGCACTACAAGAAAAGAAAGGTAAAAATTACGAGTATCACCCAGGGAAAAAAGACAGTTTAGTGTAATACATATAATTTTTCCTACGATCCATCAAGAAAAACTTCAGCAACAATTTCTCTTGATATCTCAGTTTTGCCATTAAATGTAGCAGCTTTTATTTTTGTTTTTATACGTAAGGTAAAATTTTTACCTTTTTGAGAGGTTACATACAGGGTGAATATAAAGTATGGAACCAAGCGGTTTTATTTTTAATCATTTGCCTCCGGAAAATAATAATTAATATAAATTAAAGTAATATAAAAAATGTGATCGTAATTTCAGAACGAAATTTTGTTTTGTTTTTGAGTTATGCGATTTTTTTTGTCAAAATTGCAATTTATGTGAAAAATTTTCTTTTTAAAAAATTAAAAATAAAGCAGATAGTTGAAATCCTTAGAGTATAGCTTTTATGAGAAAAATGATTTTGTAGTGGGTTGCCATTTAAAAAAAATAATTTTTTTGTAGAACTCAAAAATAAAAGGAAATATTTAAAATTTTATTCTTGTTAAATCATCACATTTTTATAGTACTTTAGCACTCATCAATTAGTTTTTTCAAAAAATAAATAGTTTAAGTAAAGAACGTTTGGTTCCATACTTTTTATTCACCTGGTATATTTTTACTGTATTTTGACAAGTGAGGAAGGATAAGTTTTACCTTCCAGAGCGGAAAGTGGTCATTTCTTTTTTTAAAAATAGGGTGTAAAAACTTACTTACTGTTAGGATCGTAGAAAAAATTATTTATTGAAACGCCATTTGACCAATTTTTTAATTAATGAATACCACTTTTTTTCACTATTTAATTCCAGTTGGAGTAAGATGTAAGATAAATAAAAGTAAGACGTTTTTGTAATTATTTATTTATATCATACAGTAAATATACTTACAGGGCGATCAAAAAGAAGGGCAACTCAATAGTACGTTGCTGAGGAAAAGCTTTAGCATTAGCAAGGGGAAAAAGAGTCGTCAGATGGCATGTTTTAGAGTTTTTAATGTCGGATTAGGAATCATGTAATTAGTTCAGTAAATCACACAAAATTGTACTCGTGACGATCCTAATCCTTGCCTTTGTCGACATAATCCGTTTTATTTCTGCTTGGTGTAAAAAGGTGAAAAGTGTAACAAGAATTATGGTTCAATACATCATTCTTAGAGTTATAGGATGGGGGCTGTCATATATCAGGGATGATCACTCCTAAGCTTTATTAATGGTCATGTGAACGTCTTCTAATACAGTAAAATCGTGTTTTATTGTTTTAAAGTGATTTCGGAACAGTGGCTACATGTTGAATCACATTTACGAGATTATTAAAGCTAAAAATGAAGCTATGTAATAAGATTGTTTCGAAATAATAGGCTAAATTGTACAAAAAACAAAAAAGTCAATAAAATTTTTCATTATGAACATCGTTCAGCATTTTTGGAAGTTTTTTTGTTGTTGTGTTTTTGTTGTAAGATTCGCTAAAATGTTGTCTTCCATTTAGAACTATATAATTGAAATAAGAAAAGTTTTAGGGCTACCAACGATATAAACGGTTTAAAATATAGACGAAGTTAATCTAAATTAACGTGTCATCAATAGTTTGGAGTTTTGTTAGTTACACCGAAACAAATAAGTAAACAAAAGTTGATGTAGCTTTTCGGAACCACAAATCTTGTAAAATTTATACGAAGACGTTTAAGAAATCGCTCGGAGTTAGAAGAAGTTATCATAACTTCTGTTTTACTTAAAGGAGAGCGATCACAGAGAGGGTTGCCAGATGTTTAAGTCCAGAAGTTATAGAGAAAAAACTGTGGCTATTGTGGGTCTGGAACGTTTCATTAATAATACTTGTAATTTTTTATGCCTTCATTCCTGGCAAAAAGTTACAATGACTTTAACAAAACGCTTTCCCAACTTCTTGTAATATATAACCGAAGTTGATGGCGTGGTAAATAATCTTCTAATAGAAGAATCAAAATACTGAATTAATTAGTAGACGACGATCTTCTACTTAAGTTTATAACGTAAAATTTAGGAATACCATTTCGAATAAATTAGGAGCGGATTGAAATTTCACCTGCAAATGTTATTTCAAACATTTTATTTCTCTCGTGATTCGTAATAATTTTACTACTGCAAATACGTAAAATTTCAAAAACAATTCTTTAGTTAAGCTACTTCCAAGTGCAATAAAGTCATTTTTTTTAAATTTATTAATACCTAGCTTAAAATTTGTCTCAAAAATAAATTACTCTTTTTTGATTACACGACAACAGTTAATTTTAAAAACATCGCGTTAGTGATGTTTTATTTAACAGTTTTAAATTGAAATGAAAGGGGTGCAGTTTTTTTCTGGAGAAAACTGTACTTAGAGTCTTACCCATCTGTTTTGTTAATTTAATCACTCGGATATTTTTGCTTGTTGAACTCGTTTAACTCGAAGCATTGAGAGGAATGAGATTGTAAAAAAGGTGGCAGAATTTTAAATGAAATGCTACATCGGAAAATTACCTGAGTGCCTGGAATGATGTCTGTAGATTGAATTCTGTGGTAGAGTCGACAAGTGGATGGCTCATACACCGACACTCCCCAGTCGTGGAAGGCAAAAAACCGCCGCTCTTCGTTAGGCGAAGCTGAAATCAAATTTTCATCATTTACATACTTAGATATTAGGTTTTTCGCTCTACTTACTAGGTGTGGGCTGCTCTTGGACGACTAAAGAGCTTATGTCTCTCGTTAATCCACCTGCGATACAGAAATGCTATTTTCGTCGTTCGTTGTATATGACAGTTTTTTTACCTATATTAGTGGCTTGGCACATGTAAGCCCCCGTATCAGCGAAAGCTATGTTTCTTATTTTCAGAGCGGTTCCGTTTCCGACTACTTGGTATTTTCGGGGATTTTCTAATCGGAGGGTTTCGTCATTTTTCAGCCACTCTACCTGAAATTAGTTTTTTGAATGTCATAAAAATGTGAAATATTTTTCTCGAATTCTTGTATTGTAAACAAAATTTTTAGAGTAGTGAACAAATTTCGATTCGTTAAATACCATGAAAGAATTTCATTTGGCGCGTAATGGGATAATAATTTCGTTAATTAAAGCTTCAAACATTGCGTCTAAAAATTAATTGAATAATGTTATTTATTTTGTATAGCGCTCTAATTATATTTAATTTAATTTAAAATTCTGCTAAACAAAAAGGTATAAATATTACAGTTTTTAAACATAGTCATATACATTACAAAGTGATTAAACACATTTTCATCCATTAAAAATGTTTTGCACAACAAGATGGTCTACGTTTATAATTTAGAATCTTGTGTTTCTAAATATTTTATAATGTTTGGAGCTGAGATTTGCAATTGACGTTTTGTGTAGTTGCGTTTTTACTGTTTTTTTTTAACAAATATTAGGGCCTATTCTGTAAATACTTATTTAAAAATAAAGGTACTTTTAAATTTAAATATATAAAATAATTGGCACAAGCGAAAAATCACAAGCGCCAATCTTAAACCCAACAAATTGACAGCGATTATAAAGTTATAAAAACAATAATTCACACAAAAATTGGTGTGTATTAACATTGTTGGTGAATTATTAGCAAGTCATACACAAGATAACGTAGACTTACAAAGACATTATCGCGTAATTTGAATCTGATTGGTTGAATTTCAGAAATTTGAAAGATTTGATTGGGTTAAATTCCGTGACGTCACGTTAGAAAAAATGTGTATTTGTACGACTAAAAATCCCTTTGTTCTGCAAACAAGTGTAAAGGACGGAAAAAATGATGACGTAGAATTTGGTAATACAGGGTGTTTCACATACCTTTACGAGGATTGCGCCTAATGTACGCACCCAAACTAACAACTAAAAACGTTGTAATTTTTGAAAGGGTGAACAAGCTAGAGACGTTTATCCAATTTTCCAAATTTTGTAATCTAGTTCGTAGCGGAATATGTATTATTGACTGCATCTTACAAATTATGTGAAACACCCTGTATTCGAACAAAGGCCTTTTACACCGGAACTGTTACGAAATAGTTTTTGTGCCGTTTACGAGAAAATTATTACAATAACGAGTCAGTCTTAGCTGATCTCTCGTACGAGTCACTTGTCCAAATAAATTATAACTTATTATTTGGTGGACATTTAGTAGTGCGCGAATTTTAAAGTTTCGAGTGATTAGTGAGTGCCAATGGGGGTAATGGAGAAGACAATCGTGCTACAAGGATCCGGATTAAAGGGTAAGTCAACAATACTTTTTGATTTTTTAGAGAAATTACACTTATTAATTGTATATAAAATTTTCAATTAATTTAAAAACAAATTGAACTAATTTTGGATTTTTTTTATTTCAGTAAGTCCGTTCTATGAAGATGAGGGGAATCGATACAAATGGTAGCAGAAGATGATGCCATATAAGGTCAGTGCATTTTAATTTTTAATTTTTTTGTTTATTGCAAAGTGAAGTGTGCAAAACTCGGT